>NC_029793.2:18606871-18657402 GCF_000816755.2 Arachis ipaensis
GTTGTTAAGTTTATTTCTGGAGATTTCCTTTAAGCTGTAAGCAAATTAGATAATCTGAAATTTTGAGAAAGATTTTACAAGCATAGCCATGAATTAACAAGAACGTTCTCTGAGCTAACACCCACACCTCAAATAGAGTTGGATAGATTCGGATTAACTTGAAGCAATTATGGCATTTAGATGATTAATTATGTAGATATTCTTGTTTATTGGTTACTATATTTCAGAGATTGTGTTCTAATAAATATTATTTGGCATTTAAATGAAAATTATTTATCTTTAATTAATATTATATTTGATTGAATTATAATTATATTTAAAATTCAGACTTTAATATTGCTATATGTGAAAATAAGTTAAAAATGTGTAGTATTGACTATTAGTGATTGATTAACCAACCGATAAGCGGTAAAAATAATTGATGGAAGCTTGATTTATTAAAAATTTTATATGTTATGTACGATATCTCTATAACATCGGATGAACTGCGTTATACCTTGGCACGTAGACCCACATTTAAAAATCAAACGACTTTATCCTAACAAACCTCTTCCCATGATCTCTCCCCAAAGTCAGCCACGAAGATCTCAGCTTAGGCCAATGACTCATTCAGTAGCAACCAATCTATAAAACAGGAGCAAGGTCGAAGAGGGTCCGCATATTATTTAACACCAACTCACTGATTATACACTCATTTTTTCTAGGTGATTCTTCACTGATTTGAGCGCCGAAGTCCTTTTTGCAGGTACCACGCTTGGATCCGAGTTCACGAGGATACTCCCAGTTTAGATCGAGCTGTCAGGTGCTTCGTATTAACGCAAGACTAACGTATAACTCGGAAAGAGTATCCTTTCCAAAATATTTGGCGCCCACCGTGGGGCCGAAGTTATTAAAATCTAACTCCACATACATCACGCTTTAGTTTCTCTTTGCAGGATCATGGACGAAGAGGTTATATCCGCAACTCATCCTCCCACTAATGAGGAGTTAGTAACGATGAATGCTACCCTCTTGGCAGAGATCAGGAGAATGGCCGACCTCCTAGAAGCATCTCACAACGGAAAGTCCAACATAGAGGACCTTAAGAGCGCCACTTCAAATGGAGCGCGACCTCTGGACTCGGGCTCCTAGGAGGTCACCCCACCTAAAGAAAGGCTGACGATAGACAATCCTTTCTCAGAGAAGATTGTCAGTTTTCAGATGCCAAAGAATTTCGTTTTGCCCACAGCACTTAAGGCGTATGAAGGGTTTGGGGATCCCCGTGTACATATTAAGAAATTCCAATCCATGATGTTCTTTAACGGTGCCTCTGACCCTATACTCTGTCGTTCTTTTCCAACTTATTTAGATGGTGCTGCTCTACTTTGGTTTTCTAAAATTCCTGCAGGTTCGATCTCTTGCTTTGAAGAGCTAGCAAGGTCCTTCATAGACTATTTCACGGCCTTGAGAATATATGTGCACGGATCTAATTTCCTCAGCACTATCAAACAAGGTCCGCAGGAGAGCCTGAAAGACCATATGACAAGATTCGCGAAAGCAACCATGGAAATTCTGGACCTCGATCCCAAGGTATATCTACAAGCGTTGAAGAGTGGCCTTTGCCCAGGGAAGTTCCAAGAGACCATTGTTGTTACCAAGTCGAAAACCCTAGAGGAATTTTGAGAAAAAGTGGCGGGTCAAATGGAGATCGAGGAACTCTGCGAAGCTCAACGGATGGAGAAACCACAATTCCGCCTAGACGAAGAGAGACAACCAAGGTCTCACGCCAGCAGGGAGCCTAAGAAACCCTTTAAGCTCGCTCCCAAATTCGACTCCTACACCAAGTTCAATACCAAAAGAGAAGACATCATCAAAGAAATATTACACAACAAACTAATAAAACCGCCGAGTAAAGCAGGCACATATCAGGATCAAAAGTATGTGGATAGAAGCAACATTGTGCATTTCACCAGAAGTACAGCCATATTACTGACGAATGCATAGTAGCCAAGGACTTGCTGGAAAGGCTAGCAAGACAAGGCTTACTGGACAAATATGTTACTTCCAGAAGCCAAAAAGAAATAACAAAAGACATTGACAAGCCGAGTACTAGCTCTGACCACAAAGAAAAAGGAGCTTGCTACGCGCCAGTCGAAACCCCTATCTCTAAAGGGATAATAAACTACATTTCAGGTGGCTTCACAGGAGGAGGAGCAACAAATACAGCCAGGAAGATAAGCTATAGAGCCATGATGACAATGGAAGGGTCTCGACCAAGGACTCAAACCTCGGCTCCAGCCACCCATATCACTTTTGACGCGTTCGACTTCAAGTCTCACTGCCCAAACCTTGACGATCCAGTGGTAATCTCGATACACATAGGAGAATTGACAATAAAAAAGGTCCTACTTGACCCAGGAAGTAGCGTTGACGTCTTATTCTACTCCACCTTCAAGAAAATGCAACTCAGCGACAAATCACTACAACCATCATTTGGAGAATTGGTAGGGTTCTCTGGGAAAAGAGTCCCTGATCAGGTTATGTATGGCTGAGAACAACGTTAGGGGAGTCTCCAAACTAAAAAACCCTAGATATTCAATTTTAGTAGTTGATTGTGCGAGCCCCTATAATGTTATTTTGGGGCGTCCGTCCCTTAACTCTTTTGGAGCCATTATCTCTACAGTTCACTTTTGTATTAAGTTTCCTGTGCAGGATAACATAATAGCAACAGTCCACGCAGACCACAAGGAGGCTAGGCAATGTTACAATGCGGGTTTGAAAGTCACCCCAAAGGAGACCATTAAAAGAATCCATTCTGTTTACAACTCGGAAAGCATTCCAACCTTGGCCGAGCTAGATCCAAGGGACAAAAATAGTCGTCTCGCCCCAACGGACGACCGAGAAAAGGTACAACTTCGGAAATCAGACCAGTTTACTAACATCGGCTCTGTTTTCTCTATAGGAACAAAACAAAATTTGATTGAAACATTAAAGTCCAACTTCAACCTATTTGTATGGACACCTGCTGACATGCTAGCACTACAAGAAAAAAGGCCTATCGGCACACTTTTTTCTTGCCATACTTTTGCGAGGGTGGCCACTGATTTGTGATTTGGCCATGTTTTTTTGCCACGCTTAAAAAACGTGGCCATAGAGAAAAATCGACACGCTTTTATATGAGTGGCTACCAATTTGTGTTTTGGCCATGCTTTTTTTTGCCATTCTTAAAAAATGTGGCCAAAGAGAAAAACCGGCACGCTTTAAAAGCGTGGCTAATTTGTCTTCTAATGGTGACATTTATAAAGCGTGCCGATATGCTGTGTGTAATTAGGCACCCTGCAAAAGTGTACCGATATACTGTGTGTACCAAAATTTAATTTCCCACCCCTTTGTTTCACATTTAACATTTTTGCTAAGTTAACAAAGTGATAATAGCGCATATACTACTACATACACACTTCACTTTTAATTTATTCCCAAATTCACTTTTAACCTAAGATAAGCATCGCAATGAAGCAAGCTGCCATCGTACCCATCAGCAAGCTGTCGCACCAAGTTCATCACTGCGATCGATCGCCGTCGCACCACCCAGCTCGATTGCCATCGCACCGATGTTCATCTAACAGTCACACCCAGCCCTTCATCTAACCGTCACACACAGCCCTCTCTCTGTCACACCCAACCCTCACACCATCAACGGTCTCTCACACCCTACTCGCAAACGGTCGCAAACCCTTGCAAACCTAACCCTCTGCTCACAAACCCTCGCAAACCCAACCCTCTGTCTCTGTCTTTGTCTCAATGGTCTCTCCCTCAATCGGTCTCTCGACGTGCCCAGGCATCAACGTGGCCTCCTACTCGCAAATCCTCACAAACCCAACCCTCTGTCTCTGTCTCAGTGGTCTCTTCCTTAATCGGCACCGTAAACACACTAGTAAGTCTTTCTACACAAACCAGAAAACAAGTCATGAAAGAATAAAAAAAATCAAGGTTGTGAACGAAATTGGTAAAACTGTGTCTGAAAATCTTTTCAGGATCCTCATATTCATATCATACATTCCAAGGTCACGAGATCTTTACAAAGATTATGAGGAATTGAAGAAGAAAAAGGTAAAGAAGCACATTCCAAACTTTGATTTTCTTTCTTTTCTTTTTGTATGTTCTCGTTCTATTTTGGGTTAAACCTATTCAATTGTGTCAATGAAGGTTCTCTCTGTTGTTAAAATTTTTGTATGCTACAACACTGAAACCAATCATAACGGTGTTTTGTTCTTCATGGGGCATGTGTTAGTGCCACCAAATGGCAGAACAATGAAACAGACGAAGGGAACAAGGGTATGAAATTCTTGTTTCAGAAGAAGAAGAAGAAGAAGAAAAAAAGCAAAAGATCTTGAAAATGTTGTTCTTGCACCAATGTTATTGCTCCCTGTGTCTTTGTTTCCTTCTTTGTTTAATATTTTAAGTTCTGTTTGGCCTCCCCTTGCCTTGTTCTGATAATTATTATTTAGTTAGTTAAACCCATGTTTAAATTTTGCAGAATCTAACCTTGGAGCACTATACAAACTACAAAGTCTTAGTTCTTGAAACTGTTGTTCTTGCACTTGTAGATTTGCAGCTCAACACCAAAGCCAGTTTCCTGAATGCTATACAAAAATATAAACAACATAAGGTAAAAATTTGGTGTTTACTATCTTCACTAATAAAAGTAATATTCTAAATTAGTTTTCAAAGGAATATTTTATCAGATATTTTAATTTTCATTAAATTTTAATTATTAAATTAGTCTTTGAATTTCTCCAGGTTATATTGCTTACTACCTGAATGGATTAATTTGAGAATTTTAAAATTTTTAGGACTTTTATTAAATAACGTATAAAGTTATAAAAAAATTATATAAAGATTCGTATAAAATCTTTAGCAAAATTTAACACGTAAATGATCTGTCTAACAAAATGTTAAAATAAAACATTGAGACTAATTTTTGTAATTAAAATTTGTTTGGTATGGAAGTGTTTGACTGAATATTCTATATGAACTAATTTGGGTATTCCTATTTAATAACTAAATTGGTGAATTAATCGACATATAAATGCTTATAATATTAGAGTTCGTTATGGCTATTATAGTCCATGAAAATGAGCATTATACAGCGCATTGTGCTTAACCCTCACCTTAAACACTACAAGGTAAGTATTTTTTTTGTCTGTTTCCAATTAAAATCTTCTTATTAGCCATATGTAGCCCGTAAACATAACTTGTAACTGTGTCTCCTCCTCCCAGTTTGATGATGGGCTTGGTTTCGACATTCCAACGGCATCATACTCTGAATCATAGGTGAGTATATTTTTTTCTTGAGAAATGAATTTTATGCCTAGTTAGGATCCTAGTTCTGATTGAGTGTCCGAGAAGATAATCTAAGTAGTTGGCCTAGTAGCATAGTTCAGAGATATGCAATAGTAGGTGGTTTATAATTCTTTTTTGTTTTTCTTATCTTTTTAGTAATATACTTTTTATTTATTTTTTATTATAAATAATTAGCACTGGATTTTCAAGATATCTTTCAAACCCTAAGCACCAGCTCGGGTTCTTCTCCTCCTCTGCTCTCTCAAACTTCCTCCGATTACACAACACACCAACTAGATCTATTCTTATCTTCTCAAATTTCAGATCCAAGGTTTCCATCTAATGCTATTCATTTTTTAATTTCAGATCCAAGTTTTGCTTGCTACGTTATTGGCTGTTGATTATTCAGTAGATCCGATTCGTTGATGTGCAAAAGAAGGCAGCGGCAGCAGCTAAGAAAAGAGGCAAGGCGGATGCTTTGTTGAAATAATTATGTAGGTGTGAAACATGAAGCATTCATGCTTGGAGCTTCCAAGGGCAAGCACACAAACAAAAGATTTGATCTTTTCATTACCACTTCACCAATACCATATCTAAATGAGAAGCTTATTGTGTTGGGGCGAGTCGTCAAGGGAAATTAAGGATGTTCAGGTGACTAAATTTGCTTCTCGTTGTTATGTCTGTGTCCTTTTTGTTGATCCTTATCCTTTCCCATTTAGTTAAGGTTTTCTACACATATTATCATGTCTGAGAAGTTAATGATTATCATTTTTATCGCTAAATTTAAACAAATAATTAACTTCAAATGTGTTGTTCACTGCATATATTTGTTTTAAAATTTCATGTCATCACCATCTGAATAGATAAGTTCATATTCTGACTTGATGTTGTATTTTGGAATGAAATTCCATCAAAGCAATTTCAATATTAGTTATTTCACTTATAATCTTTCTTATTTCTGAGAAATAATGATTTAATGTCAGCAACCTGTGTAAAATCTACCATGGGTTTCATTATTAAGCTTCATATTCGATGTTATATTACCCTGTGCTAGGAAATTGAAAAAGTGGATATAGATGAACATTACAAACCTAAAGTCTCTATTTGGGTTTTTTTTTTCATATTTTAGCTGCCATATTTACTCTCTACTATATTAATCACTAACCAAAGTTATGCTTTGCATCTACTGTTGATTTAGTTTCTCTATATTTTTTGGCAATCTTTTCGCACTGTGTTAGAATCATTTAGATGCATATTGGAAGCGGAAAACTGTTAATTATTCTCTATATGTTTAGTTTCTCTATACACTACTAACTTTTAATTTGCAGAATATTCTCTCTGTTACAAATATACATCTCAGCCTCATTGTTTTCTTTGCTGAATTCACTTTTTCTTAATTATTAAACTATTGATTCCTATCATTTTCCACTGTAATTAAAAGTCACAAGACCAAACTATAAGAAGTTAAATTCAAAAATTAACACAAACACAAGAACTTTAAAATTACTAACTGCCATTTGTTACAAGATTTTAGTCAATATGCATGTAACATTAAATTGTACCACTGAATGAGTAGTATGAGTGTATCATATGCTAATTTTCTATGTTGGACACCAGACAACCATGCCAATGAAATAATTGTTGTAGGCCTATCTTCATATATAAATTTATGTGTATTACTTACTTGTCCAACATTAGTAGAACAGTAAAAATAAGTTGTACTTGACTATTGAAATTGCTTATTTTATTATTTGATGTAGGTTCAAGTTGGGGCCAAGGGTACTGAGAGCATGAACTGGGATGCAATGGTTATGCAAATGTATAAATCAATATATTTAGTGAGTTGTGTATTGTTAAAACTTTTATGAAAACTCTCTATAATCATATAAATAAACAAAAAGCATTTCATCATTGGTATGCATCCAGAATAATCAGTTGTCTAAATATATTGTTTTTTTTTTTAATTTTCTAAAATAATACCACATTTTTTTTAAAGTTCACCCATAATTTTTTTTTAAAAATTTGATGAGGATATAGCCACGCTTTAAAAGCGTGGCAATAGGTTTACATCTAGGTACTTTAAGAAAGCGTGGCCAGATGTCCCCTACAGGTACGCTTTTGAAGCGTATCCAAACCCAAACCAATGGGCACGCTTTAAAAGCATGGCTATATGTTCACTTTTCAGCATGCTTTAAAAGCGTGGCGATATGTACATTTATCGGTATGCTTTTCAAGCGTACCTATAGGTTAAGACCTATGGCCACGCTTTTTAAGCATGACAAGAGATGAAAGCATGCCAACATTAAAAGCGGGCCGATAGATCTACAAAAGTGTGGCGATAGAGCAACCGGCACGTTGGCGGATGTGACCCTTTCAAAAGCATGCCAATAGCTCAAAAAGCGTGGCGAAAAGCTATCGGTACTTTTTTTGTACTTTTTGGCACGCTTTAAAAGCGTGGCAGAAAGCTTATTTTCTTGTAGGGATCAATCCGAACTTTATATGCCATAAGCTAGCAGTCAATCCTAACGCCTGACCTATAAGACAAAAGAAACGAAATCTGGGTACAGAAAGAAGAAATGCAGCAATAGCAGAAACACAGAAATTACTTGATGCAGGTTTCATCCGAGAACTTCATTTCTCGTCATGGCTAGCGAATGTGGTAATGGTTAAGAAGAGCTTGGGAAAGTGGTGCATGTGCGTGGAATTCACAGATCTGAACAAAGCATGTCCGAAGGACTCCTATCTGCTACCGAATATTGACAGACTGGTAGACGACACCTCAGGGTATCAAGTGCTAAGTTTCATGAAGGCCTATTCCAGTTACAATCAAATACAAATGCACCCTGATGACAAAGAAAAACAGCATTTGTAACTGACCAAGGTAATTTTTGTTATAAAGTCATGCCTTTCAGACTAAAAAATGCAAGAGCAACCTATCAGAGACTAATGGACAAGGTCTTCAAAGATCAAATTGCCCGGAACATTGAGATATATGTTTACGACATGGTGGTCAAGTCAAGCTCAAAAAAACAACATGAGGCTAATCTTGATGAGATTTTTCATCAATTCTGAAAGTACAATATGAGACTAAACCCAGAGAAATGCACATTTGGAGTACATGGAGGTAAATTCCTTGGATTACTATTGACAAACTGGGGGATAGAAGCCAACCCCGACAAGTGTCAGGCTGTGATAAACATGTAATCACCTCGGTCAATCAAAGAAGTGTAGCAACTCACAGGTCGCCTAGCAGCCCTGTCCCGATTCTTGCCTGCAGCAGCTGCTAAGTCATTTCACTTCTTCAACACCTTGAGAAAGGCTGAGAAGTTCCTTTGGATAGACAAATGTGAAAAAGCCTTCGTCGAATTCAAACGTATTCCTTTGAATTTCAACTAACATGGTTAGATCCGTGCTTGTAACAGAAACAGGAAAAGAGCAACACCCAGTATAATTTGTGAGCAAAGTATTACAAAACGCCGAAACAAGGTACCCGACAATAGAAAAATTAGCATTCGGCTTAGTCATCACAGCTCGGCATCTACTACACTATTTTCAGACACATCAGATAATAGTTTGGACTAGACAACCTCTACGTCGAATATTATCAAAACCAGACCTAGCAGGTCGACTCACGAAATAGGCAATAAAGCTCTCGGAATTCGATATCCCCTACCAATCACGAGGATCCCCTAAAACCCAAGAACTAGCCAACTTCATTTCAGAATTTACCAACACAGAAGAAACAGCCAAGACATGGGAACTATATGTAGATGGGCATCGAATGAGAACGGATGCAGAGTAGGGATCCTTCTAAAAGACAACACTGGAGTGAAAGCTGAACAGTCAATCAAATTCCTTTTTGAAACAACCAATAACCAAGCCGAATATGAGGCACTCCTAGTAGGCCTAAGGTTAGCAAAGGAAATAGAAGTAAAAAAAACCTAAAGGTATATTACGACTCCCTCCTCTTAGTACTGTAGGTAAACGGTCACTTTCAGGTACGAGATCCACTCTTAGAAAATTACTTAATTTCAGCAAAAAATATGATACATCTTTTTCAAAATTTTGAAATATCACATATACCTAGAGAACAAAACTGTAGAGCCGATATTTTATCCAAATTAGCCACATATAAAGTAACTGACTTATCAGACAAATTATACCATCTTACACTAAAAAAACTAAGTTTAGATATCAAATCTGTTCTAAGTGTGTTACATGAAGAAGATTAGCGAAGCCCATTCATTCGCTACCTAAGAACTGGAGAAATACCAGAAAATAAAAACACGAGGTCATTTAGACATAAAGCAAGCCATTACACTATGATGGGAACTGACCTATACAAACGAGGAATCTCTAGACCACTACTAAAATGCATCGGCCGAGCAGATGCAGAAAACGCCATAGCTGAAGTCCACGATGAAACCTGTGGACACCACACTGGAGGCAGAAGCTTAGCCAAAAAAATCCTACGAGCAGGATACTACTGGTTGACGTTACGAGAAGACTGCAGAAATAATGTACAAAGGTGTGATGCATGCCAGAAATGCGCACCGCTCATTCATAGACCGGCTGAATTGTTACACACCTAAGATGTTAGTTGGCCATTTCACAAATAGGGAATGGATATACTCGAACCGTTTCTGGTATCACCAGGACAGGTAAAGTTCCTTTTAGTAGCTATTAGTTACTTTACAAAATGGATAGAAGCGCAACCACTTGCGAAAATTACGTCGGATAAGGTACAAAATTTTATTTGGAAATCCATTATATGTAGATTTGGTTTACTTAGAGTAATTGTTCTCCGATAATGGCAGGTGATTCACAGATAAGAAAATTGCTTCATACTTAACCGATTTGCATATCAAACATCATTTTTCCTCCGTCGAGCACCCGCAAAGTAACGGGCTCGCAGAGGCGGCTAACAAAGTTATTTTGCAGGCCTTAAAGAAAAAATTAACAGATGCTAAAGGACGCTGAGCCGAACTCATACCAGAAATACTGTGGAACTATAACACAATACCACAATCCACAACAAAAGAGAGCTCGTTCCGATTAGTATACGGCACGGATTGCATGATTCCCATAGAAGTCAGTCAAGGGTCTACTCGGACTGTGTATTTTGATGAACAGGCCAATGCGGAAGCCAGGTCAACCGGGCTCAATATAATAAGCGAGGAACGATGCTTAATCGAACTCAGACAAAGAACCATGCAGGCAGCTATGCAAAGGCAGTATAACAAAAAAGTACGACCGAGAACTCTAAGAGAAGGAGACCTGGTGTTAAGACAAATAAAAGAAGTTCGGAAACCACCAGGACATGGAAAATTAGCGGCTAATTGAGAAGGCCTGTTTCGAGTTTCCAAAGTCATTGGAAAAGGAGCATATTCCCTTGAAACGTTGGAAGGAATGACCCTCCCTAATACTTGAAATTTTTCATCTCTAAATATCTATCATAGTTAATATCTTGTTGTAAAAAGTGAAGTGGACAGGTACTCTTTTTCCTGAACACGAGGTTTTCTCTCTAAGGAAGGTTTTACTCGGACAGGTTTTAACGAGGCCGACCATCCCACACCTCTCAACAACTGAGAGGTCTCTTTCACATACACAAAAATCTAATCTTCTTTCTCTTTCTAATTATTATAGAAAATTATTCTTTGACAATCATTAATATCAAACTAACAAAACAAAAGTCAGAAATCGCATTCATATATATGCAACAAATATCCAAAATATTCATAAAAGTCAAATCCGACACCATACATCGGTCCAAGTATTTCAAAACATAACCATCTTAAATATCGGTATCCAAACTATAATACAAAACAAACATACTCATATGTTTCAAATTACAAATATTAACAATTTCTTCAAGAGGGGGAGGAACATTCTCAGCATGACCCTCGCCCCCGTCATCTTCCACAAGCTGTCTGCCAATCACAATCTTCGTCACATCAAGCCTTCCGATGTCAAGCTCGGGAGAAAATAGAGTAACCTGACTAATTGCACGATCAAACCTTGCAGCAAACATCTCAAGGCCCTCCCTAGCAAGCTTCAGAGCCTCCAGCTCACGAAGCGACTCAACATCACACTATTATGACGCACGAGTCTTCACATCAACATGCACCCAATGATAGGGATTTTCCTTGTTCACTTCAACTACTTTGACCTTGTCTTTTTCCTTTTTTCTAACTATTTTTTCGAAGAAACTGAGACAAAAGAAAGGGACAAGAAGGGGAGAAGACAAACCTTTTGAAGACATGTCCTTTTTCCCACTTAAGCAAAAATGATTGGAGTCGTGCATTGTATTTCTTCCCAATGAGGAAACGGCAATAATATTTAATTGCAATTCACTAATTTAGTGGGAAGTTAACAACTGAAATTGTTCACATGCCCAATGCAAACGGTCCGTATCCCAATTGGCCAAGCAAATTATTGCAACCCAGTTACAAGGTAAACAATTATTCAAAACCAATTTTTTCTTTTTTAACCCGTTACATATCTAAATAATAATCATAAAACAAAAATAAAACCCAAGCTTGAAGTAGCAGTAACGCGTGTTGAGCTTGGGGGCTATGGTACTTGCCATTAAACACCTAGGTATAACCACACAAGGTAAACTCAACTTCCTAAACTACGTTTTTCAAGTCAAGCTAAGGGGCTATGTACGGTATTCCTATAACATCAGATGAACCGCGTTATATCTCAGTGTTACGACCCAGCCCAGTTGGCATGTTGGCCGACCCGGCCCGAGGATAAACCGATCTCCGCAGTCGGGTCAACGCGCACAACCTATCCGGTCTGTGACCCAAACACGCGCCCTTGCTACCAGCTGCGTGATAGCTGTGAGAAAGGAAACTTCTTGGAAGGGGGCCTTCCCCTTGTGGGGCCCGCCCTACTGACAAGGTATATAAGGGGAGGGTCCTACCCCTCCCCCCAAGTGCGTCACCATATCCCTATCCTCATACCACCTGCACCCCTTCTGACTTGAGCGTTGGAGTGTCATTGCAGGTGGCACCCCCCTCAACTCACAAAGAGCTCGGGAAGTCGATGGCTCTCTCCACTCGGGTTCCAGGCTCGAATCGAGACCAGGCCCTACCTTTGCACACGACAAGCATCCCTGAACCGTCTGGTAATCGAATAATCGTACATTGGCGCTGTCTATGGGAACATGGACTTTATTTTGGGCACAGTTGGGGTGGACGATGAAGGCGAGCCCCGCAGGGAGGGAAGCCACAGGCGCTCCCACTCGTGAGCGCACCAGATCCCCTCTGCGGCAACCCGAGAGACGACCCTTTGGAGGAACAGGTAGCGATAGCACAAGAATAATACAAGAACTATGCCACAGAGTACAAAACCTAGAATGAGAAGTGGCCAGCAAAAAATGCCATCAACCAACTCCTAGTCAAGAGCGTTCCTGATCTCCTCAAAGGAGAGAAAGAAGCCTCCGAAGAATCCACTCCAGGCGCACTCTGAGCCCTTGAACAGAGTCAGAGAGCTAGGAAAGTAGGGAAGCACCAAGGAGACGGCTAGATCCTGTGATCTACTCCCGATCACCGACGAGAGAAGCCGTAGAAGAAGACCAAGAAGGCAGCAGAGAAAGACCAAGGAGAAGCCGACCACAGCGAGAAGACAGTAGAGAGAGGTCAAGGAGAGGCCGACCACACAGGGAAGACATTAGAGAAAGAACGAGGAAAAGGCAAAAACCGGTGGTCATGGGAGCAACCCCTTTCCACCACTCGATCTTGGAAATCCGGCTGCCTAAGCACTTTGATAAGCCGACAGATATGAGGTATGATGGGACTCAAGATCTCCAGGAGCATCTAACAACCTTTGAGGCCAGGATTAACTTGGAAGGGTTAGGCGATGAAGTGAGGTGTCGCGCTTTCCCCGTAACGTTAGTAGGACCGGCGATTCGTTGATTTAACGCCCTCCTTCAGGGCTCCATAACCACCTTTGCCAACATCAGTCGTGCCTTCTTAGCTCAGTTCACCACACGTATCGCTAAAGCAAAGCACCTGATCAATCTGCTAGGAGTAACACAAAAAGTGGCGAGCTGACCCGGAAGTACTTGGATAGGTTCAACGACGAGTGTTTGGAGATTGACGGCCTAACCGATTCGGTGGCCAGCTTGTGCTTGACCAACGGGTTATTGAATGAGGATTTCAGGGAACACCTTACCACCAAGCCCGTTTGGACGATGCAATAAATTCAGAACATGGCCAGGGAATACATCAATGATAAAGAAGTTAGCCAGGTTGTAGCAGCCAATAAGCGGCAGCACGCCTACTCCAATGCTCGCCCGCCCGGCGGCGGGGAAAGGTCGAAGAAGCACTCCAAAGATGGAGGATCAGCCAAAACCTTCAAGACGTTTCCCCAGGTAGGAAAGTTCACCAACTATAACCCCCTGTCAGCTCCGATCGTCGAAGTCTATCAGCAGATTGCCGACAAGGGCATCTTGTCGAAGCCCCGACAACTCAAGGACAGGACGGGAGAAAACAAAAACCTCTACTGCAGTTACCACAAGGGCTATGGCCATAAGATCCAAGACTGCTTCGACCTGAAAGATGCCCTGGAGCAAGCCATTCGGGAGGGGAAGTTGGCTGATTTTTCCCACCTTATAAGGGAACCGAGGAGGCGGGACGACAAAGACGAGAGCCCGAGGAGGATAGTGAGCGCGGCCTCACTGTTGTAAATGTGGTGATCAGAAGAGATGTTTCCCCCAGATCGAAATCGGCTAGCAAAAAGGACGCCAAGGTCTTAGCTATGTCTTCCGGCTCCACGCCGCCCTCCCGAAGGGTACCGTCGATATCATTCGGCCCCGAAGACCAATGGTTCGACGATGTCCCGGAGAACCCTCCGATGGTGATCACGGCCAGGGTGGGCACCGGCTTGGTAAAATGGATCCTGGTAGACACGGGAGCTGATTCCAACATCATGTTTCATAATGTATTTGATGCTCTGGGCCTACGGGATACTGACTTGAGGGGCCACCAACACGGCATGGTCGGCCTAGGAGATAACTTCATCAAGCCTGACGGAGTAGTTTTCCTCCCGGTCTCCATAGGCGGAGGTCGATGGAAGAGGTCGCTAATGGCGGAGTTCGTTGTTTTAAGAAACTCCACGGCCTACAACCTCATCTTGGAGAGGAAAACCATCAACGATTTTGGGGCAGTAATTTGCACCAAACTGCTATTAATGAAATTTGTTGCTGATGATGGATCAGTTGGGACCATCAGGGGAGATCTGGAAACGGCGTTCGCATGCGACAACGCCAGGCTCTCCCTGAGGAAGAAATCTAAAGAAGTATCCGGTGTCTTCCTCGCCGACCTGGATGCCAGGGTGGATAACAAACCTAGGCCGGAACCCGAGGGGGACCTCGAAAAGTTCAGGGTCGGTGACTCAGATGAAAAGTTCACCTTTGTAAACAGAAACCTACCCCATGACTTGAAAGAACCCCTCATGGAGATGATCAGAGCCAATGGCGACTTGTTCGCCTGGACCCCAGCCGACATGCCGGGTATAGACCCCAATTCATGTCATATCAACTAGCCGTGAGACCGGAGGCAAAGCCGGTGGCCCAAAGGAGGAGAAATATGTCCCAAGAAAGGGCGGAAGAGGTGGCCAGGCAAACGGCCAGCCTACTGAAAGTGGGCTTCATCTGGGAACTCGACTACTCGACGTGGCTGTCGAATATAGTCCTAGTTAAAAAGCCCAGCAGGAAATGGAGAATGTGTGTGGATTATTCCGACCTCAACAAGGCATGTCCCAAAGATTCTTTCCCCCTTCCCAACATTGACGCTCTTGTTGACGCGGTGGCGGGTTACTGGTATATGAGTTTCATGGATGCCTATTCTGGATACAATCAGATACCGATGCACCAACCAGATGAAGAGAAAATGGCGTTTATAACGCCAGGCGGGACATACTGCTACAAGGTGATGCCGTTTGGGCTGAAGAACGCGGGGGCTACGTACCAAAGGCTGATGAACAAGATATTCAAAGACCTCATCGGCAAGACGGTGGAGCTATACGTAGACGACATCCTGGTCAAGACTGCCAAAGCTGAGGACCTCATCGGAGACCTGGAGAACATCTTTGCCTCTCTTCGGAGACACGACATGAGGCTTAGCCCGCTCAAGTGTGCCTTCGCCGTCGAAGCCGGGAAATTTTTGGGGTTTATGATAACCCAAAGAGGGGTGGAGGCCAACCCAGAAAAGTGTGAAGCGATCCTACAAATGAAGAGCCCGGGATGTATGAAAGGCGTCCAGAGGTTGGCGGGTAGGCTCACTGCGCTATCCCGCTTCCTCGGGGCGTCGGCGGCCAAGGCGCTACCCTTCTTCAACCTGATGAGAAAGGGGATAGCATTCGAATGGACCCCGGCATGCGAGGAGGCTTTCAAGAACTTCAAAGAGATAATCTCGGCACCACCTGTCCTGGGAAAGCCTAAGAGCAGAGAGGTGCTATACTTGTACTTGGCTGTAACCGATGAGGCGTTGGCGGCAGTCTTGGTACGAGAAGAAGGGAAGATCCAACAACCAATATATTTCGTAAGTAAAGCACTACAAGGAGCAGAGCTAAGGTACAGTGGTACGTGGCAGAAGTTAACCAATTAAGAGATTCCAAATAAGAGAATAGCACTGCACGTATAGCTCTTAACCAGCTAAGATCTGCCTCACCAATTTAAAAAAGGTTGTCACAAATTTTAGAAATAAAAATACTGGGAGTATGAGTCCCAGGTCGTCTCCTAACGAGTTGTAGGAAAGAGCGCTATTTTATTAATCAGAAAATTCCCAGAAAGTTTGAGTTTTGATAATGAGTAATTAAAATAATTGTGAATTAAAGCAATAAAAATAAACTGAGAATAATTATTGATTTTCCAAATAAAAGGCCTTGACTGGGGAAATAATTAAATGGAAGTCCTATCCTTGTTGGAATCTTCTCAATTGTAGTGTAAAGAGGTTGTTGTTCTCACTTGGTTAACCCTTACTGAGTAAAGGAAAGTATAGTGATTGGACTAACTCTTACTCGCAATTCCTAGTCCTTTCCCTTAGGGAGGTCCAGTGTTAGTAGGTACAGAATTAGCCTACAACATCCAATGTAACTAAGCACTTGAGCATTCCAACTCAAGTGTCTCCTCTTAATTAACACCCATGTTAAGTGGAATTTCTACTCCATTGACATGGATTTAATAATCATAAAAATATAAGAAGACATAATTAAATAAAATAAAATAGAGAAAATTAAAATTAATTAAAAATAAAAATAACTCTATATATTAATAAACTCAAAATGTAACATACTTAATTGAATAGAGTCAATAATCAACTGAAAAGAGTAAAGGATAAAGGAACAAACTAAAGTAGGGTCTTTACGGAGGTAATGGCTCTTCAACATCCACAATCCAAAACAAAAGCATAAACTATCAATATAACACTAATCTAGATTCAGATATAAAATTCAAGTAATCCTAATGTGATGAATCTCAATGTGTGTGGATGCATCTTGAGTCTCTACACGTTCCCTCGCTTTATTCTGTGTTTCTAGGCTAAAAATTAGGTTAAAACGCGGCCCAAAATCGCCTCCAGTGTATTCTGTAATTTCTGCAGATCGCGCAGGTCACGCGTACGCGTTGTCCACGCGTTCGCGTCGTTCAACGATTTTTCTTGTCACGCGTTCACGTCGTCCACACGTTCGTGTCATTCTTGCAGATTCCAATCCACGCGTTTGCGTCAGGCATGCGTTCGCGTCACTGCGATTTCTCCAATTCGTGCGTTCGCGTGAGCCATGCGCTCGCGTCAGTGTTTGCTGGTCATCTCCTTAGTTTCTTGTGTTCCTTCCATTTATGCAAGCTTCCTCTCCATTCTCTAAGCCATTCCTGTCATATGAAGCCTGAAACACTTAACACACGGATCACGGCATCGAATGGTATAAAGGAGGATAAAAATATATAATTAAAAAATCTCTAGGAAGCAAGTTTTCAACCATGGAACAATTTTGGGAAGGAATTGTAAATACATGCTAATCATATGAATAAGTGGGTAAGGACTTGATAAAACCACACAATTAAACACAATATAAATCATAAAATAATGATTTATCAACCTCCCCACACTTAAACACTAGCATGTCCTCATGCTTAGTTGAAGGAGATAAAATAAAATGAGTAGGGAAATGTAAAACTCATGAAGTGCAATGCAACCTATATATATGAATGCAACTATATGGTTCTTGTCTACTTGGTTAAAATAAATAAGCTCTTCAAGACAAACATAAATTTAATTTTCACTTACTTAATTTATATAGTAAAAACAAGTAACATTGTAAGAAGACAGCTCATGAAAGCAGGGAACATAGAATTAAGCACTGAACCCTCACTGATGGTGTATGTGCACTTTAGTCTCTCTAGTGTATAGGGTAATCACTCTACTCTTCTCTAATCATGCTTTCTAAACTTTGTTTCTCACCTAACCAATCAACAATAATTAATGTACCAATGCAAACATCATGAGGTCTTTTCAAGGCTGTAATGGGACTAAGGTAAGGGTGAGGGTGTATATATGGCTAAGTGAGCTATAAATTGAATCTTTAATTAACCTAAGCTTTCACCTAACATACATACACTCTATATAACTCTAGAATCATGCCTAGCCACCCAAAAATTTGCACTTCTGCATTACACACTCATGCATCAAATTTCTTTTAA
Source organism: Arachis ipaensis (assembly GCF_000816755.2). Lineage (NCBI taxonomy): Eukaryota > Viridiplantae > Streptophyta > Magnoliopsida > Fabales > Fabaceae > Arachis > Arachis ipaensis. Next base: position 18,624,900 of record NC_029793.2, read on the forward strand.
TTTTTATCATATATGCATTGATCTTTGAACTTAACTTAACTTAAAATCGGGGTAATTTTGTCCCCTTATTTATTTATTTATTGAATATTTTTAGATTTTTTTTATATATGAAAATAAATATAGCTTATCAATGCACATGAATTTTAAATTTTCATAGTTTCACATGAGTAGGTACCCAAATTTCCATTATTTTATCATGACACATTCCCTTATTAACCCTTGTTCCCACAATTCTCCCATACTTAATTAACACACAATTTCTATCTTAAGCTAACCAAAGATTCAATTGGGATATTTAATTATTTTTCCGCTTAAGGCTAGTAATATGGTAAAATATAGAACAAATGGGATAAAAAGGCTCAAAGTGGCTAACAAAGGTAATTTAAAGGGTAGGCTTATTTGGGATAAGTGAGCTAAAATCAAATAATGGCCTCAATCATATGCATGCATATAACACATTAAACATTGGACATATAGGATGAAACAAAATAAAGATTACAATCATAGAGAAGTAAACACACAAGAATAAAATATTTATGGTTAAATAATGTAACCATGTAATTAAGCTCAAAATCTCACGGGTTGTGTGTTCTTAGCATTTTTTTTTTAAACTATGTTCCAAATACAACTTCAAACAAATTTAACACAGAAGTTTTAAGTTAGTGAAATTTTTCAAAAATGGGGTCTTAGAAGAAACTTATTATCTTTAATCAAGTAGAACATGTATGTAAATAACCTATTTCTATGCAATCTATCCTATCCCAGACAAAAGAAAAATTAACTAAATATCCTTTTTTATCGGTGTTTAGGGAAGAGAATTTACCTCCGGAAGTCAGGTACTGACCGACCTTCCCACACTTAAGACTTTGCACCGTCCTTGGCGCCATCTGTTAGGAACAAAGGGGGGCTGGTAGTAGTATCTCCACCATCGGGACCATCATGGCTCCCTATGCTGGTAAATGAAGTGGAGTCCGGGGTGTCTGGGTCTTTGTCAGGTCTGTATTTTCCCATAAATAGCTCATTGAGGTATGTGAATCGGCACTAGTTACGGCGCTCTCTTAGCTTTGCTTTGTATTCCTGCCGATCCAACCTTTCAAGTATTTGATGGAGCAGTTGGTTTGTTGTAGGTGCTTGTGGTGTGGAAGAAGAGGGGGTGTCTTCTGCTGGTTCTCTGCTCCGGTTGATAGTGGCTGCTGGAGGTCTGATATACTTCCCGTTAGGGACATATTGATCATCTCGTGGGATCATAGCCTTGATATCCCCAGCTCTATAGGAGACTCCGACTGCTGAGACTAGATCTGAAACCAAAGTGGGAAATGGTAAGTTGACCGTAATTTGTACGTGTCCCAAAGCATGCTGAATGTGTCTTGGTAAATTGAGGTGCTGGTCTGTTAGGATACACCAGAATAAAACAACCATATCTGCAGTGAAGGAGAATTCATGAGTGCTTGGAAAGACATAATGGAACATGATTTGTGCCCATACTCGAGCCTCCAAGGTAAGTGCTGAAGCCGATATGCCCTTAGGTCGGGAACGATGGTATCCGTAGATCCATAGGCTGCCAGGTTGTGCAATGACTCTGAGAACAGCGTCCCAGTCAAATTGGTATGTCTGGCGCTTGAGTGAGGCTTCTTGGAATGCGTCCAATCATTCTGGATCAGGGGGAAGATCTAAAGCTTGTTGAATGGACTCTTCAGTTATGGGGACTTGCTTTTGAGGACATAGACAGATTACATGGTTGGCATGTGAAAGTTGGAGTAGAATTCTACTACCCATGAAAGATTAACCTGCCGTGACTGTCTCCGTAGGAATTCCCATTGTCTTCGCTCAATGCGGGGCTCAACAAATTCAGAAATGTGGGTTGGGAGGATAAGAAGGTGCTCATTGTTATAGTTCCTTGCTGCCATGATGGGGAACATCTGCTCACAGTAGCGGTTAGGAAACCGCGCAGTGTCCTTTGCTGGAAAAGCTTTTTATTTTTCATCGACCTTGATGATCCTCTTGGTTCGTTTTGTTGAGGGTGTCACCGCTGTTGAAGATGGCTCTGCCACTAATGCTCTTTTTGTTCATCTCTTTGCTGGTGGTTTGGGAGTAGCTTTATCTTTACCTTTCTTGGTGGCCATCCTGAAAAAAAGGGAAGAGAAAGTAATATATAAAGCGAAGGGTTCGAGCAAGGGAGCGAACATTATGGTTGATAATCAATGCATGGTAAAGAGGGATGTCATTAGCACATGGTCTAGACTACATGTGAAAAGTTCATCAAAGGTAATATAGCAAGTGCATGGGATGGCAATTGAATGCGAGATGTTTATTGGCATGCCGGCAAAGGCATGAGTAGCATAGATCAAGCATTCAATGTCCAAGTTAGATTACCAAGTCTTTCAAACCGGCAATATGTTTGTATTGACAATTATATTAAATTAATAAAATATAAAAGGGGTTTTGTGAAAAACAGGCATTAAAGTAGTAGAATAGAATAATTTAGAATAATGCACAATGCCATACGGGTTTTTTCACAAACACTTGGCATGCATGTTGAATATGTTATTGGAAGTAGTAAATTTAGTCATGCAAGCAACCCTTTTGAAAACTAATATATAATTGTCAAACAATTCATAATAACTCACAAGCAAAATATGAAAGAAGATAATGACCCAAATAAATTTCTAACACCAATTAAAGGAATAAAAAGAAAAGTAAAAGGAAAATAGAATATAGATAATGAAAAGAAAAATAAATAAGAAAACATGAATAAAAGAAAAAGAGTGATAATGAAGAAGTAAAGAGGGAAGAAGAAAAGAACCTTGATAAGAAAAGTGAAAAAGAAAAAGGGAGAAAGTAAAAAGTGAGAAAGAATAGAGAAGGAAGAAGAGAGAAGTAGGAAGTAAGAAGGGATAAGAAAAATTAGGATTTGGGGAAGAAAAGATAAGATATTTTGGCTGATGTGGATGATCTGTGCGCCGCATGTGACGCGGACGCGTGGGGCACGCGGTCGCGTGACTCGATTTGTGCGAATGGCGCGAGAGTAGCTGCGCGTTCGTGCAACTCTCTGTTTCAAACCCATTTTGCTAAATTTTTAGGGTGACGCGATCGCGTGATTGACGCGATCACGTGAATGGCCATGTTTGGAGGACGACACGGCCGCGTGGGGTACGCGGTCGCATGATGGGGCTGGTGCTTCCAGCATCATTCCAGCCCAGCTCCATCGCAACTTGCTGCCATACACCTCTTTTACGTCGATTTTTAGGGGCACGCATTCGCGTGGGTGACGCGAACGCGTGGGAGGCTTATTTCCCAAATGACGCGGCCGCGTCAGTCACGCGGTCGCGTGGGCATGATTGTGCCTAAGGCACGCCTCCAGCCACGCTCTCTGGTGCACGAAATTGTGATCTCAACGGCGCCAAAAACTTGGTACGCATGATCATAATCTCAATTCCTTTTCACAACTCCGCACAACTAACCAGCAAGTGCACTGGGTCGTCCAAGTAATAAACCTTACGTTAGTAAGGGTCGATCCCACGGAGATTGTCGGCTTGAAGCAAGCTGTGGTCATCTTTTTAAATCTCAGTCAGGCAGATTTAAATGGTTATGAGGTTTTGATAATTAAAAGATAAATAAAACATAAAATAAGATAGAGATACTTATGTAATTCATTGGTGAGAATTTCAGATAAGCGTATGGAGGTGCTTTGTTCCTTCTGAATCTCTGCCTTCCTACTGCCTTCATTTAATCATTCATACTCCTTTCCATGGCAAGTTGTATGTTGGGGGATCACCGTCGTCAATGGCTACCGTCCGTCCTCTCAGTGAAAATGGTCCAAATGCGCTGTCACCGCACGGCTAATCATCTGTCGGTTCTCACTCATGTTGGAATAGGATCCATTGATCCTTTTGCGTCTGTCACTACGCCCAACACTCGCGAGTTTGAAGCTTGTCACGGTCACCCCATCCCAGATCCTACTCGGAATACCACATACAAGGTTTAGACTTTCCGGATCTCAAGAATGCTGCCAATTGATTCTAGCTTATACCACGAAGACTCCGATCTTTCATAATGGAGGCTAAGAGATATGTATTCAAGCTTGTTTTCATGTAGAACGGAAGTAGTTGTCAGGCACGCGTTCATAGGTGAGAATGGTGATGAGTGTCACATAATCATCACATTCATCATGTTCTTGGGTGTGAATGAATATCTTAGAATAAGAATAAGCTTGAATTGAATAGAAAAACAATAGTACTTTGCATTAATTCATGAGGAACAACAGAGCTCCACACCTTAATCTATGAGGTGTAGATACTCCATCGTTGAAAATACATAAGTGATGAAGGTCCAGGCATGGCCGTGAGGCCAGCCCCCTAAATGTGATCAAGAGATCGAAAGTGATACAAAGATAGTCTCAAAAATGATCAAAAGATGTGAAATAAATCACTAAAAGTAGTTTTTATACTAAACTAGTCACTAGGGTTTACAGAAAATGAGTAACTAAGTGCAGATAGTGCAGAAATCCACTTCTGGGGCCCACTTGGTGTGTGCTTGGGCTGAGCATTGAAACTTTCATGTGTAGAGACTTCTCTTGGAGTTAAACGCCAGCTTTCAGCCTGTTTGTGGCGTTAACTCTGGTTTGTAACCTGTTTCTGGCATTTAACTTCAGAATAGGGCAAGAAGTTGGCGTTTGAATGCTAGTTTGGGTCATCAAAACTCGGGAAAAGTATGGACTATTATATATTGATGCAAAGCCCTGGATGTCTAATTTCCAACATAATTGAGAGCGCGCCAATTGGGTTTTTGTTGCTCCAGAAAATCCACTTCGAGTGCAGGGAGGTCAGAATCCAACAACATCTATAGTCCTTTTTCAGCCTCTGATTCAGATTTTTGCTCAGGTCTCCCAATTTCAGCCAGAAAATACCTGAAATCACAGAAAAATACACAAACTCATAGTAAAGTCCAAAAATATGAATTTTACTTAAAAACTAATAAAAACATAGTAAAAACTAACTAAATCATACTAAAAACTATGTAAAAACAATGCCAAAAAGCGTATAAATTATCCGCTCATCACTCTCGCATGACTCTCTGTTCAAATTGTTTTCTTCCCAACGCACTGGTGACGCGGACGTGTCAGCGCCACTTTTGCGTCGCGTGCGTGTGTTTTTTTTTATTAAAAATATGCAGAATGCTAATGCAAATGCAAACTATATGCAGGGATTATGAGAAGAGTCATTAACATTATAAATATAAAATAAAGCAAAAATAAAACTAAGACGGAAATGGAACAATTATACCATGGTGGGTTGTCTCCCACCTAGCACTTTGCTTTTATGTCCTTAAGTTGGACGCTCGTTAGGCTCATTCTGCCTCTATCGGTGGGTCTTCCAAGAGGAAGACCTCTAGTTCCTTACGATTCTTCATCTTCTCACCATGGTAAAGCTTCAGGCGATGTCCATTGACCTTCAGAAATTTGGAGCTAGTAGGATGACGCAGGTGAAAAACTCCGTATGGCTCTGCCTTTTCTACTCTGTAGGGGCCTTCCCATCTTGATCTCAGTTTACCTGACATAAGTCTCAGTCTAGAGTTATATAGAAGAACTAACTCCCCTGGTCTGAATTCTCTCATTTTTATATGGTTGTCATGGACAGCCTTCATTTTCTCCTTGTAACGTCTAGAGTTGTCATATGCTTCTAGGCGAAGGTTTTCTAGTTCTGCTAGTTACAGTTTTCTTTCAGCACCAGCTTTCTTAGGATTCATGTTGCACTCCTTCATAGTCCAGAAAGCTTTGTGTTCCACCTCTACTGGGAGGTGGCAAGCCTTTCTGTATACCAAGCGGAAGGGGCTCATCCCAATGGGTGTCTTGTACGCTGTTCTATATGCCCAGAGTGCATCTTGTAGCCTGGCACTCCAGTCCTTCCTATGAGGTTTTACTATGTTTTCCAGAATACGCTTAATTTCTCTATTAGAGACTTCTGCTTGCCCATTGGTCTGGGATGATAAGCTGTTGCTACCTTGTGAATTATCCCATGCCTTTTCAGTAATCATGTTAGTCTCCTGTTACAAAAGTGAGTGCCTTGATCGCTCACGATTGCTCGTGGTGATCCAAAGCGACAAATAATATGGTTTCTAACAAAGGAAACAACAGTGTTAACATCATCATTGCGGGTAGGAATTGCTTCCACCTATTTAGAAACATAATCTACAGCTAACAGTATATAAAGGTAACCATTAGAATTTGGGAATGGACCCATGAAGTCAATGCCCCAAACATAAAAAATTTCACAGAAAAGCATAATCTGTTGAGGCATCTCATCCCTCTTGGATATATTACCAAATCTTTGGCATGGAGAACAAGATTTACAAAATTCAGTAGCGTCTTTAAAGAGAGTAGGCCACTAGAATCCATAGTCTAGAATTTTTCTAGCTGTTATTTGAGAGCTAAAATGTCCTCCACTCTCAGATGAGTGGCAAGCCTCTAAAATGGACTGGAATTCTGATTGAGGCACACACCGTCTAATTACCCGGTCAGCACCACACCTCCATAGATATGGATCATCCCATATATAATATTTGGACTCGCTTTTCAGCTTGTCTCTTTGGTGCTTGGTAAAATTTGGAGAAAAGGTGTGGCTAACTAGATAATTAGCTACAGGTGCATACCAAGGAACTACTTCAGATACTGCTTGTAAGGTATCAAATGGGAAATTATCTTTTATAGGAGTGGAGTCATCCTTAATGTGCTCAAGGCGACTCAGGTGGTCTGCCACTAAATTCTGGTTATCACTCCTATCTTTAATTTCTAAATCAAATTCTTGCAGCAGCAGTATCCAATGTATTAGCCTTGGTTTGGACTCCTTTTTAGCTAGTAAATATTTTAGAGCTGCATGGTTTGAGTACGCTACTACCTTAGTACCAAGTTAATAGGCTCGGAATTTTTCCAGAGCAAAAACAATAGCAAGAAGCTCTTTTTCAGTAGTAGTATAATTAGATTGAGCAGCGTCTAAAGTCTTAGATGCATAGGCAATCACAAAAGGATCCTTACCTTCGCGCTGAGCCAGCGCCATTCCTACTGCCTGGTTGGAAGCATCACACATAATTTCGAATGGCTGGCTCCAGTCTGGTCCTCTTACAATTGGAGTTTGAGTCAGGGCGATCTTCAGCTTATCAAATGCTTGCAGACAGCTCTCACTGAACTCGAACTCAATATCTTTCTGCAGCAATCTGGATAAAGGCAATGCTACCTTACTGAAGTCCTTAATAAATCTCCTGTAAAAACCTGCATGGCCAAGGAACGAGCGGACTTCCCTCACGGAGGAGGGGTTTATAGAAATAACATCCACCTTTGCTGGATCTACAGAAATGCCAGTATTAGACACAACATGTCCTAGTACAATTCCTTGTCTTACCATAAAGTGACTTTTTTCAAAATTCAACACAAGATTTGTACTAACACACCTGTCTAATACTCTAGATAAACTATCCAAGCAAAGGCTAAATGAGTCTTGAACACAGCTACTTTATGAGTCTTGGCCGTGGCCCTAAGCACTTTGTTTTCCAGTATTACCACCGGATACATAAATGCCACAGACACATAACTGGGTGAACCTTTTCAGATTGTGACTCAGCTTTGCTAGAGTCCCCAATTAGAGGTGTCCAGGGTTCTTAAGCACACTCTTTTTGCTTTGGATCACGACTTTAACCGCTCAGTCTCAAGCTTTTCACTTGACACCTTCACGCCACAAGCACATGGTTAGGGACAGCTTGGTTCAGCCTCTTAGGCCAGGATTTTATTCCTTTGGGCCCTCCTATCCATTAATGCTCAAAGCCTTGGATCCTTTTTATTTTACCCTTGCCTTTTGGTTTAAAGAGCTCTTGGCTTTTTCTGCTTGCTTTTCTTTTTCTTTCTCTTTTTTTTCTTTTATTTTTGCCTTTTTTTTTTGCAAGCCTTGTTTTTCACTGCTTTTTATTGCTTCAAAAATCAATTTTATGATTTTTCAGATCATCAATAACATTTCTCCTTTTTCTTTATTCTTTCAAGAGCCAACAATTTTAACATTCATAAACAACAAATTCAAAAGACATATGCACTGTTCAAGCATTCATTCAGAAAACAAGAAGTATTGTCACCACATCAAAATAATTAAACTAATCTCAAGGATGAATTCGAAATTCATGTACTTCTTGTTCTTTTGTAATTAAAACATTTTTTCATTTAAGAAAGGTGATGGATTCATAGGACATTCATAGCTTTCAGACATAGACACTTAAACACTAATGATCATGTAATAAAGACACAAACATAAATAAACATAAAGCATAGTAAACGAAAAACAGAAAAATAAAGAACAAGGAAATTAAAGAACGGGTCCACCTTAGTGATGGCGGCTAGTTCTTCCTCTTGAAGATCTTATGGAGTGCTTTAGCTCATCAACGTCTCTTCCTTGCCTTTGTTGCTCATCCCTCATGGCTCTTTAATCTTCTCTAATTTTATGGAGGAGGATAGAATACTCTTGGTGCTCCACCCTTAGTTGTCCCATGTTGGAACTTAATTCTCCTAGGGAGGTGTTAATTTGCTCCCAATAGTTTTGTGGAGGAAAGTGCATCCCTTGAGGCATTTCAGGGATTTCATGATGAGGAATTTCCTCATGCTCTTGTTGAGGTCCATGAGTGGGCTCTCTTGTTTGCTCCATCCTCTTTTTAGTGATGGGTTTGTCCTCTTCAATGAGGATGTCTCCCTCTATGACAATCCCAGCCGAATTGCAGAGGTGACAAATGAGGTGAGGAAAGGCTAACCTTGCCAAAGTGGAGGACTTGTCAGCCACCTTGTAGAGTTCTTAAGGTATAATCTCATGAACTTCCACTTCCTCCCCAATCATGATACTATGGATCATGATAGCCCGGTCTATAGTAACTTCAGACCGATTGCTAGTAGGAATGATAGACCGTTGGATGGACTCCAACCATCCTCTAGGCACAGGCTTAAGGTCATGCCTTCTCAATTGAACCGGCTTGCCTCTTGAGTCAATTTTCTATTGAGCTCCTTCCACACATATGTCCAAGAGGACTTGGTCCAACCTTTGATCAAAGTTCACCCTTCTAGTGTAGGGGCGTGCGTTTTCTTGCATCATTGGCAAGTTGAACGCCAACCTTACATTTTCTGGACTGAAATCTAAGTATTTCCCCCCACTACAAAAAAAAAGGCCTATGGTCATGGTAAAAAACCGTGACCATAGCTAGTAAAAAGGGTGACCATAGATCTATGGTCACGGTTTTGGACCTATGGTCACGGTTTTTTACCGTGGCCTATTCTCTCGTGGCCATAGGTCTATGGTCACGGTTTTTTGATCTATGGTCACGGTTTCTATGGTCACGGTTTCAATTTTTAAAATCTGACACTTTAGGCCACGTTTTTTTACCGTGACCATATGTTAATCTATGGTCACGCGTGAAAACCGTGACCATAGCCTTATCTATGGTCACCCCCCCTTAAAACCGTGACCATAGCCTTATCTATGGTCACAGTTTTCACCGTGACCATAGCCTTATCTATGGTCACGGTATATAGCTCTATGGTCACGGTTTTTACCGTGACCATAGCTCTATGGTCACCCCCCCTAAAACCGTGACCATAGCCTTATCTATGGTCACGGTTTTCACCGTGACTATAGCCTCTATGGTCAGCCCCTTTAAAACCGTGACCATAGCCTTATCTATGGTCACGGTTTTTACCGTGACCATAGCCTCTATGGTCACCCTTCCTTAAAACCGTGACCATAGCCTTATCTATGGTCACAGTTTTCACCGTGACCATAGCCTCTATGGTCACCCCTCTTTAAAACCGTGACCATAGCCTTATCTATGGTCACAGTTTTCACCGTGACCATAACTCTATGGTCACCCCTCTTTAAACTGTGACCATAGCTTATCTATGGTCACCCTATTTAAAAAACCATGACCATAGCTTACTTTATTTTATAAGATTTATTTTTTAAAAGCATAATCACATTCCAAATTTATGATAATCAAAAAATAAATCTAAAAATGAAAAACTCAAAAAATCTAAATAATAAAATTTATATTATAAACTGGATATGTTTTTAGTCCAAACAACACAAATAAAAATACAGTGTAATTTATTCATTTCATGTAAAATACATAACACATCAATATATATATATATATATATATGAGACCCATCTCATCTCATATTACTATGAAAAATGTTTTCTTCATATCATCCCCACTGTGCTTAGCACATCGCTCAACTAGCCTCAAAACAAAATTTGGCATCCCCAATGTGTTCAGCATATCCAATGCTTTCCTATGAGCACTCTGCAGAATCATTTAGTGTTAGCATTGCTAGAAACAAAATCTAAAGCAACATTTTAAATTTAGCTTTTCACCAAAGAAGAGATAGAAGTTACACTTGTTCAAAACCAACTTATTAGTCACAAATGAAATCTGCAAGAAAATGAACTATTTCTTCAAAGAGTGCTATGTAAACAACAATTTTGACAACTATATATAACTATACAAAAAGTAAATGAGATGTCTGTTTCAAACTTGTTATGCCGTTCCATTAAACATCTTTCAAAAACTAGTTGTTTACGTGAAAGTTCAAAAAGTATACTAATACATATAATCTAACATTCATAACAGATAATAAAAAAAGGAGATTATAGCTAAACATAAACAATAGTTTTAATCTAAGTGTTTGTTGATCCTATCTTTCATATCTTTCTGGCCATGGATCAGGTATATCATCATCGTATTAAATGTATGAAAGGAAGGCAAGGGAAGAATGAAAATACCTTCAAGCGTTCCCTTTGCCCATGTATTGATGAAAGGATGGTTTCCACAAGTGCAGTAGAATTCTGCAGCTCAAGCCTTGAGTTTCTAACCGATTGCATAGCTTGTGCCTCCTCGTCAAAGATCCTCAAAGCATGGCTGGAATCCCCATTCTGCCACATCAAATTAATTGATAAAAGGTTAGAAAACATTATAACTTACAAGTCTATACAAAAATTTAACAATCAAAGATGATAATTTTAAAAAACAAGCTCAGCTCAAAGGTTCAAGTGTTTCTAGTAACATTCGAGTGAAAACAATTTATCAGAAAAAGCATTTCAGCAAGTTATTGCCCTATAAATAAGTGTTTAATTTCAGATGATAATGCATTGTGCAACATCATAGTGGATTACTGTACCATATAAAAAGAGAGGGCATTCAATTGTCTTGTCCCGTTCAGTATGATAACCCTTGTAGACGACTTTTGCTCTACCAAAACCTGTCAAATTAAAATGAAGTATCAAGAGACAAACTAACATTTTGAAAAAGAAAAAAAATAATGAAAGGAAAATATTAAGAACAATAGTTGAAACATCCCAAAAATGAGAATTAATCAGTAAAGTATCACACTTTGACACAAAATAATAGAAACAACAAAGCAATTAATAACTATGCAGAACATGACCTATTCAAGTTAGCACTAGAACCTATGTGAAGCTTCACACCTCAGATTGTGTAACTGTTGTCTTGAAATGGTGTGTGAGTGAATTAAAAAATAATAAAACTAATTGAAAGCCCACATTTCAAGTGGCCGGTGTTGAGGCATGGAAGATAAGCAAAATTGGGAGTAGGTAAAGTGAAAAACGCTGAAAATGAGTGAAGAAAACAAAGAACTTTTAAGAGGAAATTATGAACTTGATCATCCTCGGGTTTGGTGTAAGAAGCCATAATAACGATGTGTTTTTTTTTTTATTTCTGGAACCTTGGAATCAAATTGCAGAGATATTGCAATTTGTAAAGTGAATTTTGTGAAATAAATCCATAAATTGAGAAAGAAAAAGGAACCTGCAAATGATGGCAAGTATGAAGGTGAAGAATAATAATTCTGGTTCAGGAACATGATTTATGACAAAGTATAATGGTGTTGTTTAACGAAGAGGCAAATATCTTTGGCAAATATCAACTAAATTAAGAACAAATCAAAAACAAATACAAGTAATAATTTGAAGTTTCAATAATCCTAAATTACTAATCAGAACAAGTAAAAAAAAACAAGTAACAACTCAGAAAAAATACTATATAGAACAATAATCAACGACCCTAATATTCACAAGTTCTGAAAATTAAAAACAACATTCTTAATCAAAAGTTCTAATAATCAAAATCAACACTTTTACCCAACATCAGAAGTTCTCGTTATCAAAATTTCTATTCCCTAATGAGAACATTAATTCATTATAATAACTAATTATTTACCTGAGAAGAGAAGAAGAGGACGACCGGAGAAGAGAGTTAAGAAGAGGTGGCGAGGCGGGATGGACAACGGCAGCAGCGCGGCTCCTCCCTCTCTCACGCGCGTCTTTCACCCTCAAGCGCTGACGAAGAACCCAGCAGCGACAACGAGCGACGGCCCGTGATGAGAGCGGCGACAGCTTCACGGCGACGAGCTGGGCGCGACGTCGGCACGCTCTTCTCCCTCTCCTTCCCTTCTTCTTCCCCCTCGAGCTCCCCCTGTTTCTCGTTTTCTTCCTTTTCTGAACGTGTGTGCGCGTTGTGTTTTGTTAAAATTTTTAAAAGATAAAATATTTAAAATTATAAAAAATACATGAAAATCTTAATTAATTTAAACTCAAATGATTAAAACTGTTACCATAAAACCCTTTAGGTCACCCCTAAAACCGTGACCATAGACCCTTGTAGGTCACCCTTTTGAAAAATCGTGACCATAGACACTTTTTGGTTATTGTAAAAAACCGTGACCATAGACCCTTTTAGGTCACCCTTTCTCAAAACCGTGACCATAGACTCCTTTTTGGTCACTGTAAAAAATCATGACCATAGACACCTTTAGGTCACCCCAAAACTGTGACCATAGACCCTTTTAGGCCACCCAAAAACTGTGACCATAGACCCTTTTAGGTCACCCCCCAAAACCGTGACCATAGACCCTTTTAGGTCACCCTTTTTGGAAAAACCGTGACCATAGCCCCCTTTTTTGTCACTGTAAAAAACCGTGACCATAGACCCCTTTAGGTCACCCTTAAAACTGTGACCATAGACCCTTTTAGGCCACCCCCAAAATTGTGACCATAGACCACTTTAGGCCACCCCCAAAACCGTGACTATAGACACTTTTAGGCCACCTCCAAAACCGTGACCATAGACCCTTTTAAGTCACCCTTTTTTGAAAAACCGTGACCATAGCCCCTTTTTAGTCACTGTAAAAAACTATGACCATAGACCCCTTTAGGTCACCCCCAAAACCGTGACCATATACCCTTTTAGGCCACCCCCCAAAACCGTGACCATAGACCCTTTTAAGTCACCCTTTTCTGAAAAACCGTGACCATAGACCCTTTTTGGTCACTGTAAAAAACCGTGACCATAGACCCTTTTAGGCCACCATTTTTTAAAAAACCGTGACCATAGGTACTTTATGGTCACCATTTCCAAAAAAATCGTGACCATAGCTTTTTTTTGTCACCTTAAAAAACCGTGACCATAGAGGGTCTATAGTCACGATTTTTTACCGTGACCAAAAAAACCGTGGCCATAGACCCAAAATGTTGTAGTGCCCAAACCATTGTAAGCCAATTCTTTGGATTCGGGTCCATACTTTGATCATGGTTCTTAGTTATCCATGCGTTTGCATAGAACTCTTGAACCATTAAGATTCTGACTTGTTGAATAGGATTGGAGAGAACTTCCCATCCTCTTCTTCTAATCTCATGTCGGATCTCCGGATACTCACTCCTTTTGAGCTTGAAAGGGACCTCAGGGATCACCTTTTTCTTGGCCACAACTTCATAGAAGTGGTCTTGATGGACCTTTGAGATGAATCTTTCTATCTCCCATGACTCAGAGGTGGAAGCAACTGCCTTTCCTTTCCTCTTTCTTGAGGTTTCTCTGGCCTTAGGTGCCATTAATGGTTATGGAAAACAAAAAGCAATGCTTTTACCACACCAAACTTAAAAGGTTTGCTCGTCCTCAAGCAAAAGAAGAAGGAGAGTAGTAGAAGAAGAAGAAAATGGAGGAGATGGAGGGAGATATGTGGTTTGACCAAGGGGTAAAAGTAGTGGTTGTAATGTGTGAAAATGAAGGAGTGGTAAGGGGTTTATATAGGGGTAGTTGGTGCTTGTTTCTGGCGTTAAACGCCAGACTGTAGCTTGTTTCTGGCGTTTAACGCCAGCTTGATGCTTCTTTCTGGTGTTAAATGCCAGTCTGATGCTTCTTACTGGCGTTTAAACGCCAGTAAACTCTTCCTCCAAGGGGAGCTATTTTTAATGCTATTTTTCATTCTATTTTTGATTTTTCAGTTGTTTTTGTGACTTCACATGATCATCAACCTAAAGAAAACATAAAATAACAATGGAAAATAAATAGATATAATTAAATAACATTGGGTTGCCTCCCGATAAGCGCTTCTTTAATGTCAATAGCTTGACAGTGAGCTCTCATGGAGCCTCACAGATAATCAGAGCAGGGTTGGGGCCTCTCAACACCAAACTTAGAGTTTGGTTGTGGCCTCTCAACACCAAACTTAGAGTTTGAATGTGGGGGTTTTATTTGACTCTGTATTGAGAGAAGCTTTTCATGCTTCCTCTCCATGGTTACAAAAGGAGAATCTTGGGTCTTGAATACAAGGTAGTCCTCATTCAACTGAGGGACCAACTCTCCTCTATTAACATCAATCACAGCTTTTGCTGTGGCTAGGAAAGGTCTGCCAAGGATGATGGATTCATCCTCATCCTTCCCAGTGTCTAAGATTATAAAATCAGCAGGGATGTAAAGGCCTTCAACCTTCACTAGCACGTCCTTTACTAGTCCATAAGCCTGTTTCATTAATTTATCTGCCATCTCTAGTGAGATTCTTGTAGCTTGTACCTCAAAGATTCCCAGTTTCTCCATTACAGAGAGTGGCATGAGGTTTATCCCTGACCCCAGGTCACACAGAGCCTTATCAAAGGTCATGGTGCCTATGGTACAAGGTATGAAGAATTTTCCAGGATCCGGTTTCTTCTGAGGTAATGTGTGCCTCATTAATGCATTCAGTTCATTGGTGAACAAAGGGGGGTTCATCCTCCCAAGTCTCAGTACCAAATAACTTGGCATTTAGCTTTATGATTGCTCCTAGATATTTAGCAACTTGCTCTTCAGTGATGTCTTCATCCTCTTCAGAGGAAGAATATTCATTAGAGCTCATGAATGACAGAATGAAGTTTAATAGAATCTCTATGGTCTCTGTATGAGCCTCAGATTCCTTTGGTTCCTCAAAGGGAAACACCTTTCTGTCCAGAGGACGTCCCCTGAGGCTTTTCTCACTGGGACTCACGTCCTCCTCACTCTCTCCAGGTTCGACCATGTTGGTCATGGTTATGGCCTTGCACTCTCTCTTGGGATTTTCTTCTGTATTGCTTGGGAGAGTACTGGAAGGAATTTCAGTAATCTTTTTACTCAGCTGACCCACCTGTGCCTCCAAATTTATAATGGAGGACCTTGTTTCATTCATGAAACTTAGTGTGGTCTTGGATAGATCAGAGACTATGGTTGCCAGGCCAGAATGGCTCTGTTCAGAATTCTCTGTCTGCTGCTGAGAAGATGATGGAAAAGGTTTGCTATTGCTAAACCTATTTCTTCCACCATTATTATTGAAGCCTTGTTGAGGCTTCTGTTGGTCCTTCCATGAGAGATTTGGATGATTTCTCCATGAAGGATTATAGGTGTTTCCATAGGGTTCTCCCATGTAATTCACCTCTACCATTGCAAGATTCTCAGGATCATAAGCTTCTTCTTCAGAAGATGCTTCTTTAGTACTGTTGGATGCAGCTTGCAATCCATTCAGACTCTGAGAAATCCCTTCTTTTGAGGCGTCCCATTGTTCACAGAACTCCTCTCAGAGGTGTACATGAACTGGTTATTTGCAACCATTTCAATGAGTTCCTGAGCTTCTGTAGGGGTTTTCAGGTGAAGGGATCCTCCTGCAGAATGGTCCAATGACATTTTTGACAACTCAGACAGACCATCATAGAATATACATATGATGCTTCATTCTGGAAGCATGTCAATAGGACACCTTTTGATCAATTGCTTATATCTTTTCCAAGCTTCATAGAGGGACTCACCTTTCTTCTGTCTGAAGGTTTGGATTTCCACTCTAAGCTTGCTCATCTTTTGAGGTGGAAAAAATTTGGCCAGGAAAGCACTGACCAGCTTTTTCCAAGAGTTCATGCTTTCCTTAGGTTGTGAATCTAACCATGTTCTAGCTCTGTCTCTTACAGCAAAAGGGAAAAGCATAAGCCTGTAAACCTCGGGATCAACTCCATTGGTCTTGACAGTGTCACAGATTTGTAAGAATTCAACTAAGAACTGATGAGGATCTTCCAATAGAAGTCCATGAAACTTGCAATTCTGTTGCATTAGAGAAACTAATTGAGGCTTAAGCTCAAAGTTGTTTGCTCCAATGGCAGGAATTGAGATGCTTCTTCCATAGAAGTTAGAAGAGGGTGCAATAAAGTCACCAAGCATCTTCCTTGCATCTCCACCATTGTTATTGGGTTCGGCCATGTCTCCTTCTTTTTCGAAAATTTCTGTCAGTTCCTCTCCAGAGGGTTGTGCTTTAGCTTCTCTTAGTTTCCTCTTAAGAGTCCTTTCAAGTTCAGGATCAACTTCAATAAGAATGTCTTTATCCCTGTTCCTGCTCATATGAAAAAGAAGAGAACAGAAAAGAATAGGAATCCTCTATGTCACAGTATAGAGATTCTTTTCATGTGAGTAGAAGAAGAGAAGAATAAAAGGAGGAGAAGAGAAAAATTCGAACATAGAGAAGAAGAGGGGGTTCAAATTTTGAGTGGAAGATGAGTGTTAGTAGATAAATAAATAAATAGAAAGAGATGAGAGGGGAAAGAATTTGAAAATTAAATAAAATAAAATAAAAGGAAAAATATTTTTATTTTTATTTTAAAATGTAGTTAGAATTCGAAAATTATAAAAAGGAATAAAATAAAATTGAATTTTAAAACAATTAGTTAGTTAAAAAAGGATTTTGAAAAAGTGGTTCATAGTTTTCGAAAATTAGAGAGAGAAAAGTAGTTAGGTGGTTTTGAAAAAGATATGATTGAAATAGTAAACTTTTTAAATCAAACAAAAAGTCAAGTAGTTAATTGAAAAAGATTTGAAAATCAAATTTGAAAAGATAAGAAGTTAGAAAAGATTTTGAAATTAAGTTTTGAAAAAGATATGATTGAAATTTATTTTGAAAAAGATTTGAAAAAAAAAATTTAAAAAGATTTAATTTTGAAATTAAAGTTGATTACTTGACTAACAAGAAACTAAAATATATGATTTTAAAATTTAAAGATTGAAACTTTTCTTATCAAGCAAATAACAACTTGAAGTTTTTAAATCAAAATATTAATTGTTAACATTAATTTCGAAAATATGAAATAAAAATAAGAAAATATTTTGAAAATTATTTTGAAATTTTCGAAAATATTAAGAAGAAAATTGAAAAAGATTTGATTTTTGAAAAAGTTTTGAAAAGATAGGATTTTTAAGTTGAAAATTTTGACTTGACTAATAAGAAACAACTAAATTTTAAAAATTTTTTAATAAGTCAAACCAAATTTTCGAAATTTATTAGAAGAAAAAGGTAAAGATATCTTTTTAATTTTTGAATTTTTAATGAAGAAAGAGAAAAACATAAAAATGATGCAAAATATGAGAATTTAAGATAAAAAACATGATGCATGCAAGAACACCTTGAATGTCAAGATGAACACCAATAACACTTTGAATGTCAAGATGAACACCAAGAACTTATTTTTGAAAATTTTTAAGAAAAGACACACATGCAAGACACTAAACTTAGAAATTTTCAATGTTTAGATACTAACAAATTGAAAATGCATATGAAAAACAAGAAAAGACCCAAAACATGAAAATGCAAAGATCAAATAAGGAAAATCATCAAGAACAACTTGAAGATCATGAAGAACGTCATGCATGGGTTTTCGAAAATTTAAAGAAAAATTAAAAAGATGCAATTGACACCAAACTTAAAAATTGACACTAGACTCAAATAAGAAACATCAAATTATTTTTGGTTTTATGATTTTATTAATTTTTTTTTGTATTTTCGAAAATTATTTGGAAAAAGAAAAATAAGGATTTCAAAATTTTTAATAAGAATTCCAAGAATTATGCAATGTTAGTCTAAAGCTTCAGTCCAAAAATTTAGACATGGCTTAATAGCCAGCCAAGCTTTATGTGAAAGCTTCGGTCCAAAAATTTAGACATGGCCAATGGCCAGCCAAGCTTCAGCAGAACATTACATACAACAGCTAATTTGCTGAGAAAGACAAAGAAACTATTCTAAAGATAGTCAAAACCTCGGTCCAAAAGATTAGACATGGCATAACAGCCAGCCAGGATTCAACATATCCCATGAAACTCTAGAATTCATTCTTAAAATTTTTGAAGAACATAGAATAATTTATTTTTTTTTTTTGAAAATTTTTTGAAAATAAAAATAATTAAAACAAAAACTTAAAATTAAAATAAAATTATCTAATCTGAGCAACAAGATGAACCGTCAGTTGTCCAAACTCGAACAATCTCCGGCAACGGTGCCAAAAACTTGATGCACGAAATTGTGATCTCAATGGCGCCAAAAACTTGGTATGCACGATCATAATCTCAATTCTTTTTCACAACTCCGCACAACTAACTAGCAAGTGCACTGGGTCGTCCAAGTAATAAACCTTACGTGAGTAAGGGTCGATCCCACGGAGATTGTCGGCTTGAAGCAAGCTATGGTCATCTTTGTAAATCTCAGTCAATTAGATTCAAATGGTTATGAGGTTTTGATAATTAAAAGATAAATAAAACATAAAATAAGATAGAGATACTTATGTAATTCATTCGTGAGAATTTCAGATAAGCGTATGGAGGTTCTTTGTTCCTTCTGAATCTCTGCCTTCCTACTGCCTTCATTCAATCATTCATACTCCTTTTCATGGCAAGCTGTATGTTGGGAGATCACCGTTGTCAATGGCTACCGTCTGTCCTCTCAGTGAAAATGGTCCAAATGCGCTGTCACCGGACGGCTAATCATCTGTCGGTTCTCACTCATGTTGGAATAGGATCTATTGATCCTTTTGCGTCTGTCACTACGCCCAATACTCGCGAGTTTGAAGCTCAGCACAGTCACCCCATCCCAGATCCTACTCGGAATACCACAGACAAGGTTTAGACTTTTCGGATCTCAAGAATGCTGCCAATTGATTCTAGCTTATACCACAAAGACTCCGATCTTTCGGAATGGAGGCTAAGAGATATGCATTTAAGCTTGTTTTCATGTAGAACGGAAGTGGTTGTCAGGCACATGTTCATAGGTGAGAATGGTGATGAGTGTCACATAATCATCACATTCATCATGTTCTTGGGTGCGAATGAATATCTTAGAATAAGAATAAGCTTGAATTGAATAGAAAAATAATAGTACTTTGCATTAATTCATGAGGAACAGCAGAGCTCCACACCTTAATCTATGAGGTGTAGAAACTCCATCGTTGAAAATACATAAGTGATGAAGGTCCAGGCATGGCCGTGAGGCCAGCCCCCTAAATGTGATCAAGAGATCAAAAGTGATACAAAGATAGTCTCAAAAATGATCAAAATATGTGAAATAAATCACTAAAAGTAGTTTTTATACTAAACTAGTCACTAGAGTTTACAGAAAATGAGTAACTAAGTGCAGATAGTGCAGAAATCCACTTTCGAGGCCCACTTGGTATGTGCTTGGGCTGAGCATTGAAGCTTTCATGTGTAGAGACTTCTCTTGGAGTTAAACGCCAGCTTTCAGCCTGTTTGTGGCGTTTAACTCTGGTTTGTAACCTGTTTCTGGCGTTTAACTTCATAATAGGGCAGGAAGTTAGCGTTTGAACGCCAGTTTGCATCGTCAAAACTCGGGAAAAGTATGGACTATTATATATTGCTGGAAAGCCCTAGATGTCTACTTTCCAAGGAAATTGAGAGCGCGCCAATTGGGTTTCTGTAGCTCCAGAAAATCCACTTCGAATGCAGGGAGGTTAGAATCCAACAGCATCTGCAGTCCTTTTTCAGCCTCTAAATCAGATTTTTGCTCAGGTCCCTTAATTTCAGCCAGAAAATACCTGAAATCACAGAAAAAACACACAAACTCATAGTAAAGTCCAGAAATGTGAATTTTTCTTAAAAGCTAATAAAAACATAGTAAAAACTAACTAAATCATACTAAAAACTATGTAAAAACAATGTCAAAAAGCGTATAAATTATCCACTCATCACTCTCGCGTGACTCTCTGTTCAAATTGTTTTCTTCCCAATGCACTGGTGACGCGGACGCATCAGCGACGCTTTCGTGTCGCGTGCGTGTGTTTTTTTTTATTAAAAATATGCAGAATGCTAATGCAAATGCAAACTATATGCAGCTATATGTAGGGATTATGAGA
This sequence comes from Arachis ipaensis, assembly GCF_000816755.2. Taxonomy (NCBI): domain Eukaryota; kingdom Viridiplantae; phylum Streptophyta; class Magnoliopsida; order Fabales; family Fabaceae; genus Arachis; species Arachis ipaensis. Next base: position 18,645,386 of record NC_029793.2, read on the forward strand.
AGAGTCATTAACATTATAAAAATAAAATAAAGCAAAAATAAAACTAAGACTGAAACGGAACGATCATACCATGGTGAGTTATCTCCCACCTAGCACTTTGCTTTTACGTCCTTAAGTTGGATGCTCGTTAGGCTCATTCTGCTTCTATCGGTGGGTCTTCCAAGAGGAAGACCTCTAGTTTCTTACGATTCTTCATCTTCTCACCATGGTAAAGCTTCAGGTGATGTCCATTGACCTTCAGAAATTTGGAGCTAGTAGGATGACGCAGGTGGAAAACTCCGTATGGCTCTGCCTTTTCTACTCTGTAGGGGCCTTCCCATCTTGATCTTAGTTTACCTGGCATAAGCCTCAGTCTGGAGTTATATAGAAGAACTAACTCCCCTGGTCTGAATTCTCTCCTTTTTATATGCTTGTCATGGACAACCTTTATTTTCTCCTTGTAACGTCTGGAGTTGTCATATGCTTCTAGGCGAAGGTTCTCTAGTTCTGCTAGTTGCAGTTTTCTTTCAGCACCAGCTTTCTTAGGATTCATGTTGCACTCCTTCACAGCCCAGAAAGCCTTGTGTTCCACCTCTACTGGGAGGTGGCAAGTCTTTCCGTATACCAAGCGGAAGGGGCTCATCCTAATGGGTGTCTTGTACGCTGTTCTATATGCCCAGAGTGCATCTTGTAGCCTGGTACTCCAGTCCTTCCTATGAGGTTTTACTATCTTTTCCAGAATACGCTTAATTTCTCTATTAGAGACTTCTGCTTGCCCATTGGTCTGGGGATGATAAGCTGTTGCTACCTTGTGAATTATTCCATGCCTCTTCAGTAATTCTATTAGTCTCCTGTTACAAAAGTGAGTGCCTTGATCACTCACGATTGCTCGTGGTGATCCAAAGCGACAGATAATATGGTTTCTAACAAAGGAAACAACAGTGTTAGCATCATCATTGCGGGTAGGAATTGCTTCCACCCATTTAGAAACATAATCTACAGCTAACAGTATATAAAGGTAACCATTAGAATTTGGGAATGGACCCATGAAGTCAATGCCCCAAACATAAAAAATTTCACAGAAAAGCATAATCTGTTGAGGCATCTCATCTCTCTTGGATGTATTACCAAACCTTTGGCATGGGGAACAAGATTTACAAAATTCAGCAACGTCTTTGAAGAGAGTAGGCTACCAGAATCTGCAGTCTAGAATTTTTCTAGCTATTCTTTGAGAGCCAAAATGTCATCCACTCTCAGATGAGTGGCAAGCCTCTAAAATGGACTGGAATTCTGATTGAGGCACACACCGTCTAATTACCTGGTCAGCACCACTCCTCTATAGATATGGATCATCCCATATGTAATATTTGGACTCGCTTTTCAGTTTGTCTCTTTGGTGCTTGGTAAAATTTGGAGGAAAGGTGTGGCTAACTAGATAATTAGCTACAGGTGCATACCAAGGAACTTCTTCAGATACTGCTTCTAAGCTATCAAATGGGAAATTATCTTTTATAAGAGTGGAGTCATCCTTAATGTGCTCAAAGCAACTCAGGTGGTCTGCCACTAAATTCTGGTTACCACTCCTATCTTTAATTTCTAAATCAAATTCTTGCAGTAGCAGTATCCAATGTATTAGCCTTAGTTTGGACTCCTTTTTAGCTAGTAAATATTTTAGAGCTGCATGGTCTGAGTACACTACTACCTTAGTACCAAGTAAATAGGCTCAGGATTTATCCAGAGCAAAAACAATAGCAAGAAGCTCTTTTTTAGTAGTAGTATAATTAGATTGAGCAGCGTCTAAAGTCTTAGATGCATAGGCAATCACAAAAGGATCCTTACCTTCGCGCTGAGCCAGCGCCATTCCTACTGCATGGTTGGAAGCATCACACATAATTTCGAATGGTTGGCTCCAGTCTGGTCCTCTTACAATTGGAGCTTAAGTCAGGGCAATCTTCAGCTTATCAAATGCTTGCATACAGCTCTCACTGAACTCGAACTCAATATCTTTCTGCAGCAATCTGGATAAAGGCAATGCTACCTTACTGAAGTCCTTAATAAATCTCATGTAAAAACCTGCATGGCCAAGGAATGAGCGGCCTTCCCTCACGGAGGAGGGGTAAGGTAAACTAGAAATAACATCCACCTTTGTTGGATCTACAGAAATGCCAGTATTAGACACAACATGTCCTAGTACAATTCCTTGTCTTACCATAAAGTGACATTTTTCAAAATTCAACACAAGGTTTGTACTAACACACCTGTCTAATACTCTAGATAAACTATCCAAGCAAAGGCTAAATGAATCACCATATACGCTGAAATCATCCATAAAAATCTCCATACAGTTCTCAATAAGATCTGAAAAGATACTCATCATGTATCTTTGGAAAGTAGCAGGTGCATTATAAGCCAAAAGGCATTCTTTTATAAGCATACGTTCCAAAGGGACATGTAAAAGTGGTCTTCTCCTGATCTTCAGGAGCTATATGAATTTGAAAGTATCCTGTATAGCCATCTAAAAAACAATAATGAGATTTACCTGACAGGCGATCAAGCATCTGATCAATAAATGGCAAGCGGTAATGATCCTTGCGAGTGGCTTGGTTGAGCCGCCTATAGTCAATGCAAACTCTCCATGAATTCTGCACTCTAGTTGTCAGGAGCTCTCCATGCTCATTACTTACTGTTGTGACTCCAGACTTCTTGGGCACCACTTAACTGGACTGACCCATTCACTATCTGAGATCGGGTAAATGATATCTGCTTCAAGTAGCCTGGTCACTTCCTTCTTGACAACTTCTAAAATGGTGGGATTCAATCTTCTTTGAGGCTAACGGACAGGCTTTTCTCCCTCTTCTAAGAATATTCTGTGCTCACAAACTTGGGAGCTGATGCCTACTATATCTACCAAGCTCCATCCAATTTCTTTCTTATGTGTTCTCAGCACACTGAGTAGTTGCTCTTCTTGTTGAGAGGTGAGTTTCTTTGCAATGATGACTAGAAACTTCTGCTTGTCCTCAAGGTAAGCATACTTGAGGTGTGAAGGAAGGGGCTTTAATTCTAATTTCTACTCATAGCTAGGCTCTGGATCATCCGGGGCTGGTAATAATGGTAAAGTGTTCTCATTGTTTTCAGAAAGTGTCTCCACACTTGGACCTTGATCCATGTACTTCTCTTCTAAGTTTTCCTGGTGAACTTCAGCTACGGTTTTATCAATAATATCGCATTGGAAGATAGAATGATCTTCCGGAGGATGCTTCATAGCTTCATTTAAACTGAAACTCACTGTTCTGCCATCTATCTCAAAGGAGTAAGTTCCTGAGAATGCATCCAACTTGAACTTTGAAGTCTTCAGGAATGGTCTTCCAAGTAGGATTGATGATGGTCTTCTTGAGTCATTAGGGGGCATTTCTAGGATGTAGAAATCAATGGGAAATGTGATCCCCTTAATGCTTACTAATACATCTTCAGCAATTCCAACTACTGTAATAATGCTTTTATCTGCTAACACAAAACGAGCTGCCGACCTTTTTAAGGGAGGTAGCCTCAAAGTATCATATATAGACAAAGGTATTATACTAACACACGCTCCTAAATTACACATACAGTCAGAAAATATCACACCTCCAATGGTACAGTTAACCATACATGGACCTGGATCACTACATTTTTCAGGTATACTTCCCATTAAAGCAGATATAGAGCTACCTAAAGGAATAGTCTCTAATTCATTAATCTTATCTTTATGTATGCACAAATCCTTTAGAAACTTTGCGTATTTAGGTACCTGTTGAATAACATCAAAAAGGGAAACAGTTACCTCGACCTTTTTGAATATTTCTACCATTTTGGGATCAAGTTCCATATGCTTTCTGGGCTTCCTTGAAAGTTGTGGAAAAGGGATAGGATGGGTGCGATTTGCAGCTTCTACATCCCTTGGTGCTTCATTATGTGGTTGAGCTTCTTCTTCTTCAACTATGTCTTGTACGTCCTCTTCCTCTTCAGCATCTTTCACTTCCACCACATCCTCTACTGGCACGTGTTCTGGTGGGCTTGGCTCCTTATGGTTCCTCTCCTGTAATGTGGTTCCAGACCTCAAAGTGATGGCATTGATGCCACCTTTGGGATTAGGCAGTAGTTGGGAAGGAATTCCACTGGAGCTTGAAGGTTGATGTGTGGAATTAAGTGAGGAATCCATCCGGGAGACGAGAGCTTGTAAAGTGGCAGTCAAGCCATTCAGACTAGAGTTCAGCTGTGCCTGCATGTCTTGTTGTCCTTGCGCAAGAGAGCGGAGCATCTCGTCATTTGATGAAGAATTAGAATAAGTGCTCTGAGGAACTTGTTGTTGGTTGTGCTGGGTTCCTTATGATTGTCTTAGGTGAGGTGCTCTGTAAGGTTGGTTCTGATTATGCTGTCTGTTGTTGTTATTGTTATTCTACCTCTGGTTTCCATTATTGTCTCTGCCTCTTCTGTTATAGTTGTCCCTCCAACCAGGGTTAGAATTATCTTTCCAGCCTTGATTGGAGTTGTCCTGCCATCCATGGTTATAGTTGCCACCTTGGTTGTGGTTGCTACTTTGTTGATTGTATCATTGATTTGGGCGGTCATAGAAGTTGTGAGTGGCTGCCACAGTGTTGTCTTCCTGTTGGAGCTGCAGACATTCATCAGTATAATGACTATAATCAGCATAGATTTTGCATACTCTTTGTGGGACCAACTGTTGGCTTTGCTGTGGTGGGAGAAGCTGAGCTTGTTGTGCTTGTTGTTGATTCAACTGCATTTGTTTCAGCAGGTTGGTCATTTCACATATATTCTGTGCGAGAGCAGTAGTTTCAATGCTAGAAGAAACTTCGGCAACAGCTTTGGGATGGTTGCGCCTCTGTCTGTGATTCCTAGTGGACTCAGCTAAGTCGCTGATCAGCTGCCATGCTTCATCTGCAGTTTTGTACTTTTTCAAGGAACCATTACTAGCACCTAACAGTGTAGTCTTATCCTGGGGGTTCATACCTTGAGTGAAGTAGCTGATCAATACTAGTCTATCAATCATGTGATGGGGACATGCGTCCAGGAGATTGTTGAAGTGCTCCCAATATTCATAGAGAGTTTCGGATTCGCCTTGAACAATCATTGAAATCTCTTTCCTCAATCTATCAATAACTTCAGCTGGAAAGTATTTTTCCAAAAATTCTCTTCTAAGCGTATCCCAGTTAGTAACAGTTGCTTCAGGTTGAGTGTAGTACCACTCCCTTGCCTTTCCCTCAAGAGAAAATGGGAAGATGGTTAACAGGATAGAAGTTTCATCTGCACCATGACGCCTAACAGTAGAACAGGCTGTCTGGATATCCCGAAGGTGCTTGATAGGCTCTTAAGCAGGTAAGCCATGAAACTTGGGCATCAAGTTGATTAGTGCAGTCTTCAGTTCAAAATCTACAGCCAGATTTAGATGACGCACTTGATACGGTTGCAGTGTGAAGTCTGGGGCTCCTTCCTCCTGGAGAGTAATTCTCCTAGGTTCTGCCATGTCACCTGCACGTGAATCAACTGAATCATTAGTAAATGAGCTTGGCTCGCTCTCAGATGGCGATTCAGATTCGCCCTCAGATGAGACTGGTGAATCGATAACAATCACTTCACCACCCTCAGAGGCTAACCGACGTCGAGTTCGTCTAATATGTGAAAGAGTTCTTTCAATTTCAGGGTCAAATGGGACTAAACTCGGATCAGACAATGAACACGTCATTCAATGAGAAAGACATGAAGCTCATGGTAACAAAACAAAAATAAAATATGCAATTAAAAATAAAATATGTACACTAATCAATAATTTAGCACAGTATTGCAACTCCCCGACAACGGCGCCAAAAATTGGTGCGAGGCAGAAGTTAACCAATTAAGAGATTCCAAATAAGAGAATAGCATTGCACGTATAGCTCTTAACCAGCTAAGATCTACCTCACCAATTTAAAAAGGGTTGTCACAAACTTTAGAAATAAAAATATTGGAAGTATGAGTCCCAGGTCGTCTCCCAACGAGTTGTAAAAAAGGGTGCTAATTTATTAATCAGGAGTTTTCCAAGAGATTTTAAGTTTGGGCAATGAGCACAAGCATATAATTGTAAATTAAAGCAATTTTAATAAACAAAATGCGTTGCAAGTACAGTTCTTAACCAACTAAGATCCGCCTTCTCAATTTAAAAGGGGTTGTCACAAAAATTAAAATTAAAAATATTGGGAGTATGAGTCACAGGTCATCTCCCAACGAGTTGCAGGAAAGAGTGCTAATTTATTAATTAGAAAATTCTCAGAAAGTTTGAGTTTTGATAATGAGCAATTAAAATAATTGTGAATTAAAGCAATAAAAATAAACTAAGAATAATTATTGATTTTCCAAATAAAAGGCCTTGACTGGGGGAATAATTAAATGGAAGTCCTATCCTTGTTGGAATCTTCTCAATTGTAGTGTAAAGAGGTTGTTGTTCTCACTTGGTTAACCCTTACTGAGTAAAGGAAAGTATAGTGATTGGACTAACTCTTATCCGCAATTCCTAGTCCTTTCCCTTAGGGAGGTCTAGTGTTAGTAGGTACAGAATTAGCCTACAACGTCCAATGTAACTAAGCACTTGAGCATTCCAACTCAAGTGTCTCCTCTTAATTAACCCCATGTCAAGTGGAATTTCTACTCCATTGACATAGATTTAATAATCATAAAAATATAAGAAGACATAATTAAATAAAATAAAATAGAGAAAATTAAAATTAATTAAAAATAAAAATAACTCTATATATTAATAAACTCAAAATGTAACATACTTAATTGAATAGAGCCAATAATCAACTGAAAAAAGTAAAGGATAAAGGAACAAACTAAAGTAGTGTCTTCACGGAGGTAATGGCTCTTCAACATCCACAATCCAAAACAAAAGCATAAAGTAGTGTCTTCACGTTCCCTCGCTTTATTCTGTGTTTCTGGGCCGAAAATTAGGTTAAAACGTGGCCCAAAATCGCCCCAGCGTATTCTATAATTTTTGCAGATCGCGCAGGTCACGCGTACGCGTCGTCCACGCGTTCGCTTCGTTCACGCGTTCGCGTCATTCGTGCAGATTCCAATCCACACGTTTGCGTCAGGCATGTGTTCACGTTACTGCGATTTCTCCAATTCGCGCGTTTGCGTGAGCCATGCGCTTGCGTCCGTGTTCGCTAGTCATCTCCTTAGTTTCTTGTGTTCCTTCCATTTATGCAAGCTTCCTCTCCATTCTCTAAGCCATTCCTGCCATATGAAGCCTGAAACACTTAACACACGGATCACGGCGTCGAATGGTATAAAGGAGGATAAAAATACATAATTAAAAGATCTTTAGGAAGCAAGTTTTCAACCATGGAACAATTTTGGGAAGGAATTGTAAATACATGCTAATCATATGAATAAGTGGGTAAGGACTTGATAAAACCACACAATTAAACACAATATAAATCATAAAACAATGGTTTATCATACAGCAAGCTGGAGAAAGTGGCATATGCGCTCCTGACCTCGTCCCGCAGGCTGCGGCAGTACTTTAAAGGACACCAAGTAATCGTCAGGACGGATCAGGCAATCCGCCAAGTACTCCAGAAACCCAATCTAGCGGGTAGAATGATGACTTGGGCTATTGAGCTCTCCCAATACGACTTGCAGTTTGAACCCGGGCACGCGATCAAAGCTCAAGCCATGGCTGACTTCCTGGTGGAGGTCACAGGGGACCCTGCCGGGACTCCGAACACACGGTGGAAGCTCCATATGGACGGAGCATCCAACCAAACGTTCGGAGGAGCAGGAATCATCTTGGAAAACCCTACTGGAGTTGTATATGAGCAGTCAGTCAAGTTCAAATTCCCGGTGTGGAACAATCAAGCAGAGTACGAGGCCCTACTGGGCGGCCTAGCTCTGGCAAGAGAGGTCAGAGCTAACAGACTGGAAATATGTAGCGACTCACAAGTCGTGACCTTGTAGATGAATGGGACCTACCAAGCCAAAGATTCACTATTACAGAGATACCTGGAGAAAGTCAAAGAGTTGAGTAAGCAATTCGAGGAGGTCACGGTCCAGCACGTCCCGAGAGAGAGGAACACACGGGCAGACCTCCTATCAAAACTGGCAAGTACAAAACCAAGGACGGGGAACCGATCTCTCATCCAGGGTTTGATAAAGGAACCAGTAGTAGCTTTGCATCTGATCTAGACACATCCCTCCTGGATGAGCCCAATCATTGATTTCTTGGAAGGGGCCAAACTCCCCAGCGACGAGAAGGTGACAAAGACAATCAGGCGATAAGTGGCTAAGTATGCGATCATACAAGACCAGTTGTTCAAAAAGGGGCTCAGCCAACCCCTGTTGAAATGCCTGCGTCCCGACCAAATGGACTACGTGCTCAAAGAAGTCCATGAAGGATGCTACAGTCATCAAATCGGAGGAAAGGCCCTAGCCAGAAAGCTCGTCAGAGCCGGCTATTACTGGCCCTCTATGATGGCGGATTCTAAGGAATTCGTCAGAAGGTGCAAAAAATGCCAAGAGAACGCCAATTTTCGCAAAGCACCAGTGATCGAACTGAGCTTACTAACGGTCTCCTGACCTTTCTCGCAGTGGGGAATCGATCTGTTGGGACCCTTCTAAGTCGGGCCAGGGCAGGTCAAGTACCTAATAGTGGCCGTTGATTATTACACAAAGTGGATAGAGGCTGAGCCGCTGGCTAGCATATCCTCGGCAAACTGCCGAAAGTTCATGTGGAGACAGGTAATATCAAGGTTTGGTATACCAGAAGTCGTCATCTCGGATAATGGGACCCAGTTTGCTGATAAAAGATTCAGGGAATTCCTTGCCGGTTTGGGCATACAACAAAAGTTCTCGTCAGTTGAGCATCCCCAGACTAACGGACAAGTTGAAGCAGCGAACAAGGTCATCCTACAGGGCCTTAAGAAGCGTTTTGACCAGAAGAAGGGAGCGTGGGCAGATGAGCTAGCATCGGTCCTCTGGTCCTATCGCACAACTCAGTAGTCGTCTACCAGGGAGACCCCCTTCCGACTCACATATGGGGTACAGGCCATGATACCCGTGGAAATCGGCGAATCGAACCAGCGGCTACTCCTGGGAGGAGTCGAAGAGGCCGTGGAAAAGGACTTGATAGATGAAGCTAGGGAGATGGCCCACTTATCGGAGATGGCATTGAAGCAGAGGATTGCCCTGCACTACAACGCCAAAGTACTCAAGAGAGAATTTGAGCGGAACGACATGGTCCTGCGGCGTAACGACTTCGGGCCACCGACACCTGAAGAAGGAAAGCTAGCGGCAAACTGGGAAGGCCCATATAGGATGAAGGAGGTGTTCGGTAACGGCGCTTACCAGCTAGAGTGGTTGGACGGAAAGGAAGTTCCGAGGACCTGGAACGCGGGCAACTTAAGGAGGTTCTATTCCTAGTAAACAAGAAGCACCAACCGGGCAGACGACCTGCCGCTATAAACGGTTTAGTAAGACCCGTGTTATTTTGCGTTGAGTTATTTGCCCTTGTTATATATTTACTATTACCATTTACCTATAATATTCATCTACTATTTGTCGTTTCCTTTTTGCGTTGAGCATTACTAATTAAACGGCTATGCCGGTTAAACGACAAAACGGTACGCCGGGACTGATCACCCCGGAAACCACCAAAGTAAAGAACGTCACCACGCGCGGTTACTAAAACAATAAAAGCCACAGTCTAGCTTCACCAATTACCAGCAAAACGGTAAATAAATATAAACAAACAGTCGACAACCAACAGAATAGTAAAGAGGATATAAAGTAAAAGGATTACCAATGAGGCCAGAAGAGAAGTAGTTCGGTACATGCCGACCAAATGGCAAACATATTTGTTACAACAAAAGTTCTAAATCCACAAAAGTACAGCCTACAAAGCTAAAAGCTACTTCTTCTGCATGTCAACTATCTTGCCATCCCTAATAGTTTTGAAAACACCAACAGTCGAGGTATCGAAATCGGGAGCCAGTAGCTTCACTTGAGCCTTGAGGGCCTCCTCGGTCATCAAAATGGCACTCTTGCCCTGCTTCATGGTGTCTTTATACTTCTTCTTAAATTCAGCAACTTCGCCCTGGGCCGCCTTGGCCGACGAGAGGGCCTCGTCCCGCTCTTTCTCTAGCACGACCACCCGACCCTGAGCAGTGTTAAGTTGACTTTCCAGGGTGAGATCTCGCTCGGTAAGACGTGCTACCGAGGCGTCAGCGGTCTTAACCTTTTCCTTAGTAGTTTGGACCTCCTCCTCAGTGACTAGGGCTGGCAATGGATAGGGTAGGGTAGGGTTTGAACTCTACCCTAACCCTACCCGCGAGTTGAAAATTTTATTAAAACTCTACCCTACCTTACCTGCGGGTTGAGAATCTCTCAACCCTAACCCTACCCACACCCTAAAGTTCTAAACCCTACCCTACCCGCAGAAATATCAAATTTTTTCAAAGTAAATATAAAATTCAACCATTTCAAATTTTATACATATTAATAACATAAAAAATAAAAAACTAATGCTCTAAATTACTAAATTAACTAACTAGTTTAGTGGTTATTCACTTATTGTAAGTCATTACATAAGGGAGATTGTGGGTTCAATTCTTACTTCCTTCACTATATACTTATTTTTTAATAAAATATATATTATATATGAGGTGCGTGTAGGGTACACCTTAAACCCGTACCCTACCCTACCCGCAGGCATACCCGGACCGTACCCTACCCTACCCGCAGCAGGTCGGGTAGCCTACCCTACCCGAACGGGTTGGACCGGGTTGGGTACCCGCGGGTAGGGTATGAATTGCCAGCCCTATCAGTGACCTTGACTTTCTCCTCAGCTGTCTTGGCCCTCTCCTCGGCAGCAGCAAGCTGTTCCCGAAGCAACTTCACCTCATCTCTATACTTGGCATTGGCCTTGATAGAAGATTCAAGTTTCGTTTCCAAAGACCGGGTCCCCGCCAAGGCGAATTCCGCCTTCCTCGCTATAGCTGCTCCTCGAAGCAAAGTGCGGTACATCCACCTCGCCTGCAAAGCAAGGTCCCCACCGTAAAAGAAGTCCTCCGTGCCGGGAAGCAGCTGGGAATCGATAAAGTTTCTGGCATCAAAGTTCTTCTCCATAACAGTGAGAACCCCCTCTGGACTGGAAGACGGCCTTCTTTTCTTTGAATTCTCAACCAACACTTCAATTTCAGGGCTAGAAGGCGATTTCCTTTTCCTTGAATAGTCACCTTCCTCCTCGTTCCCCAGATCCCCCTTTGGTTGGTGTCTCGAACCAGCTCCTGCCTCCTTCTGGGGACCTGAGGCGGTGCTGGTTCCGGGCCCCTCCCCGTGGGAAGGTTGGGACAGGAGCTCAGGCTCAATGACATTGTCGGCTGGCACCTCCTGGGCAGGGTGGTGCACGAAATTGTGATCATCAATGGCGCCATCAACATGGTACGCTCAATTGTAATCTCAACTTTTTATCACAACTTCGTACAACTAACCAGCAAGTGCACTGGATAGTCCAAGTAATAAACCTTACACGAGTAAGGGTCGATCCCACGGAGATTGTTGGTATGAAGCAAGCTATGGTCATCTTGTAAATCTCAGTCAGGTGGATATAGAATGGTTATGGAGTTTTCGAATATTAATAATAAAATAGGGATAGAAATACTTGTGTAAGTCCTTGGTGAGAATTTCAGATAAATGCATGGAGATGCTTTCGTCCCTCTAAACCTCTGCTTTCCTGCTGTCTTCATCCAATCAGTCTTACTCCTTTCTATGGTTGGCTTTATGTAAGGACATCACCGCTGTCAATGGCTACTTTTGATCCTCTCTGGAAAATGGTCCGATGCGCTGTCACTGCATGGCTAATCGTCTGGAGGCGTCACCCTTGCCAATGACTGCATCCTATCCTCTTGTGAAAATGGTCCATGCTCTGTCACAGTACGGCTAATTATCTGAGGTTCTCAATCATACTGGAATAGGATTCACCCTCCTTTTGCGTCTGTCACTACGCCCAG
>NC_029793.2:18657599-18659280 GCF_000816755.2 Arachis ipaensis
GGTTGTAACGTATTTCTGGCGTTCAACTCTGGTTTGTGACTTGTTTCTGGCGTTTAACTCCAGACAGCAGCGTAGAACTGGCGTTCAACGACCTTTTATGTCATCTAAACTCGTTTAAAGTATGGACTATTATATATTGATGGAAAGCCCTGGATGTCTACTTTCCAACGCAATTGGAAGCGCGCCATTTTGAGTTCTGTAGCTCCAGAAAATCCACTTTGAGTGCAGGGAGGTCAGAATCCAACAGCATCAGCAGTCCTTCTTCAACCTCTGAATCTGATTTTTGCTCAAGTCCCTCAATTTCAGCCAGAAAATACCTGAAATCACAGAAAAACACACAAACTCATAGTAAAGTCCAGAAATGTGAATTTAACATAAAAACTAATGGAAACATCCCTAAAAGTAACTAGATTCTACTAAAAACATACTAAAAATAATGCCAAAAAGCGTATAAATTATCCGCTCATCACAACACCAAACTTAAATTGTTGCTTGTTCCCAAGCAACTGAAAATCAAATAGGATAAAAAGAAGATAATATACTATAAATTCCAAACTATCAATGAAACATAGCTCCAATTAAATGAGCGGGACTTGTAGCTTTTTGCCTCTTGAATAGTTTTGGCATCTCACTTTATCCATTGAAGTTCAGAATGATTGGCTTCTATAGGAACTCAGAGTTCAGATAGTGTTATTGATTCTCCTAGTTCAGTATGATGACTCTTGAACACAGCTATTTTATGAGTCTTGGCCGTGGCCCTAAGCACTTTGTTTTCCAGTATTACCACCGGATACATAAATGCCACAAACACATAATTGGGTGAACCTTTTCAGATTGTGACTCAGCTTTGCTAAAGTCCCCAATTAGAGGTGTCCAGGGTTCTTAAGCACACTCTTTTTTTTGCTTTGGACCTTGACTTTAACTGCTAAGTCTCAAGTTTTCACTTGACACCTTCACGCCACAAGCACATGGTTAGGGACAGCTTGGTTTAGACGCTTAGACCAGGATTTTATTCCTTTAGGCCCTCTTATCCACTGATGCTCAAAGCCTTGGGGTCCTTTTTATTTGCCCTTGCCTTTTGGTTTTAAGGGTTATTGGCTTTTTGCTCTTGCCTCTTGGTTTTAAGAGCTTTCGGCTTTTTCTGCTTGCTTTTTCTTTTTCTTTCTATTTTTTTTTTTTGCCTATTTTTTTCTGCAAGCTTTGTTCTTTGCTGCTTTTTCTTGCTTCAAGAGACATTTTTTATGAGTATTCAGATTATCAAATAACATGTCTCCTTGTCATCATTTTTTCAAGAGCCAATATATTTAACATTCATGAACAACAACTTCAAAAGACATATGCACTGTTCAAGCATACATTCAGAAAACAAGAAGCATTGTCACCACATCAATATAATTAAACTAAGTTCAAGGATAAATTCGAAACTCATGTACTTCTTGTTCTTTTGAATTAAAACAGTTTTCATTTAAGAGAGGTGATGGATTCATAGGACATTCATAACTTTAAGACAAAATCACTAAATACTAATGATCATGTAATAAGACACAAACATGGATAAGCATTTAACATGAAGAAAACGAAAAACAGAGAATGTAAGAACAAGGAATGAGTCCACCTTAGTGATGGTGGCGTTTCCTTCTTGAGGAACCAATGATGTCCTTGAGCTCTTCTATGTCTCTTC
>NC_029793.2:18659454-18667058 GCF_000816755.2 Arachis ipaensis
CAACCTCTTCTTTGGATTTCATGTCGGATCTCCGGATACTCATTCTTCTTGAGCTTGAAAGGGACCTCAGGGATCACCTTCTTCTTGGCCACAACATCATAGAAGTGGTCTTGATGAGCTTTGGAGATGAATCTTTCCATCTCCCATGACTCAGAGGTGGAAGCTTTTGTCTTCCCTTTCCCTTTTCTAGAGGATTCTCCGGTCTTAGGTGCCATCAATGGTAATGGAAAAACAAAAAGCTTATGCTTTTACCACACCAAACTTAGAATTTTGCTCGCCCTCGAGCAAGAAAAGAAAGAATAGATGAAGAAGAAGAAGAAATAGAGGAGTGGGAGAGGGAGATGTGTTTCGGTCAAGAAGGGGAAGAGAGGGTTGTGTTGTGTGAATTTGAAGAAGAATGGAGGGCTATATATAGGGAAGGGAGGGGGTAAGGTTTCGGCCATATAGGGTGGGTTTTGGTGGGAAATTGATTTTGAATTTTGAAGGTAGGTGGTGTTTATGAGGTAGGTTTATGGGGAAGAGTGGATGGATGTGAGTGGTGAAGTGGTGATAAGGAAGAGAGATTGAGGTGATTGGTGAAGAGTTTTGGGGAAGAGTGTTTATGGGATTGTGTGAAAGAGGGGTGAGAAGAAGTGAGTGGAGGTAGGTGGGGATCCTGTGGGGTCCACAGATCCTGAGGTGTTCAAGGATTTACAACTTTGCACCAAATTAGGCATGCAAAATGCCCTTGCACATAACTCTGGGTGTTCAGCGCCAGATTGGTGCTTGTTCTGGGCGTTGAACGTCCATTTGTTGCCCATTTCTGGCGTTGAACGCTAGAACCATGCTTGTTCTGGGCGTTCAGCGCCAGCTCTTCTCCAGGGTGCAATTCTGGCGTTCAAACGCCAGAGTGGCCTTAGACAGATCAGAGACTAAGTTTGCTAAATTAGAGGTATTTTGTCCAGAGTTCTCTGTCTGTTGCTGAGTGGATGATGGAAAAGATTTACTATTGTTAAACCTATTTCTTCCACCATTATTAAAGCCTTGTTGAGGCTTTTGTTGATCCTTCCATGAGAAATTTGGATGATTTCTCCATGATAGGTTATAGGTGTTTCCATAAGGTTCACCCATATAATTTACCTCTGCTATCGCAGGGTTTTCAGGATCATAAGCTTCTTCTTCAGAAGATGCCTCTTGAGTACTGTTGGATGCAGCTTGCATTCCATTCAGACTCTGAGAAATCATATTGACTTGCTGAGTCAATATTTTGTTCTAAGCCAATATGGCATTCAGAGTATCAATTTCAAGAACTCCCTTTTTCATAGTCGTCCCATTACTCACAGGGTTCCTCTCAGAAGTGTACATGAACTGGTTATTAGCAACCATGTCAATGAGTTCTTGAGCTTCTGCAGGCGTTTTCTTTAGGTGAATGGATCCCCCTGCAGAAGTATCCAATGACATCTTAGCCAATTCAGATAGACCATCATAGAATATATCCAGGATGGTCCATTCTGAAAGCATGTCAGAAGGACACTTTTTGGTCAGTTGCTTGTATCTTTCCCAAGCTTCATAGAGGGATTCACCTTCTTTCTGTCTGAAGGTTTGAACATCCACTCTAAGCTTGCTCAGCTTTTGAGGAGGAAAGAACTTGGCTAAGAAAGCCGTGACCAGCTTGTCCCAAGAGTTCAGGCTATCTCTGGGTTGAGAGTCCAACCACACTCTAGCTCTGTCTCTTACAGCAAAAGGGAAAAGCATGAGCCTGTAGACTTCAGGATCTACTCCATTAGTCTTAACAGTATCACATATCTGTAAGAATTCAGTTAAGAACTGAAAAGGATCTTCAGATGGAAGTCCATGAAACTTGTAGTTCTGCTGCATCAGAGAAACTAATTGAGGTTTTAGCTCAAAGTTGTTTGCTCCAATGGCAGGAATGGAGATGCTTCTTCGATGTAAATTGGAATTAGGTGCAGTAAAGTCACCAAGCATTCTCCTTGCATTATTGTTGTTGGGTTCGGCTGCCATCTCCTTTACTTGTTCAAAATTTTCAATAAGGTTGTCTCTGGATTGTTGTAATTTAGCTTTTCTTAGTTTTCTCTTCAGAGTCCTTTCAGGTTCTGGATCAGCTTCAACAAGAATGCCTTTTTCCTTGTTCCTGCTCATAAGAAAGAGAAGAGAACAAGAAAAGAAGAGGAATCCTCTATGTCACAGTAAAGAGGTTCATTATTGTTAGTAGAAGAAGAAAAG
Organism: Arachis ipaensis; assembly: GCF_000816755.2. Taxonomy (NCBI): domain Eukaryota; kingdom Viridiplantae; phylum Streptophyta; class Magnoliopsida; order Fabales; family Fabaceae; genus Arachis; species Arachis ipaensis. The sequence goes on from NC_029793.2 coordinate 18,661,678, forward strand.
GAATAGGGATGAAGAAGAATGAAGAATCCAAACACAAGGGTAAGGATAGGAGCAGTGATGTGAGATGAAGAGAAGTGTTAGTAGATGAATAAATAATTAGAAGGATATGAGGGAGAAGGATTTTCGAAAATTATTTTTGAAAAAGGGTTAGTGATTTTCGAAAATTAAAATAAAAAATTAAAATAATTAGTTAATTAAAAAGAAATTTTGAAAAAGGGGGAAGATATTTTCGAAAATTAGAGAGAGAGAGAGAGAGTTAGTTAGGTGGTTTTGAAAAAGATAAGAAACAAACAAAAAGTTAGTTAGTTAGTTGAAACAAATTTTGAAAATCACTTTTGAAAAGATGAGAAGATAAGAAGTTAGAAAAGATATTTTAAAATCAAATTTTTGAAAAATATATGATTTTGAAAAAGATAAGATAGAAAGATATTTTTGAAAAGATATGATTGAAATTAGTTTTGAAAAAGATTTGATTTTTAAAATCACAATTAATGACTTGATTCACAAGAAATCACAAGATATGATTCTAGAACTTAAAGTTTGAATCTTTCTTAATAAGTAAGTAACAAACTTGAAATTTTTGAATCAAAACATTAATTGATGATGTTATTTTCGAAAATTAGGAGATAAAGATAAGAAAAAGATTTGATTTTTGAAAAAAATTTTGAAAAAGATAAGATTTTTAAATTGAAAATTTGATTTGACTCATAAAAACAACTAGATTTTAAAAAGTTTTGAAAAAGTCAACTGAAATTTTCGAAATTTATGAGTGAAAAAGGGAAAGATATTTTTTTTTATTTTTGAATTTTTTAATGATGAGAGGGAAAAACATGAAAAAGACTCAATGCATAAAAATTTTGGATCAAAACAATGAATGCATGCAAGAATGCTATGAATATCAAGATGAACACCAAGAACACTTTGAATGTCAAGATGAACATCAAGAACTTATTTTTGAAAAATTTTTTATGCAAAGAAAACATGCAAGATACCAAACTTAGAAATCTTTCATGTTCAGACACTATGAATGCAAGAATGCATATGAAAAACACCATACAACACAAAACAATATAATATGAAGATCAATCAAGAAGGTTTTATCAAGAACAACTTGAAGATCATGAAGAACACTATGAATGCATGATTTTTTTCGAAAAATGCAAGATGAGTATGCAATTGACACCAAACTTAAAAATTGACTCAAGACTCAAACAAGAAACACAAAATATTTTTTATTTTTATGATTTTATGATTTTTTTGTACTTTTATTTTATATTTTTCGAAAATTAGTGTGAAAAAGAAAAATAAGGATTCCAAAATTTTTATGAAGAATTCCAGGAATCTTTCAATATTAGCCTAAAGCTCCAATCCAAGGGTTAGACATGGCTTAATAGCCAGCCAAGCTTTAGCAGTACAAGCAATTCTCTAACATGTGGAGGCCTCAGTCCAAATAAATTTAGACATGGCTTTACAGCCAGTCAGGCTTCAACATGCTTCATGAAACACTAGAATTCATTCTTAAAAATTCTGAAAAAAAATATATTTTTTTTGAAAATAATTTTTTTTGAAAATAGATGAGAAATTTTTGAAAGGTTTTTGAAAAATTTTTGAAAATAAAACAAAAAGAAAATTACCTAATCTGAGCAACAAGATGAACCGTAAGTTGTTCAAACTCGAACAATCCCCGGCAACGGCGCCAAAAACTTGGTGCACGAAATTGTGATCATCAATGGCGCCATCAACATGGTACGCTCAATTGTAATCTCAACTTTTTATCACAACTTCGCACAACTAACCAGCAAGTGCACTGGGTCGTCCAAGTAATAAACCTTACGCGAGTAAGGGTCGATCCCACAGAGATTGTTGGTATGAAGCAAGCTATGGTCATCTTGTAAATCTCAATCAGGCGGATATAGAATGGTTATGGAGTTTTCGAATATTAATAATAAAATAGGGATAGAAATACTTGTGTAAGTCCTTGGTGAGAATTTCAGATAAATGCATGGAGATGCTTTCGTCCCTCTAAACCTCTGCTTTCCTGCTGTCTTCATCCAATCAGTCTTACTCCTTTCTATGGCTGGCTTTATGTAAGGACATCACCGCTGTCAATGGCTACTTTTGATCCTCTCTGGAAAATGGTCCGATGCGCTGTCACTGCATGGCTAATCGTCTGGAGGCGTCACCCTTGCCAATGGCTGCATCCTATCCTCTTGTGAAAATGGTCCAAATGCTCTGTCACAGTACGGCTAATCATCTGAGACATTGATGGAAAGCCCTAGATGTCTACTTTCCAACGCAATTGGAAGCGCGCCATTTTGAGTTCTGTAACTCCAGAAAATCCACTTTGAGTGCAGGGAGGTCAGAATCCAACAGCATCAGCAGTCCTTCTTCAACCTCTGAATCTGATTTTTGCTCAAGTCCCTCAATTTCAGCCAGAAAATACCTGAAATCACAGAAAAATACACACACTCATAGTAAAGTCTAGAAATGTGAATTTAACATAAAAACTAATGGAAACATCCCTAAAAGTAACTAGATTCTACTAAAAACATACTAAAAACAATGCCAAAAAGCGTATAAATTATCCGCTCATCACAGGGGTAGTGGAGTCATCATCACTGCCATCAGCTAAGAAGGTGTTGAACAGAGCATCAAGTCCTGTTACCTCGGCAGACATTGACACTACAACAAAACACGAGCCTGTTAGTCGTCAAATCGAAACAACAAAAGAACAATTGTAAACACGGGTTAATGGCTATACGGCTACTCACATATATAATTCCTAGCCATGTCCCGATCACCCATAAGGAGATGGGGGTTAACAAGGTTCTTCCCAAAAGCAGCCAACAATACGTCGGCAACCCCCTTATTCTCAGGGGATAACCCTTTATACGTTATTTTAGTGAAAGCATTAGCCCCAGCCCCGAAGCTCCAATAAGTCGGGATACGACGCTCCCCCTCCAGAGTCAGCCAAAACGGGTGCCGACCTTCATCCGGGCGAACTTTGAAGTATTTATCTTTGAATCCATGATATGAGTCCTTGAACAAGCCGAAGATCCTTTGACCCTGAGCTGCCCGGAAGGACATGAAACCCTTTTTTGCCCTCCCCTGCTTGGAAGGGTTTGTTAAGGTAAAAAGAAAAAGAAACACCTCGACTGAGGCCGGCAGCTCTAGAAACTCGCACACCATCTCAAAACAACGGATGGAGGCCCAGCTGTTCGGATGCAATTGGGATGGCGCCACATCACAGCGATTTAACCGCGCCATTTGGAAAGGAGAAAATGGGATGCGAACCCCCAGATGTGTAAACATGGCTTTGTAGAACCAGATCCAATCGGGAACCTGGGGAGAGTGCAAGTTCAATTGGTATATCCTTTTCTGTTCGGCGGGAACAAAAGCGTCATAATTACTCTCCTCGTCTCCTCCCCCGCAAAGGTACTCTGCTTGTCAAAACTCCGCGAGCTCCTCCAAAGACATATGGTTCGGGGTTTCCTTGACATCTGAGGTCACCCACGCATATCGGTCGTAGGGCGCCGGTCTCACGACCATTACAATGGGACGCTGGGCTATACCTACAATGGGGGCACCACTCAAAATCAGTCTAAAAGGTCGGGATACCGGCACTACTACCAGAAAGCCTTCATACCACCACCAAAAACTACAGCCAACCTACTCAATCACTACAACTACCAAAACGAAGCCTAAAAAAGCAAAATCCTAAAATGGTAACCCCCTACAGTACCTACCTAATGCTAAAACGCTAGCAAATACGCAGTTCATATCAACAGTGCAACGCACATGCAAAATCAGGAAGATGAACAACGAAAACAAACGACACCACATCAATACCAGGGAAAAGGATAGGAAGCTTACCAAGATAGTGAAGATGATCGAGGGGGATCGGAAAATTGATAAAGATCTGGGCAAAATAGTGGCACGCAGTGGAGATTTTGGAAAGAAAGAGGAGAAAGCAAAGAAGATGCAGTGGCGATACAATAAAACTAAAGAGAAACCAAATGAAAACTGAAAAAGAAACCAACTCTGAGAAGCGCGAGGGGCAGGGACAAGATAGTCTTTTTCCGCGGGGTTTTGAATTGCCCATTAAGAGCATTAAATGCTCGGCGCAAAGAACGAGGCGACTAAGGACGCTCCCCAATAGCGAACGGGCTTACGCGCGCGCAAGGAAGCGCGTCCTTACCATGGACGACCGACGAAGCGACAACACGCAAGGGAGAAAACAAAACACGCCACCAACGGTGCTCACGGCCATAATAGCTAGAATCTCGATTTAACTCTTAAAATCTTCCGATATTACGATTTTAAATGAGTTTATCGATTTTACGAAATTTGTACTAAGTCTGACGATTTTACGATTTAAATCTTGTTAAGATTTTACATTTTACGTTTTTTATTTATTTTTTCGATTTCACGTAAAATCTCGATTTTCTCTACCTTGCTCACGGCCATAGCTGGCGTGTTGGGGGCACTGTTACGACCCAGCCCAGCTGGCATGTTGGCCGACCCGGCCCGAGGATAAACCGATCTCCGCAGTCGGGTCAACGCGCACAACCCGTCCGGTCTGTGACCCGGACACGCGCCCCTGCTACCAGCTGCGTGACAGCTGTGAGAAAGAAAACTTCCTGGAAGGGGCCTTCCCCTTGTAGGGCCCGCCCTACTGACAGGGTATATAAGGGGAGGGTCCTACCCCTCCCCCCAGGTACGTCACCATATCCATATCCTCATACCACCTGCACCCCTTCTGACTTGAGCGTTGGAGTGTCATTGTAGGTGGCACCCCCTCAACTCACAAAGAGCTCGGGAAGTCGGCGGCTCTCTCCACTCGCGTTCCAGGCTCCAATCGAGAATAGGCCCTACCTTTGCACCCAACAAGCATCCCTGAATCGTCCGGTAACCAAATAACCGTACACTCGGCACGTAGACCCACATTTAAAAATCAAATGACTCTATCCTAACAAACCTCTCTCACCCCAAAGTCGGCCACGAAGATCTCGGCTTAGGCCGATGACTCATTTAGTACCAACCAATCTATAAAATAGGAGCAAGGTCGAAGAGGGTCGGCAGATCATTCAACACCAACTCACTGATTATACACTCATTTTTTCTAGGTGATTCTTCACTTACTTGAGCGTCAAAGTCCTTTTTGCAGGTACCACACTTGGGTCCGAGTTCACGAGGATTCTCCCAGTTTAAATCAAGCTGTCAGGTGCTCTGAATTAACGCAAGACCGACGTATAGCTCGAAAAGAGTATTCTTTCCAGAACATGTTAAAAATTATTTTTAAAAGATATTTTTTTAAAAAATTATAACATCTATATTTGGTAAATTAAATTTAATATTTTTTAATAAACACAAACAATAAT
>NC_029793.2:18667141-18686105 GCF_000816755.2 Arachis ipaensis
ATAACATAGTCATCATAGAATTTATATATATATTTGACTGAGGCTTATTATCTATCAAACAATGTTAATAATGGTAGTAATTTAATTTCCATATCCGAGACAAAAGTTGTTATAAAGGCCAGTAATATATTTACATGATCCAAACACAATTTTGCAACTGATAGAAATAATTATGAAGCATTTGTTTCCAAAATAATTACGAATAACAAACAATCAAAGCTTTCTTTAGTTAAAATTAATTAAGCCAATTTAAAAACATTTAATTCAAAAATAACCTGATTATGTCCTTACTCCTTATAAATTCTCAAGTTGAAGCCAATTAAAATTGCAGGCAAATAAAACTATAATATGGTTTTTTTTTTTCTTGTTTACTGAAAGGACACAAAAAAGAGAAAGGAATCGAGATTCGAAATCATGATAAGTTGATCATCACTTGAAAAAGGAGTTCTATACTTCCGATAGTAATTAATTAACAAGCATGCAATCAAGTGAAAAAAAAAAAAAAAAGGAAATGAAGTAAATTTTGGTGGTATGTACTATGGAGATTCAGCGGCGACACTTAAAATGTCAAAATGAAGAGAACATGTCCCGAAACGCAAGTGTTACATAGCACAATACAAATCCCAAACCCAAACTCCAAACTCAGCTGCTTTCCTTTTCCTCATTCAGTCTTCTATCCTGTCAAAGACGCCAACTTTGGCGCAGTCTCCCTCACTTCCACATTCAGACAAAAACTCTCCACAGCCACCATCGCCTCTCTCTCCTCTTTCCTTTTCCTCTTTACCTTTCCCAAATAATAGCCCTAAAAATCCAACTAGTATCTTCCACCCCTTTCCCCTTTTCTTTATTTCTCTACCTTTATCAATTTTCAGATTCTCCTCCACTCTCCAACTCTCCTTAGTTTTCTCACTTTCTGTTTCTCTCTGTCTTTCTTTTAACCAATCACTACTGCTTACTTATAACACACCCTCGAATCATGGAGTCGCCGGAAACATTACCGTTTGAGACGGCGGAGAAGATCATCCTCCGGTGGGACTCGACTGCGTCGGAGGAAGCAAGGGAGAAGATGATCTTCGACGGTGACCGCCAGGAGGTGGATCGTTACCTCCAGGCCGTGGATGAAATCCAACGGTCCATGTCCTCCGCCTCTATCTCCGACGACCCGAAGGTCAACTGTGCCCTCCAGATCGCTATGGCTCGCCTGGAGGACGAGTTCCGCAACATCCTCATCTCCCACACCAACCCCATCGAAGCCGATTCACTCATAGACCCCACTTCCCTCCATTTTACCACCCCAGAAGACGAAGAAGACCATGACCAACAACAACAACAACAACAACAACAAGACACAGCTGCTGATTCTTCCTCATCGTCCTCCTTTTCCTCAGCTTCAAAGCAACGCCATCTCAACGACGGAGACAGCAGCGAGGCCGATGGCTGCGCTAATCTCTTCCGCTTCAACAGCGGCGACGGTGCTTCCAGCGTGAACAGCAGCTACCGCTCCACTAGCAGCATCCGGGAGATCGATCTGATACCCTCGGAAGCAGTCTACGACCTCCGCAGCATCGCGGAGAGGATGATCTCGTCCGGCTACCTCCGCGAGTGTATTCAGGTGTACGGCAGCGTGAGGAAGTCCGCCGTGGACGCCAGTTTCCGGAGGCTTGGGATCGAGAAGCTGAGCATAGGCGACGTTCAGCGGCTGGAATGGGAGCAACTTGAAGCCAAGATCAGGCGCTGGATAAGGGCCGCCAAGGTGTGTGTGAGGACTCTCTTCGCCAGCGAGAAGAAACTTTGCGAACAAATCTTCGATGGCGTGGGCACCGCCATCGACGATGCTTGCTTCATGGAGACAGTGAAGGGCCCCGCCATTCAGCTCTTCAACTTCGCCGAGGCCATTAGCATAAGCCGGAGATCCCCTGAGAAGCTCTTCAAGATTCTTGACCTTCATGATGCTTTAATGGACCTTATACCGGACATTGATGTCGTTTTCGACTCCAAGTCCTCCGAGTCCATTCGGATTCAGGCCGCCGAGATACTTTCCCGTTTGGCGGAGGCCGCCCGAGGGATCCTCTCGGAGTTCGAGAACGCCGTGCTTCGAGAACCTTCCAAGGTCCCTGTCCCTGGTGGCACCATTCACCCCTTGACGAGGTATGTTATGAACTATATCAGCTTGATCTCGGATTACAAGCAGACTTTGAACGAGCTTATTGTGTCGAAGCCATCCACAGGGTCTCGGTATTCCGGTGATCCTTCTACTCCGGACATGGATTTCACTGAGCTGGAGGGCAAGACCCCTCTGGCTATCCACTTGATTTGGATCATTGTGATATTGCAGTTCAACTTAGATGGCAAGTCCAAGCACTATAAAGATGCATCTCTTTCTCACCTCTTTATAATGAACAATGTCCACTACATTGTTCAGAAGGTGAGGGGCTCCCCTGAGTTAAGGCAAATGATTGGTGATGAGTATTTGAAGCGCCTCACCGGAAAGTTCCGCCAGGCTGCTACCAGCTACCAGAGGGCAACTTGGGTCAGGGTCTTGTATTGTTTGAGAGATGAGGGACTCCATGTAAGTGGTGGCTTTTCTTCCGGCGTCTCCAGGAGTGCTTTGAGGGAAAGGTTTAAGTCCTTCAATGCCATGTTCGAGGAGGTTCATAGGACTCAAGCTGTTTGGTTGATACCAGATTCTCAGCTCCGTGAGGAGCTCAGAATATCTATATCGGAGAAGCTGATCCCGGCATACCGCTCCTTTCTTGGGCGATTCAGGAGCCATATAGAGAGTGGAAGGCATCCAGAGAACTACATTAAATACTCTGTTGAGGACTTGGAAGATGCTGTTTTGGATTTTTTCGAAGGAACCCCTGTTTCGCAGCACCTGAGGAGGAGATCTCAATGATGGACTGAAAATTCTAAATTGACTTCCACAAATTAGATCTTAGGACACATTCTTTCAATTTTTTTTTCTTTCCTTCGTGGAGCGTTCAGGTAATTTGGGTGCACAAGTGCTTCAAGATTTCTCAAAGAATGGAAGAGGTGATTCATAATCTCGTTCAAGTTCCTGAATGCTGCTGCCATGTAAGCATGTTATTTGATTTCATACCACATTCTAGATTTTGTTTCATTTGTTTATATTATTGGAATTTGTTGTATGTGTGTTCTCATTTTTAGCTCTTAAGGTTCTCAAGGTTAAAAGGATGTTTCCTCTTGTAGCTTCATATGACTCTATACAATGTGATAGTTTTGAAACTAATAGATGCATGTTGAAATTGAAGTTTTTGTAGCTTTTGGCCTTTCGGCATCTGTATCTTATGTTTTGATATTTCTTGAGATTCATACACCAAACATCTTTAGAATAATACTACCCCACAAATCATGGTAAATTTTGTTGCCAAAAATGCAACCTCGTGGATCTTTCGTCCATTTATTTGATTTGCTATTTATACAGCGTAATAATAGCTTTGCCAAGTATAGTATATCATAAATTCATAATTCGTTTCAAGTACAAACTGATTTAAACTGTTTCAGTAAGCTAAATTCATAGGTATCGGTGATTGATTATACGTCTCACCAACTTGGTTACCTCGGAGAACTTTGATTGGGGTACCTGTGTTGTTTGCAATTGGATCATCTGGTGCTGGTTAATGATGATGTCTCCTTTTATGCTTCATGATAAAATACTAATTTTCTGCTCATTAGAAATCATACAGTTTTATTGAAACTTGAAAGGTCTTATTTTATGAGGATCACACAGCCATATTGAATAGCACCTTGTAAGCATATACTTATTTGAGAAATGGTATCATGGCTCGTATTTCTTAAATGAGTAATACCCTAAATAATTTTTAAGGATTTTTTAGTTGGAAATTTTAGTGTCTAATATGTTTTAATAAAAGTATTTGATAACAAAAAAATATTAGTAAAAAATAACCAAAATTTATTATTTTTAGTTTTATTTAATATATTCTATAATAAATAAATATTAAATAAAATAAATTTAAACAATTTATTTGAGCTGATTATTTTTTGTTTTTCTAGTATTATCGAAGTTTTAATTATCAAGTTAATTTTTAATTGGACAAATCAATCTTCATGTTAGGTTCTTCTGGAGAGGCTAATGGAGCTTGCATAGTTGGACGGACCGACTTGAAATATTAAAAATCTTTAGTGACTTTTCATGGCTTTTTTTTAATTTTTATTTTTAAATAACAATGAAGATTGATTTGGTTGAATTTGTTAGCCGGAGATTAATAGGAATCTAACACGGGACTAGTTTGCAAGGTTTTGAGAATTGGCCTGGTTCCACTGAATGACTGGATTATTCGGGAACTGAACAGTTGTCCGATCCAATCATCATAGGCCTCGCAAAGAATTGGGAAAAAACAAAAAACAGTTTGAGCTGGTTGATAACCGGTGAACCGGTTGAGTCATCTGCGATTTAGTCGATTCAACTGGATGTAAAAAAGTCCCTTAACTGAGACAAACCCTTAAATGAGAGCAGTCTTCTTTATCATGGATAGTTATCCTTTGCAATTGAGTGAGTGCTTTTCTTTTATACATAGTCATTAGAATTATGCTGGCAATTGACACAGCCGGAATAGTAAATCGTTTGTTTAGGTGTTACTAGATGACTAAATTACCTACCACAATTAATAAATACTAAATAAATTAAATTTTGGCCCTTTTTTTAATTTTTTTAGCATGATTAGTGTTATATAGATAACATGAAATAGATAGATTAGACTTGACAGAATGACCTAAACATTAGAAAGCAGTTATTTATTTAAATAAGTGTTATCTGTCAATTCATACTAAACCGACCTTTTTGGAGAAGAGGCTTATGTCGAACCCGACCTCTTCTCAAAAGGTCGGGTAGGTGATAAAGACCAACTTTTAAGTTGGATTTTTTTTAGCTTACTTGAACCTGAATTATAGCATTAAATTAGAGTATGAACAATTAGTATTAATGAAATTTTTCTAATATTATTTTTCTGTTGAGAAAAATGGTTGGGAACCAAAAATTTCAGTCTAAAAAAATAAAAAATTTTCTTATTTGACTTTATTTATATCACTTCCATATATTTTTCCTTTCAATATCCACGCACCATATCACACATTGGTTTGTCATTAATTATTTAATTTTCTTATACACTAATAAAGACTAATAAAATAATATCTTTTAATTAGCATTAATACTAATTTTTTTTTGAAGGACACAACGAAACCTTCGTCACCCTGCAGCAATAAATCTCCTTCATGCGTTGCATTGGTATGTAATGATATTATTATGATTTTTCATTCACAACGTTAATGTTAATATCGGTTATATTATGTATTTAGTGTTATTTTAGGAAAATAGTTTAATTATTTTAATAAGAGATTTAATTAGTAATAATTCGCATCTTTGTGCTTGACGTTTTTGATGGAGAGAACTACTCATTTACCTTCTTAACGAAAGATTTTAATAACTTGAACTTATATAATAAAGAGGTTGCCCATCATTCTATCTAAGTATATATAATATCCATAATTTTATACATATAATATTCATAATTTTATGCATATAACATTTATAATTATATATATAAAACATCCATAATTATGACATATGTATTTAAGTATATATAAATATAACATGCATAATTTTATCTATATACCATCTATAATTTTATATATACAACATTCATTTAAATGATCAAATAAGACAATATTATGTATAAATTAAACCAAAACAAAACGTTTTCATAATTGAATTTATAAGGGTTATAGGTGAAAAAAGCATACAAAAACATAAAAAAAAATGTAATTCAAAATCTAAATAAGAACAATGAATAAGTCTATGTTATTGATTTTAGGCACATAAAAATTTAAATTAATAATGAAAACTGAAAAAATAAAAAAAATAATGAAATTGAAAGAATAAATTCTACAAAAAATATATATTTTTTTTTCTTTTTTTTTGTTCGTTATCATCTCATTATTCATGTTTTCTTCTTCTAAATTAATATGGTTCGTGTTACGATGGGTAACCGGAGATTATTGGGTTGGATTCGTTTGGTTGGCCCAATTGTTAGAATGAGGGAGTATCCAAGCGGATTGATGCTCCAAGGCCTTCGTCCTACTTCGGTATGAGAGAATGGGGGGTAGTACCTGCAAAGACACTCCGATACCAAAGTCAGCAAAGGGAGCAAAACAGGTCTAGAGAGTATTGGGTTTAGTGATACCTGAGAAGTGTCAGTGTATTTATAGTGGTGAACCCATAACCACCATTGGTGTAGTTCCGTTATTCATGGGGAATAACCGTCCCTTTATCTTAGGGAGGTTGAGATATGGCTCCAGGAAGTGGGTAGAGAGATTTTAGGGGCAGTTACTCTTTTGAATGGGTGTTTATCTGCCAGCTAATCTTCGTCCCGACTTCTTTAGAGCAAGTCGAGGTAGGAACCGACTTCGTGGGGTGAAGGTCGGTATAGAGTGAGGCTTAATCCTTTGGATTGGCCCTTTCGTTTGTACCTGGGCCTTATCATTGGGTCAGGGTATGAACAGTGCCCCTACTCGAGCCCAATTTCTTTTAAGATTTGGGTTTGAGTATTCTACTCGGGGTCGTAGCTGACTTGGGAGGGAACCGACGTGATTGTTCGGAACCGACGTGACTTTTGTGACTTTTGGTTTTCACAGTTAGGTCTAATCAAACGTCGCGTCCGTTAAGGGTTTGCGTAGGTTTTAATTACCTTGGTAACGGTGCGCCCATTAATGACCGCTTTCCGTTTTCACCATTATGCCCCTAACGTGCCTATAAATGCCTTCCCTCTCTTTCGTTGTTTCGTTTCTGCGTTTTTCAAATTTTATTCTCTTCTGTACGTGGGGCATTCTTTGTTTGAAGGCTTGCATCTTCCTCTACCTTGTTTCCAGGCAAAGGTTAGCCTTTTTCTCCTCTTCTCTTTTATGAAATGCTTCTGTTTGCATGTCTTTATTCTTTAGATAGAGAGAAGGTGATTCGTAGGCTATGATTCCGTATTCCCTTAGAGACCATGTTTTTTATTTTCTTTTCTTTTTCCTTTGTAGGTTTCACTCACCTTTTTAGGAAAAGAAATGTCTTCCATAGAAATTCTTGCTCAGTGGGTTGATGTCACAGTCTTAGGAGAAGAACCTCTGTTTGACACTGATTTTATTACTGACCTTCGCACTCGTCACCGGCTCTGCACCTCTGATGAGGATGAGCCAAAGTATGAACTGCTTGCCCCGGGTCCGGAAGACCGGGTTTGTTTCGGGAGGGCTACTGAGACAGCCCCTCATTTCTTCTTTATGTATGAGAGCATGATTACCCGTTTGGGTGTTTTCCTTCCATTTTCTGATTTCGAAATTGCTGTTTTACGTCACTGCCGTGTTGCACCTACCCAGCTTCACCCCAATTCCTAGGGTTTTTTGAAAATCTACCAGTTTATCAGCCATGCTTTAGACTTTTCGACTTCTTTGAGAATTTTCTTTCATCTCTTCCACATGACCAAGCCCTTCAGTGGGCAAAATAATAAGCAACAATGGGTGTCTTTCCGAGCTATACAAGGTCGGAAAGTTTTCACCCTTTTTGATGAATCCTTTCATGACTTCAAAAATTATTTTTTCAAAGTTCAAGGCATAGAGGGTCACCACCCCTTTTTCTTGGATGAGAATTCTTCCCTTCGCTTTCCCTTGTACTGGTTAGAGGCTTCTCCCTGTAAAAAATATGGTTTGGAGGATCTGGATGAGGTGAAGGCAGCCATTGTAGGGTTCCTCCGAGAAGTATGGGGGAGGGCCCCATATCTGGATACCAAAAAATTTCTCCAGGGGTCGTCGTCTTTTGTCCAGACACAACTAGGTAGCTTTTATCTACTTTGTTTCTGACTTGTTTCTACCGACTTGAAGTTTACCGACTTGTTTTACTAATCGTTTTCTTTTACAGAGATGGCGAGGAAGAATTCCAATGAGTCTTACCAGAGAGTCCAGGAGGCCAAGGTGAGGTCTCGCGCCAGAACCGGTGGTGTCAGGGTAACTAGCTCTCCTCTTCCTCTTCCTCCCCCTTCTTCCCGAAATTTGGGGACTCTTTCTCAACCCATTGTTATTCCTGCTTCGGCTTCTTCTCAGCTGTCCCCTCCTCCTCGACCTTCTCTTGAGCCAGAGAAGAAGAAGCGCAAGGCTTTAGAGTCTGGTTCTTCTTTTGAAGGTGAGGCTAAGGTGGATGCTCCTGCATTTATCCGAAAGTTCATCTATCCCCATACCCGTATAGGTATGGATGATGTTTCTATTCGGAACCACCTCACTATTCTGGCTGAGGAGAGCATCAGGGCGGCGGGGATTTGTGCCAAGTTCCTTGATATTTTTTAGAAGATTCATCTTAGCTCTCTGGGTTCATCCTCTAAGGTTGAAGAGTTGGAGGGAAGGCTTCTCATATATCAGGAACATGAGAAGGAGTTGAAGAAGGAGGTTGCCAAATTGAAGGAGGAGAGGGATGGCCTCTGAGAGAAGGAGAGCAAGTTACAAGCCCTATGTAACATGGAGGAGGGCTTGAGAAAGAAGGCGCAGGAGAGTTATCAGAGTTTATTTGAGGACCTTGTGGCTGTAAAGAGGGACTTGTTGAACTCTCAGACTGCCTATGCCGAGTTGGAGGACTCTATTGCTGAGGGGGCCGAGGAGGCCTGGAGGATTTTTAAGGAGCAGGTCGGAGTTCTTGCTCCCGACCTGGATCTCTCTCCTTTGAATCCTGATAAGATCGTTATTGATGGTGCCATAGTTTATCCCCCAGCTCCCGAGATCGTCACCGAGTCAGATTTGAAGACTCGGGGGCAGAGAATCATTGAGTCCCCTCCTCGTCAAAATGATGTTCCGAGCACCTCAAGACCTCACGGCGCCTCTTCTCCAACTCCTATGGACACTTCTCTCCCTGGTTCTGATGGCGCTCCGACTCCTCTTCCCGACTCTGGTGGTGATCCGACTACTCCCTTCGGTCCTGGTGGTGATGCTCTTTAAAAATTTGTTGGCTATATAGGGGCCCGGCCTGTGGGTCCCCTCTTTAACTCTTTATATTTGTGGTGGTGGTATGTTGACATTTGCCTTGGCCTTTTATGGCCGTAAACAAAAATATTTATAATTGCCCTTTTTTGGATAAGGGTTTTATTTAACAAAAAATACCCTTTTTGGTATAAGGGTTTCAGCTACCTTTTTGTGTGCATGCTTTCTGATTTTGATTTTTCGAAGTTCCTTTAATCTTTTCTGAAAACCTTTTGCTTGTCTGTCTTTCTAAGCCTTTTCGCTTTAAGGACTTTAGAACAGCCTTTAAGCTTTTTCTTAGGTTTTTTTATCTCTTTTTTGTTATTCCTTATACTCAACTTTGTTTTATTGAGTTCTATGACTTAGGTTATTTTTGCGATGCGTTTTCTTTTCTACTCGGTTTTTCATTTCGACTTATGAGTCGGAATGTCTCCGAGTTTCTCACGATCAACTTTTATAACCTCTTTACACCGACTTGTACCTCGTCGTTTTATCCTGACGACCATCTAGGTCGGTTCATGGGATTTTCACGTTTTGTCGAGCTTAAGTCGGCGCGTTTCGTAGGAAGAAAAAATAAACGAGAAGGAATTTATAAGAGATATTGTAAAAGATCTTTATTAATTTGGGAAGGTACTTTACTGCTACTAAGGGTTTTTAATAATCTTTTCCCCCTTAGCCTCTACTATGATGCCTCATTAAAAATCCTTCTTCAGAAAAAACCCTTTAATGTTTGGGAAAAAATCGTGAAGTTGGGAAAAGAGTACATCAGGGAGTAGAGTTCGCTTTTAACTATAGTACCTTTTCATATTACAAGCATGCCACGATCTTGGTAACTCGGCGCCGCTTAGGTCGGTCACCTTATAATAACCTTTTCCTAAGACCTCGCTAACTTTGTAGGGTCCTTTCCAATTGGCAGCGAGTTTTTCTTCCCCCGATTTGTTGACTCCTATGTCATTTCTGATTAAGACCAGATCGCTTAGTGCGAAACTTCTTCGAATGACTTTCTTGTTGTATCTGGTAGCCATCCTTTGCTTCAGCGCTGCTTCTCTTATCTGGGCTTGTTCTCGGACTTTAGGGAGCAACTCTAGCTCCTCTTTGTGCCCCTGTATGTTTCGGATTTCATCATAGAGAATCATTCTTGGGCTTTGCTCACTTATTTCTACTGGTATCATAGCTTCTACCCCATAGACAAGTCAGAAGGGTGTTTCTCCAGTTGCAGATTGGGTGTCGTCCGATAAGCCCACAGCACTTGGGGGAGCTCTTCTGTCCAGGCTCCTTTTGCATCTTGTAGTCTTTTCTTTAGCCCTGCCAGTATGACTTTGTTGGCTGCCTCGGCTTGTCCATTTGCTTGTGGGTGTTCCACCAAGGTCAACTGGTTTTTGATTTTCATACTGGCCACTAGGCTTCTGAAGGTGGAATCGGTGAACTGGGTTCCATTATCTGTGGTAATGGAGTGAGGTATCCCATACCTTGTAATGATATTTTTGTAGAAGAACCTCCGACTTCTCTTGGCGGTGATGGTGGCCAATGGTTCTGCTTCTATCCACTTTGTGAAGTAGTTTATTCCCACAATTAAGTATTTGACTTGCCCTGGCGCTTGGGAAAAAGGACCTAACAAATCCATTCCCCATTTTGCGAAGGGCCATGGAGAAGTTATACTAATGAGCTCCTCGGGGGGAGCTACGTGGAAATTTGCATGCATTTGGCAAGGTTGGCATTTTTTCACAAATTCTGTGGCATCTTTTTGCAAGGTCGGCCAGTAGAATCCAGCTCGGATTACTTTTCTGGCTAGCGACCTGGCTCCGAGATGGTTTCCGCAGATCCCATTGTGGACCTCCTCTAGCACTTCAGCGGTCCTTGAGGTCGGTACACACTTCAACAATGGCGTTGATATTCCTCTTTTATAAAGGATATTTTTCACCAGAGTGTAATATTGTGCTTCCCTCCGAATTTTCTTGGCCTCTTTTTCCTCTTTGGGGAGGATGTCGAATTTTAGGTATTCGACCAGAGGATTCATCCATCCGATATTTAGCCCATATACCTCAAGGACGTCTTGTTTGCCCTCTGCTTTTACTACAGAGGGCTCTTGGAGAGTTTCCTGGATCAGGCTTCTATTATTCCCTTCTGGCTTAGTACTCGCTAACTTGGAGAGGGCGTCTGCTCTGCTATTGAGATCCCGAGTTATATGCTTAACTTCGGTTTCGGCAAAGCGTCCGAGGTATTCCAGAGTTTTTTCCAGGTATTTCTTCATGTTTGGGTCTTTGGCCTGATACTCTCCATTTATCAGGGAGGTCACCACTTGAGAGTCACTGTATATCATCACTTTTGTCACACCGACCTCTTCTGCCAGCTTCAACCCTGCAATCAGGGCTTCATATTCTGCCTGATTATTTGAAGCTGGGAATTCGAATTTGAGGGATACCTCTATTTGAGTTCCCCTTTCATCTGCCAGTATTATGCCTGCACCGCTTCCTATTTTATTTGAGGATCCATCTACATAGAGTTCCCATGTAGTTGGCTTTTCCTCTTGGTCTCCTGCGTACTCAGCTATGAAGTCGGTAAGGCATTGGGCTTTGATTGCTGTCCGAGTTTCATACTTCAAATTGAACTCGGAGAGCTCTATTGCCCATTGAACCATTCTCCCCGCAACATCCGTCTTTTGGAGGATTTGCTTCATGGGTTGGTTCATTCGGACTCTTATTGTATGTGCTTGAAAGTAAGGCCGTAGCCTTCGTGAGGCTATTACTAAGGAGTAGGCAAACTTCTCTAGTTTGTGGTACCTTAGCTCGGGGCCTTGTAGAACTTTGCTGATGAAGTAGACTGGATGTTGTCCGACCTCGTCCTCCCTTATCAGGGCTGATGCGACAGCTTTGTCTGCTACGGACAAATAAAGGATGAGATCTTCCCTGGCTAGAGGTCGGGTTAGGATTGGTGGTTGACTCAAGAACCTTTTGAACTCCTGGAATGCTTCTTCGCATTCCGGAGTCCATTTGAACTGGCATCCCTTTCTTAATAAAGAAAATAGTGGAAGGGATTTGAGTGCTGATCCTGCCAAAAACCTGGAGAGGGCTGCAAGTCGGCCATTCAATTGCTGAACCTCTCTTAAGCAAGTCGGGCTCTTCATTTCCAGGATAGCTTTACACTTATCGGGATTTGCTTCGATCCCTCTCTGTGTTAGCATAAAACCTAGGAATTTTCCAGCCTCCTCCGCAAAGGCACACTTTGCGGGATTTAGCCTCATCCCGTGTAGCCTTATGGTGTCGAAGACTTGCGAGAGGTCTGATAAGAGGTCGACTTCTTCCTTGGTTTTTACTAGCATGTCGTCGACGTGGACTTCCATTAAGCTCCCAAGGTGAGGGGCGAACACCTTATTCATCAGCCTTTGGTATGTGGCCCCTGCATTTTTTAATCCAAATGGCATGACCACGTAGCAAAAATTAGCTCTGGGCGTGATGAATGATGTTTTCTCCTGGTCTGGCTTATACATCGGGATTTGGTTATATCCCGAGTAGGCGTCCATGAACGACAAGTATTGATATCCCAAGTTAGAGTCTACTAGGGTATCAATACTCGGGAGTGGATAAGGGTCTTTGGGACATGCTTTATTTAAGTCGGTGTAGTCAACACACATCCTCCAACTGCCGTTTTGCTTCTTGACTAGAACTACATTTGCTAGCCATGTTGGATATTTAACTTCTCTAATGAAGCCGGCTTCTAGGAGTGCCTGAACTTGCTCTTCCACCACTAGGGCTCGTTCCGGGCCGAGCTTGCGCCTTTTCTGTTGTACAAGTCGGGATCCCGGATGTACCGAAAGCTTGTGGGACATGAGCTCGAGGTCTATCCCGGGCATGTCGGAAGCCTTCCAGGCGAAGAGTTCGGAATTGTCTCTTAGGAGCTTAGTCAACCCTTGCTTCAGGGTTTCCCCTAGGTCGGCTCCTATGCTGGTATTCTTCCCTTCCTCTTCGCCGACCTGTATTTCTTCAGTTTTTCCTCCTGGCTGTGGTCGTAGCTCTTCTTTGGCTCTTGCACCACCGAGCTCTATGGTGTGAACCTCTTTGCCTTTTCCCCTCAGGTTCAGGCTTTCATTGTAACACTTTCTTGCCAACTTCTGGTCTCCCCGCACTGTTGCTATTCCCGTAGGTGTCGGAAATTTCATGCAAAGATGGGGGTAGACACCACCGCTCCGAGTCGATTCAGGGTAGTTCTGCCGATTAGGGCATTGTATGCTGACCCTACGTCGATGACTATAAAGTTTATACAGAGTTTTGGATTTTTCCCCCTTTCCGAAGGTAGTGTGGAGGGGTATAAATCCTAGTGGTTTTATTGGCGTATCGCCTAGCCCGTACAAGGTGTCGGGATAGGCTCTTAACTCCTTTTCATCCAACCCTAGTTTGTCAAACGCGGGCTTGAAAAGGATATCCGCCGAGCTTCCTTGATCTACTAGGGTTCTGTGGAGATGGGCATTAGCTAGGATCATAGTTATTACCACTGGATCGTTGTGTCCAGGGATTACTCCTTGCCCGTCCTCTTTTGTAAATGAGATAGTGGGGAGGTCGGATGATTCATTTCCGACCTGGTAGACTCGCTTGAGGTGTCTTTTGCGAGCGGACTTGGTGAGTCCCCCTCCCGCGAATCCGCCTGAGATCATATGTATATGTCTCTCCGGAGTCTGCGGTGGTGGGTCTCTTCTATCCGCATTGTCTCGCTTTCTCTTCCCATGATTGTCCGACCTTTCTATGAGATATCTGTCAAGTCGGCCTTCTCTGGCCAGCTTTTCTATCACATTTTTAAGGTCGTAACAGTCATTTGTCGAGTGACCATATATTTTATGGTACTCACAGTAGTCGCTGCGACTCCCCCCTTTTTTATTTTTAATGGGCCTGGGAGGTGGCAACCTTTCAGTATTGCAAATTTCTCTGTATACATCCACTATAGAAACCTTTAGAGGAGTATAAGAGTGATATTTCCTGGGCCTGTCAGGACCGAGGTCTTCTTTCTTCTTGGGCTCCCTTTCTCTCTCTTTTATTGAGGGAAGGTGCCCAGGTCGCTAGCTCGACTCTCTCAGCCTGGCATTTTCCTCCATGTTGATGTACTTTTCAGCTCTTTCTTGTACATCACTCAGGGAGGTGGGGTGCCTTTTTGATATGGACTGTGAGAAGGAACCTTCCCTAAGTCCATTTACTAGCCCCATAATGACTGCCTCGGTGGGCAGGTCTTGAATCTCTAAGCATGCTTTGTTGAACCTTTCCATATAATCTCTTAGAGGTTCTCTGACCTCCTGCTTTATTCCCAGGAGGCTCGGTGCATGCTTTACTTTATCTTTCTAAATGGAGAACCTCATCAGAAACTTCCTCGAGAGGTCCTCAAAGCTGGTGACCGACCTTGGAGGGAGACTATCGAACCACTTCATCGCTGCTTTCGATAAGGTGGTCGGGAAAGCTTTGCAGCGCGTTGCATCAGAAGCATCAGCCAGATACATCCGACTTTTAAAGTTGCTTAGATGATGCTTTGGATCGGTGGTTCCGTCATAGAGGTCCATATTGGGACTTTTAAAGTTTTTTGGAACTTTTGCCCTCATTATGTCCTCACTGAAAGGGTCCTCCCCTCCCGGGGGCGACTCTTCTCGATCTTCACGGGAGTTCCGACCTCTGAGGGAGGATTCTAACTTTAAGAGTTTTTTTTCTAACTCTTTTCGTCGATCCATCTCCTCTCTTAGGTGCTTTTCTATCTTCCTTTGTCGCTCCCGTTCCTGTTCCAGCTGTTCCAAGTGACTTTGGTGGACATGGACTAGCCCCATTAGTTCAGTTGCGTGGGGTGGTCCATCCTTTTCTGACTCACGCCCCTCCGAGGAATTTGTCTTCGGATTTTTAAATCCGGAGGTTCCTTCCCTGTGTTGGTCGTTGGTTTCCTGGTGAAGGGTCAGTTCTACGTCGTGGTTTCCGTTATCCAGATTCTCTTGTTCGGAATCTGATGCCACATGACCGTCTTCCTGTGACATGTCCGCCTTTACTGGTTGATCTCTCGGGTCCCCAGCAACGGCGCCAATGTTACGATGGGTAACCGGAGATTATTGGGTTGGATTCGTTTGGCTGGTCCAATCGTTAGAATGAGGGAGTATCCAAGCGGATTGATGCTCCAAGGCCCTCGTCCTACTTCGGTATGAGAGAATGGAGGGTGGTACCTGCAAAGACACTCCGATGCCAAAGTCAGCAAAGGGAGCAAAACAGGTCTAGAGAGTATTGGGCTTAGTGATACCTGAGAAGTGCCAGTGTATTTATAGTGGTGAACCCATAACCATCGTTGGTGTAGTTCCGTTATTCATGGGGAATAACCGTCCCTTTATCTTAGGGAGGTTGAGATATGGCTCCAGGAAGTGGGTAGAGAGATTTTAGGGGCAGTTACTCTTTTAAATGAGTGTTTATCTGCCAACTAATCTTCGTCTCGACTTCTTTAAAGCAAGTCGAGGTAGAAACCGACTTCGTGGGGTGAAGGTCGGTATAGAGCGAGGCTTAATCCTTTAGATTGGACCTTTCGTTTGTACCTGGGCTTTATCATTGGGTCAGGATATGAACAGTTCGTTTGACATGTTTTATTGTCCGATCTCAATTGTCTATCTTATTTTACATTGCACTCGTTTATTCCGTCTGTCTGTTTCGTTTTGCAATTTTTTTTTTACCGACAGTCACCCATATTGATGTCATTGCGTTTTTTGAGAACGTAATCAATTTTATCTTTTACTAATTATAGGTGAATTTGCACTAAGTGTGTATGCTCTCAAGATTTGTAATGTTTTAAGATTTTGGGATGTTTTATATAAGTTGTGTTTTTAAATTGTGATTTCTATTTGAAAAAATTGGGTAGTTATAGATGTTGAAGGTGTTGCAAGTGTGAGTAGCTGCACTTTCTGTGAGAGAAAACCAGAGAGAAAGGCACAATTGCAAAATACCTAATAGCATAAAATGGTGAATCACACTTTACAGGTGAGTTGCAAATACATATATATACAGCACCTACACTACACCTTAGCTGCACTAGATCAGCACCCTTCTAACAAACTAGTAACCAATTTGCTGAGGTGTCATCTAATATAATTATCAACATGACTAACTGATCAGGCACATATCAGCTCCTAACTTAAATTACTCTAACTATTTATTATCAAACTTAGAGGTTAAGTGACACCCTCCCTTAAGTTAGGAGCGTATATGTTCAGCATGCCTAGTTTATCTCGGAGCCTACTAAACACGGTTGGTGCAAGTGCTTTGGTGAGCAAATCAGCCACTTGCTCATGGGTTGAGATGGGTAGCAAATGAATGAGTCCCTCTTGAACTTTATTCCTCACCACATGACAATCCACCTCTATGTGTTTCGTCCTCTCATGGAACACAGGGTTAGATGCTATGTATATTGCTGACTGACTATCACAGAAGATGTTGATAGCCTTGGTAAGAGGGATCTGCAGATCCTTCAAGATGTAACTAATCCATTGTGCCTCTCTAGTCGCACTCGCTAATGCTCGATACTCTGCCTCGTAGGATGATGAAGCCACTGTCAATTGCTTTTTACTCTTCCATGTTATGAGTGAGTTTCCCAGGTAGAAACAATAGGCTGAAATTGATTTCCTAGTGTCTGGGCATGCTGCCCAGTCCGAATCTGAGAACCTAGTCAGATTGAAATCTGGTTATGATGTGAAAAACAACCCTGCTGCTGGGGCTCTTTTTAAGTACCTGAGCACATGATGTGCTGCCTGCATGTGCTGTGTGGTTGGGCAGTCCAAAAACTGACTGAGCTTTCCAACTGCGTAACTTATATCAGGTCTGGTGTTAGCTAAGTACAAGAGCCTCCCAACTAGCTTCCTAAAAGCTGAATGATCCTTCAGTGGTTCTCCTCTTTCTCTGGACAGCTTCACGATATATTCCAATGGTGTTCTTATTGGTTTGCAACCTTTTAGGAAGAAGGGCCATGGTCCAATTCCAATGTTTCAGGTCTTAGTGCAGGTGGTGCAATGGTTTTATTTATTTCTAATTCTAATGTTGATGCATGATTGTTTTTATCTTGTGCAAAAGGAAAATGGTTTTCGTAAAATTCCACATTTCTAAAAACAAAAATTTCTTTGGATTTTAAGTCAATTAAAACATATCCTTTTGTCCCCTCCCTAAATCCAAGGAAAGCACATTTCCTGGCTCGAGGATCCAGCTTGGACCTGTGATCATTGATGGTGCTGGCATAGGCCAAGCAACCAAAGACCTTTAGGGTCATTAGATCAGGGAGAGATTGATGCAATATTTGAAAAGGAGACTTGTCCTTGAGAAAAGTAGAAGAAATCCTATTCATTAAGAAAACAGCATGCTTAACAGCAAAATTCCAAAAACAATGTGGGACTTGAGATTGAAATAGTATAGCTCTGGTGATGTTAAGAATATGTTGGTGTTTTCGTTCTACTATCCCATTTTGTTGAGGAGTCTCAACACAGGAAGTTTGATGCAAAATTCCAGTTTTAGCAAAAAAAGATTCCATGAGAAATTCTGGACCATTGTCAGTCCGAATGATTTTGAT
The DNA here is from genome assembly GCF_000816755.2 of Arachis ipaensis. Lineage (NCBI taxonomy): Eukaryota > Viridiplantae > Streptophyta > Magnoliopsida > Fabales > Fabaceae > Arachis > Arachis ipaensis. The sequence continues at coordinate 18,684,716 of NC_029793.2, forward strand.
AGATTTGTTGAATTGAGTTTGTATGAAAGTGATGAAATGTTGAACTAAATTGCATACTTCAGACTTCAATTTCATCAAGTACACCCAAGTATATCTTGATTTATTTTCTACAATGGTTAGAAAGTAACGATGTCCACTGGTGGATGGCACTCTAAGTGGCCCCCAAATGTCTATGTGTACAAGCTCAAACAATTGAGTTGGGTCAGAACTACTTACAGAAAAAGGATGTCTTTTCTGTTTAGCTAGATGGCAAGCATCACATGGTGCTGCTGCCTTATCAAATGAGATGAAGGAGAAGTCTCTCTTCATCTTTATTAGTCTATCATTTGGCAAGTGACCCAACCTGTAGTGCCAAATGCAGCGATCTTGCCTGTGATTATTGCTTACAACCGAACATAATTGTGTACTTGGCTTGGGGAGTTTTAAAGCCTCTTTATTTAATATGTAGAGACCACCATTTTCTCTAGCTGCTCCAATCATCCTCATCAAGCTCCAAAATACATATATATACAACACCTACACTACACCTTAGCTGCACTAGATCAGCACCCTTCTAACAAACTAGTAACCAATTTGCTGAGGTGTCATCTAATATAATTATCAACATGACTAACTGATCAGGCACATATCAGCTCCTAACTTAAATTACTCTAACTATTTATTATCAAACTTAGAGGTTAAGTGACAATAGATATAATAGAAAAGAATATAAATAAAGAATTTTTTAATTTAACCGCACAAAATCTAAAATTTGATATGTGGTGTAATTAATTAAATCAATCATTATGATGAAAGAAAAAATGTTTCAGGTTATTATGGAATGTGATATAGCACACTCCTTTAGGTGAGAGTATTATTTAAATTGTATTCTTTTTTATTAATGTTGAGTTATTGTTTACCTCGCATTTCTCTTCTCTTAAAATAATTTTTGTTTTGAATTTTAATAATTTATTAATTAAAAAATCTATTCTTTTTCACTTTAACATTTATCATAATTGATTTTATATAGATTACTGCAATTACTTAAAACAATTTTAAGAGCCTTTGATAATATTATTCTTCTTGTCATAATCAGAATGTTCAATTAAATGGTGTACATTTTAAAAATGTGGTTAATTTGAGGAGTGCGTAAAAAAAATTGAGCTAAATTTAACCAGAATAAATATAGAGTAATATTTCAAATAGATCTCAAAAAATTTTATATTAAACACATCTCTCTCCAACAAGTTTTTATTAGGTTTTAGATTCCTAGCTTCTTGTGCCATAGGTTTATTTGTTACTTTCATTCGGTAGACACTGACAAAAAATTCTTAGGGGTCCATTGGTTTAAGCATTTTCGCATTTTCATTTTTATTTTTAATAAAAATAAAAATAAGACATAAAACTATAA
>NC_029793.2:18686392-18686680 GCF_000816755.2 Arachis ipaensis
CAAAATTAAAAGCACTATTTTCATATTTCAGTCTTTTTAGTTTTAATTTTTAAAAATATTTTCAAACTAAAATACGGTAGTTTTGGTTTTGAGAGGAAAGTATGATTTTAGTAATTAAAATCATATCTTTCGTTTTATGATTTTCTTTTGTTAGTTTATTTTTAAAATGTATTTTCAATAATTTTCAAACCAAAACATTTAATAAAAATATAGTTTTATAACTTTAAACTATCAAAAGTATATTTTAAAAATAAACTAACAAAATATATTTTTATTATTTCAATACTA
>NC_029793.2:18686746-18701240 GCF_000816755.2 Arachis ipaensis
TAAACATATTTTTATTATTTTCAATACTTAAAAATAAATCTTCTTTTCACAAACCAATTACATTTTTTAAAATGCAAAAAGTTAAAAATAAAAATTATTTTTAAAAAATAAAAACAGAAAATATTTTTACAAATTAGTTAATCTCTTATACGTCCGTTAATAGGCCGACATGGCTATGGTGATGATACACGTCACCACAGAGACAAATTGCTCTTTATCTGATGTGGTTAAAATGACAGTTTTCACGCAGCTCATAATACATTGTTTTGGTAAGACAAATTCTGATCAGAAATAAATTTTTCAAAATATCGAGTTAAACCCTACTCTGATTTCTGAAATTAGTAAGTTGTACTGCTGATTTGGTCTTTAACTTTTTAATTGCTACAATTTGATTCCTCATATTAAAAAAAAGTACTAATATAGTCTCTTCTTAACGCCGTTAGTGATACAGCTCAAGTCTTGTCACGTTGGATATATTAAAATGACGTTGTATATGTTTTGGCGCTAAATTCAGGGTTTGAACAATACTAAAAGGGAGGGGTGTAATGTTTTAGTATTGTTAAAACCCTCAATCGACGCCATTTAGTATCTTTTTAGTGCTAAGATGCATACGACATTGTTTTAATATGTCTAGTGTAGCAAGGTTTGAGCTACGTCACTAACGATACATATTGAGTTCTGGTGACAGAAGATACACGGAGAACTACATTGTTGCACTTTTTTAAATTTGAGAGACCAAACTATAGCAATTAAGAAGTCAGAGAACAAATAAGTACAATTCGCCAATCCAAAGTGGGGCTTAACTAAAACAAAATTGTTTCTCGTGTTGGAGCATGCAAAAATAGGTTGTGTTCTTCAATCTCCACACCTTCGTATTTGAGAGAGCAACTTGTAAACATTGTCAATGGCAAGCGGGGTAGCACATCAACCTTCATCCATATGGGAGAAGTTCCAGTGATGATTTGAGTGTCGACAGTGCTGTCACTGTTGGTAGGGACAAGTTAAAAAGGATAACACTCTAAATGCAAATGCTGTGTTTTGTTTCATTGATGTAGTTGGGTTGTGAAAATGGTATTAACCTGATGTTATATATGTTGTCTCTTTAAGGAACAGTTATCATATTGACATATATATTGTGACTTTTTTTTCTTTGATTTGATGATATTTTTGGTTACGTGGTGGATGTAGTTGAAGGGACTGCATCGGTCATGCAATAGCAAGAAAATTAACAAAAGAATCAAGACAGTCAAGTTCAAGATTATGAAGAGTTTGCATATAGGACTTAGATAATTCTTGTTAAGAACTCTAATCTAAATATCTCTGTTGTAAATATATTAAAATGTTTTTGAAAAGTACAAGTTTTCATAAAAACACGTTAGAAATCGTTCCATAAACAAAGGTTTTGAAAAATCTCGGTCTAAATGGTTTTAAAACTTAGAGAATGCCAAAACCAAAGGAAAGATATGATTGTTCTATAAGAAAATCAATTGCTGAACTATTTTTATTGAAACAATGCACTTCTCAAATAAAAGAATCGATTCCTCAAGTGAAAGAATCGATTGCCACGATCGATTGTATAACGTAAGATAATTTTGAGTTATTTCTTTGATTTATATCAACCTCTGACTCATAATTTTGTCGTACAAATCTCTCGAAAGTTTTTACAATAGTAAAACATTACTACTTGTAATTGATTATCGTTCTGTAAGTAAAAAAAAAAAAAAGCGTACTTCACAAATCATGGTTCAACTGCAATCGGAATTCTAATCAAGGGCTTGTTAAAAATAAATTTGATAGTTAAAATTTAGAGAAAATTACACTCCCCTCCTCTGCGAGATGCTAAAATGATACTATTCTTCTCTCTATTTTATAAATATACATTCTGCTCCCTTCTAACTTTTAAAAACCTCCTCTTTAATCCATTTAAAACTTTTTATGTTAACTAATATTAACTTTATCCATTTTTTAAGAAAAAATAAATTATTTTTTGAAAAAAATACTCATTAGTAAAAATTTTATTTTTTATCATTAAATTTTGAATAGTTAAGGGTAATTTGGTCCAAAAAAATAGAAAATGACGATTTTATAACGTTTTGTAACGTTGAGGATGATTTTAATAAAAAAAAAAGGTCGGGGACGATTTTGATTTTGACCCCAGACCTTGGGGACGAAAAAGTACTTATCCCTAGAAACAAAGTATCATTTTATTCGACAATGTATTGAGAACATGCATGTGGAGTTTGAGTATGTGAAATCACTTGATCAAGTTATTGACATTTTCACAAAACCTCTGAAATATTATGCTTTTTCAAAAGTTAAGGATTATGATTGGAGTCGAAAAATTATCAAGTTTAAGAGAGAATGTTAAAAATAAATTTGATAGTTAGAATTTAAGAATGAATAGAAACCACAGTTTGAATAAGTTATTTATATTTAGTTTTAATTTAAACCATTTATTTATTAGGATGTATTAAATTTAGATGTCCGGATAATAGAAAGAATGAGAGTACGAGAGAGAGCGTAGGAGGGAAACACTGGGAGGGGTAGAACTAGGAACCTAGGAAGGGATCCCCGGGTTTGGAATCGAGAAGAGTATCGGCGGCTGGAGCATGAGTCTTTCTCAATCTTTGTGAGTAACCTGCCAGGCGACATATCAAAGAGAGAGTTATTCCACTTGTTCAACTGGACGGGTCGCATCATTGACATATATCTAACTCGGAAAAATAAAGGCACGAATATATACATGTTTGTGTTCATTCGATACACAAAAAAAGGAGGGGCGTTGAAAGCTATAGCAAATATGAATCAAATGCGACTGAGAGGACGGGTGGTGTTTGTGGGAGAGGCCAAGTATAGACGAGCACCGGAGTCCGACAACATGAACAAAAGAAATGAAGGGGATGAAACTGAAAATCCCAGAATACTGCAGATAAGGCAAGAGGTCGTGCAGAATGAATTAGTGGTTGGAAATGAAAAAAGGACGGAGGGATTGGAGAAGGATTCCCATGAGGATAGGCGCGTAAAAAACGTCGATTTAGCTGTGGTGACAGAAAATATGGAATGGCTGCAGAGGAGCCTCGTAGTGGGTACGACAATGCCCATTAACGTTGCTTCTATGAAGAAGATGGTCGCGAAAAACCTGCCAAACGTCATTCAGGTCCGGGAAATGGGAGCATACCAAGCGCTTATTACTTTTGATAGTGTTCGGGGCGGAAGAAGCATATATGTTTAATATGAATAGTCTTCTACAACTGTTTCATAGTGTAAGGCGGTGGGAGGCATCGAAGCATAGTGATAAGCAGAGAGTGTGGCTAGAATGCTTTGGGGTTCCGTTGCACATATGGTCAGTGGAAACGTTCAAAACCATAGGAGGCCTATGGGGTGATGTGATTGCATGCGATCAAAGAACTGAACTATGTAGCTCTTTCACTGTGGGACGGGTGCAGATTGATACTTGTGTGAAGGACATCATTCAGGAGTGGATTCATATCACTGTTGGAACAGAGGGCTTTGATATTTTGATTAAAAAAATTGGACATGAGACGTGTAATCTAATAGACTCAGAGAACTCTGAAGCCAGGGACGAAACGCTACATCTGGACCATGGTAGCACAAGCAAGAAATCAGGACTGGATATATGGCCGAGTCAAAAAGCAGAATCCTGGAATGGAGTTTTCCATGACGAAGAGTTGGGGATGATGGGACCTCAGGGAGAGGATGATGACAAGGGTAAAATAGTAATTGCTGACGAAATTTTGAATGAATGGATTAATGAGGATGGATATCGCAATTATGGGGAGATCATAACGTATCATGCTGATAGAGGAAAGAATCACGGCGCTCCCAATTATGACGGAACTAACGCCCAGAGTAGTGAGGCTGACTCTGAGAGGACCGTTACTAGCATTCTTCATGGGCTGCCAAAGAGGCCCACTATTGAAAAAACACATAACCAAAAAAAGGGAGCTGGAACCGGTTACACTAATTTACAGGGAGATGGAAGGATTGGGTGTCCAACTAAGAACTGTGGGGAAAGGCTGGACCAATTGGGCCTCATGCCTCTAGCTAGAGTGGAGATTCCTGCAGGGCCCGAATTGGACGAGTCGGGTCATTGTGGGGACTGGAGTGGTGCGGTAGGAGTGCTGGAGCCAAACCGTGCGAAAGGGGAAGGCAGCTCTCGTGACGGAGACGCCTGCGAAGTGGATGGCGGCGCTCGTGAGGGATCCGGTCCTCGCGATGCAGCCGACGATGAAGGCAGTCCCGGGACTGGCGAAGAAGAGCTCCTGGCAGTCAGGGCTGAGCGTGAGACGATAGGGGTGGCGGAGGACCAGAACGTGTGTGCCGGAGGGAATGATGAGGGGGATGAGCGGGGTGAGGAAGTAGAGACCACGGCGCTTGATGGATACGATCCGGAGGACCACGGGAAACTGAAACAAAAGGGTGCCGTGCTTGAACTGAGTTCTGGTGATGACCAGGGGAGTGCAAACAGGGGAAGGATGGCCATGGGGTTGCGAACAGGGCAAGGATGGCCATGGTACTGAACGGGAGGCTGATAGGCAGGAGGACCTGGAAGCCGAGGGAGAGAATGGTGAAAGTCGGTATTCAAAGGTGGAGGAGCAATTACTGGAAAACCAACGGACCTGGGAGCTGGGTATAGAATCTGGTGCCATATTGCAAGATGAGGTTGTGGATATTATGGAAATTCTCAAAGAACAAAACGCAGAAATAGCTCGTAAAAAAAGATTGGCAAAGCAAAAGGCGAAGATGACGGTGCAGACCAAAAAACAAAAACCAGGTGTGTAAAAAAGTATTTTAAATGATTGTTAGTTCATGGAATGTTAGGGGGTTACGAGGTGATGGAAAGTTGCGAATGGTGAAGGACCTTAGGAATAAATATAGATTAGACATGGTTGGGTTGATTGAAACCAAAAAGCAGGTAGTGACGAGGTTTGACGTTACAAGAATTTGGGGGTATGACAGTGTAGGTTGGGAATATGTCGGATCTGATGGGGCCTCCGGTGGAATGTTGTTAATTTGGAATGACCTGGTGTTTAAAATGAATAATTGCTATAAAGGGGAGAGGTGGCTGTGTGTTGAAGGAGTTATGTTAAAGAGACAGTTCAATTGTTCTTTTATTTTAGTTTACGGAGCACATACTAGAGCAGAGAAAAATCATGTTTGGGAGGAGCTGAGCTATATAGCTGGGTTATGTCAGGTTCCTTGTTGCTTTCTGGGAGATTTTAATGAAATAGTACATGAAGGGGAAAGAAAAGGTGCCACGGGCTTGACTCGGTCTACGGAAGAATTCAAGAGTTGGATACAAGACATGAACTTGGTGGATATGCCGCTCTCTGATCGCAAGTTTACATGGTTCCGGGGACGTTCTTGCAGCAGGATAGACAGGGCTCTGCTGAGTTTAGAGTGGTTAGAAGAATTCCCAGAGTACCGACTTCGAGGTGGGCCAAGGGGATTGTCAGACCATTGCCCCATAATCGTTGAGGACAGAAAGTTGTCGGTTGGTCCAAGGCCATTCAGAAGCCTGGACTCGTGGTTTACACATGAGGGTTTTCTCAGAATGGTGAAGGAGGAGTGGAGAGGTCTAGGGGACAAACCTTTCACAGATAAATTGAAGGCTTTGACTGGACCGTTGGGAAGGTGGCATAAGGATAACTTTGGTGAGATGGACAAGAAGATTGCCAAGTTTGAGGAAGAAATCAAGAAAATTGATGATATGGTAAGTAATGGAATGTATGATGGGACGATAGAGGCTAGAAGAAAGGCGCTGGTTGTATGCTGTGAGAGATGGTATATGAGAAAAGAGATATATTGGAAACAGATGTCTCGTTCCAGGCATGCGAAGGATATGGACAAAAACACCAGGTACTTCCACAATATAGCATCAGCAAGGAGGCGGAATAATTGGATTGATGCACTGGTAATTAATGGCAGAAGGGTCCGGAACCAAGCTAGAATAAAGATTGCTATCAGAGATTTCTACAAAGAGTTATATCATCAAGAATGGTCTCCCAAGGTGAGCTTCAGGGATGGGTTGGTGGAGAAAATAGAAGAGCAAGATGCTGCGGCTTTAGAAGTGCTACCGTCGGCGGAGGAAATCCGAGAGGCAGTATGGGATTGTGAGTCATCTAAGGCACCAGGATGCGACGGGTATAATATGAATTTCATCAAGAGATGTTGGGATGAGATTGGAGCAGAATTCACGGCAGCAGTGATGGGGTTCTTTCAGACGTCCAGCCTTCCGGCGGACTCCAATATTACTTGGGTGGCGCTGGCACCTAAGTTCATTGGTGCGGAGGAAATTAAAGACTTGCGACCTATCAGTATGGTGGGATGCGTGTACAAGGTTATATCCAAGGTCCTAGTTAGAAGGATGAGATCAGTGATGCCAGCTTTAGTAGGAGAGACTCAGAGTGCTTTTGTACAGGGAAGAAAAATACATGATGGGGCATTAATTGCATGTGAAACAGTGAACTGGCTTAAATTGAGGAAAAAGGAGGCAGCAATAATCAAGCTGGATTTTCAAAAAGCCTATGATAGAGTCAAATGGAGCTTCGTGGATATTGTACTGCAAAAGATGGGGTTCGGACATAAATGGAGAGCATGGGTTATGGAGTGTGTGACCACTGCTTCCATGTCGGTTCTGATGAACGGATCGCCTTCTAAACCGTTCAAGATAGAAAGAGGCTTGAGACAAGGTGACCCCCTTTCCCCCTTCTTGTTTGTTCTAGTTGTGGATGTACTGCATCGCATGATTGGGGGAGGCTATTAGGAACGGACGGATATCGCCACTGCTAGTGGGCAGGGACAGTATAGAATTGTCACACCTCCAATTTGCAGATGATACTATTCTTTTCTGCCCACCAGAAGAGGAGTCTATTAGGAATTACAAGAGGATGCTGAGGTGCTTTGAGTTGATGTCAGGGCTTAGTATCAACTTCGATAAGTCCAGCTTGATTCCAATCAATTGCAATGAGCAGTGGGTCCAGCATATGTGCAACTTGTTGGGATGTAAGCGAGACACTCTTCCTGTCAAATACCTTGGAATCTCGTTAGGTGCAAATCCGAGGTTGGTGAAGACCTGGAAGCCTATCATTGATAAAGTGGAGGAGAAGCTCAGTATGTGGAAAGCTAAAGTGTTAAATAAAGCTGGAAAATTGGTGCTTATCAAATCCGTTTTAAACAGCTTGCCGGTGTATTACTTGAGTCTGTTCAAGATGCCGAAGGGAGTTGCTGAGAAGTTGATATCCTTGCAAAGAAGGTTCCTGTGGTGTAAGGAAGATGGTCGAAATGGTATGGCTCTGGTAAGATGGGAAGTGGTGCAGGCTCCTAAGAAGTTAGGTGGGTTGGGAGTGGGGGACGCTTTGATTCGGAACACTGCTCTGTTGTTTAAATGGTGGTGGCGCTTTGCTAAGGAAGATTGCCCACTATGGAAGAAGGTAGTGTGTTCGTGTCATAATCTGAACTCAAATGAACTCCTCTCAACTCAAGTATTACCTACGCGAGGAGGTCCATGGAGGGATATATGCCAAGTAAGTTTCACGAATCAACAGCTTCGGGATAAGATGGTCACAGGTTTGTCAATGGAGGTGGGTGATGGGCAACGGACTCGGTTCTGAGAGGATGTGTGGCTTCTCGGTGGAACTCTAAAAGATCGATTCCCGAGGCTCTTCTCTGTTTCAAACCAGGAGGGATCTGTTATCGGGGTGTGTGGGTTTTGGGATGGATTAGAGTGGATTTGGAATTTTCATTGGAGGCGTGAGCTCTTCCAATGAGAATTGGAACTTCTAGACCAGTTGCATGAGGTTTTGAGACCGGTGAGGCTAGTACAAAACAGAGAGGATAGGGTGGTATGGAAATATGACAGGCAAGGTGTTTTTTCAACTAACTCATTTGTGCAGGTATGGCAGGAGGAAATACTACCACAGGCGATAACCAGTTTCAGCTTTACTAAGAGTATTTGGAAAGGTCTGGTGCCACCGAGAGTTGAGCTTTTTGCTTGGTTTGTGCTGATAGACCGAGTGAATACTAAGGAAAGGCTAAGCCGGTTTGGTATCATCACCCAGGAAGATAATGTCTGTGTATTATGTAATAATGATGTGGAACATGTACATCACTTGTTTCTAGGCTGTACCTTTGCGTGGCAGGTGTGGAATGCTTGGATATCAGCTTTTGGCAGACAATGGTCTTTTCCGGAGACGCTGAAAGAGCACTTTTTGAGCTGGACAGAGAAATCGCGGAGTAAGGAGAACCAAAGGCAGCGGTTGAGGTGCTTCTGTGCAATCCTTTGGAACATCTGGCTGGAAAGAAATAGGAGGATTTTTCAGAATACCAGCAAAGGCGTTGAAGAAGTTATCAACATGACGTTCCTTAGCGCTAATGAGTGGAGTTGTGTGGATCCTTTGTGTTGTTGATGGCTATGCCGGAGATGACTTGGGGATCGGCCTTGTGGAGTTGCTCTAGTTCCCAGCTGTCTAAATTTTAGTTTTATTTTTATTTTATTTGTCTTGTTGGATAACCATGTTTGCTCCACTTTACTGTGTTGAGCTTTGCATTCAAAAAAAAATTAAATTTAGATGTCAAAGAAAAGTATAAATACATATGTAATCATTTCATAAATAACAACACACAAATACATTCAATACATTTCGCTTCATTTTATATTCTTCGTGAGTGTGTGCCTTGTTCTTTTATTTTCCAACATGGCTAAGCCACTTGTTTTTTCTTGTATACACTAATTTTCTATAAAATATTATTTTGTAATTCTGCAAATGTGATTGATTGCTTTATAAAGGCAACAGCTAGCTTCTTGCATGTGAAAGTTACCCCTTCTTAGTTTCTTTAATTTCTCTCTTGTGATGTAAAAATGCTAAGAACTTATCATCCCTTTTTTTTACACTCAACTCTTATGATGAAATTACTACACTACTGTTTATAGATGCGTGAAGTGATTGAGGTTTTTATTAAATCGTGGGAACTTTCTAGGTATTACCCCCTTTCTTACTAAATCGTTGGCTTTACCCAGATATTCTCTCCCCATATTAAATTGTTGTCTTGAACCATGATTTATACGTTTTCTGCTTTTGAACCTAATCATGGTAAAAACCTACGATTTAGTGTTGTTTGCGCTCCATACTAAATTATTGGTTTCATTAGCTATTATAAGCAACTGTAAAACATAGATTCCACGATTTACATAATAAAATTGAGGATAAATGTGGAGTATAATTCCTTTTAAAATATTTGCATAAATTTGTGATACAAATATTTTATACATGTAAATTACCCTCAAAGCTCAATTTAAGATAATTGAGGATAAATGTGGAGTGTAATTTCTTTTAAAACATTTGCATAAATTTGTGACACAAATATTTTATATATGTAAATTACTCTCAAAACTCAATTTAAGATTTACGTCAAAAAACATTTAAGATACAAGTGAAATAGATTAAATTGTCTCAACTATATTTATAATTCACTACAGTAAATAACACATTTAAATGTTATTTATCATTAAAAAATTTAGCAATTAGAACCGAACAATCTAAAAAGATCTATCTCTTGAATTGGAGAGAAGTTAACAAGTCAAAGCAAATTAATAGCCTAAAAAAAGATATACTAAAAAGGTTAACTGTGCCTACATAATAAAAATGAGATTGGGTCTTGTTGAGAAAAAGAATTTCTTTTAGCCTAGAGTTCTCTGCACTAAGTATAATTGTGAAAATGATATATTGCCAAAGGTTGCTAGGAGGGGCAGGAACTCTAATTTTTGGAGAAGAATCTGCTCTACGTGGAATAATGTGGAAAGCAATATTATTTGGCGCATTGGTGATGGTTATCAGATTAATTTATGATATCACAATTGGGTGCCAAATCTTGGCAAACTCGCTGATCATGCGACACAGGTATTGTCAAATTTTGATTTATATTCAAACCTTACCGATTTTCTTAATGTTTCAAGTGAGTGGGACAAGAAAAAGCTTAACCAAATGCTTTCGGAAGGTATTTCCAGGAGAATTCTAGCTATGTCGTCTCCCTCCTCTTAGAAAGGGCCTAACTAGGTGGCATGTAGCCAAACGCAAGATGATACTTTTAGCCTTAAAACAATCTAGCAGTCCTTGCTTGATGATTCTAAATCTTCTGACCAAGTCTTTAATTTGCATGGAAGTGGAGAGGCTCGGAAAGGATCAAATCTTTCATTTGACTTGTTGTGCATGAAGTTATTCTTATAAATATTGAGAGAAGAAGACATCCATCAAATTCTGCTACTTGTCTAAGATGCACTGAACATGATGAAACTACTCTTCATGTCATTCATGGTTGTTCTTTTGCAAAACGTGTTTGGCCATTCATGAGGTCCCATAAAGCAATCCATGACTTCTTCAGTTTAGACCTAAGAAATTAGTTGATAAACAATTTATCTAGTAATTATGATTGGTCAATTCTCTTTGAGATAACAATCTCTTCTCTTTGGTACCATAAAAACTGCTTTATTTTTTAAGAAAGAGTATTCTCTTAGCTGCAGCCTCTGAATCAGCTAAAACTCGTAGTATTGAAATTCTGAATGTTATAGGAAGTAATATTCTTTCTAACAGATTCTTGGGGGAGAACGCTCGGTTGATTTGGTAGATTTTTTTTCCAAAGTGATGTTTTTTTTTATCCCTTTCTAATAGTGCTGTTTGTGGTGGAATTTTTCAAAATCATCTTAGAAGATATATGACTAAATTCTCTTGTAATTTGGAAAATTGCTCAATCTTACAAGTGAAATTTTAGGATATTGTAAAAGGCCTTCAAATGGCATGTGCAAATAATTTTCAGTACCTTGTGGTGGAGTCTGATTTTTAGCTGACCATCCATCTTATTAGGGATGGATGTCCTGCAATCATCAATGCAAACCTCTTCTAATTGATATTGAAAATCTGGTAAAAAAGCTGTAGAACGTCGATTGGCACCCTGCCTTGCGTGAAGTAAATAGTGTTGCCGATCTTCTTGCTAAAAAGGGACAACACCTCCCAAATTATCTTTATTTGTTTGATCGTTCTCTTTTTGATATTGTGCAGGTTTTGACATGAAATCATTCTGGCACTTTTAGATTGAGAAGAGACTAATTTTTGTTTCTTATTTTCTTTGTTTTTGGGTCTTTGACGGTTTGACCCCTTCATTCCAACCAGGAAAAAAAAATTAAAGCTTATTTGTTGATTTTGTATATCTTCATTTAATTAAAACTTTGAAGCAAGACACATTCATGATTCATGGTATTTTATAACATTTTTTTTATGTTCAAGATTTTTACGATTTAGAATTTAAAAATTTTTAAGATTTAAGTTTAGTAGTTATGAAAAGTAATTTTCTCTTAATAAAAAAAAACTGTTGAATTCAGTTTTTTTTTATTAGAATGTCGAAACTTTTTGGACTTATTTAAGGGTAAAACTGGAAATTAGACTACTTTTATTTGATATATTACTATTAAAAATCACATAAATATAAAATATGAACTTACTTCTACAACGCCGCGACGGTAATTTTAGATATCTTTAGTGTTTTTGACCCTACATATTGAATATAAAGTAGGTAACACTAGGTTCCGAGTTTCTTTAACAACACCTTCCCTTTTGACATACCTTTTTAGGTAGGCCAATAAACGGACCTTCTTACCGTGGCTACTTCTAAAAGATGGTCAAGTACAGAAAACGTAAACAAAAGGAACCCTAGAAAACCAAGAGAGTCATACGATCCAGAACCTTCCTACATAAGGGCGATGTCTTAACATAATGACAGCAATATTGCAACCCCTACAAACTCTACCGAGACACCATGAAGCTGATACGCCTTAAGTTACTCTGACCTCAGTCTGGTTACCCCTGTTGGTAGACCCGTCAGTGGAAACCCTGACAATTTGCGTGTCACCGTGCTTACCATTAAAACTACCAAAGCTACCCGATACCACAACACTCTGGTTGGGAACCACCCGAGTGTAGTTTCCACCAATACGAACCACCTTGGAAGAAAGAGCGTAGACTTCAAGAGCTTAACCATCTCTTACAACCTCGTCATTCACTAGAAAGACCTTTCCGTTCTGACAAAAACCAAGAAGGAAGACGTCATAACCTACACAAGAAGTAAGAAACCTAAAAGTGAAGTGAGAGACGTTGAAATTTGTTCGAAGTCCATATATAGACGTTGACGTTACCGTATAAAGGAGTGACCAGTAAAGTAATTTGGAGCACTAGGAAAAAAAGACACAAGACAGAGTATGTGACAAAAGGACATTTACCCTACACTGACGTGTTTCGACTTTTCAATAGATAACGGTACAACATCAACAATAAGTATAAGACAACCAAAAACAATTTAGTGAAAACCTTCGTTGTCTGTTCTCCCCATAGCAATAGAGAAATGAACCACACTATCTTTATACATCTTGTACTGTTATAAACCTAAGTCAAAACATGATGTGTTACGAGAGTACCATCCGGTTATCAAACACAATAAAATAAAATAAATAAGAAAAGAACAAACAACTAAGGGTCAAATATTATTGTAAAGAAGTCATTTCATAATTGATACATCCTCTACCAGTTAAATACAATTAGGAAAACTACCATTTTCATTCGTTTCGCTTAAAAGAAATGACCGAAACCTATAAAACGGGCCTAAAACAATGAGATACTTAGGTTAAGACGAAAGATCGAAAAAATTCATCCTACTAATAGAGCTAAAAGAACACACTTGGACGTGTTGCACTACACTACTTATTGTTATTTAACAGTATGAAAAGCACATTAATAGATCTTAACTGAGCAGAGATTAATACGTTAAACTATCCGGTCCTCCTACAACCATTTTGACCTGTAAATGTCCTTCAAGTGATTACGGGACCGTCAGCGACACTAACATAGACACCCTACCTATACGATGCTCCATTAGGTGTCTGTATTTCTTTGAACTCAAGTTAACGAAAATGACAATGGATCCAAATGTACGGACCAATACTTTAGTCACCTAAGTCTCCAACATCTTTTTAACTTTAGTCCACATTGAAACCGGACCTTGTCCTTTTACGACTTGGATATACGATCGAAGAAAGAAAAAAAAAAGAAAAAGAAATTACGTAACTAGTCTAAGCCAATAAAGATCAATGATTAGAAAGTTGTAAAAGAAAGTCGAGATAAAGTTTAGTTTCCTATATATGTTACTCTTGACCGTTTTACGCACCCAATAGGGTCGGAAAACCGTTCAAGATAGTAAAAGAGAGGACACACAATAGACACAAGAAACCCGTGGTAGGGTTTTAAGTTGTGCCATTTTTTTAGTAAAGAAAAGGAATTCCAAAAACCGCGTATGTAGTAAACAAAGATTGACAACGACAATAACTGTCAATACGAATGGCACTGCTACCCTCACTTCTCAAACTGTCCCTGCTCTGATGAAACTGCGAGTATTTTGGCAGCGGTTAAAGTTTTCTTCAAGCTTCGAACGGTCTACTATCTAGTCACGTTCCCTTGTTACCTTAAAGTTTACCACTAAATCTTCTTCTGTTCTGCCTTATTATTGACTTATTCTATCTTAATGTCAACACGAAGACAAGCACTTTAATCGATATATTCAGAATCTAAGCAACATCACTTAGAATCAAGGTCTAAACAACGTAAAAGTCGACCGTGCATGAACGCTCTAATTAATCTAACGTGGGCTCTAGAAGCTCAAGGACACTGCGAAAAAGGAAACATGATATTATTATATTACTATGCCAAGTGAAAAAAGATTATTACTCCTTGAAATAATTTTAATACAACATTAGACAATAGGTACACGGAGGTACACGTAATAATTTTTGTACGGTACACCCCTTCTGAAAGTGATTATAAATGCATAACTTAGAAGTCCAACACTGATGAACATCAATACTGGGTACGTTTTATACGAAACACGTCCCATGCTTTTTAATGTGTTAAAAAAAAAAAATATGGTTCTATCCTCTGAGCTTGGGCGTTGGAAAATTAACTCATACCCCTCTGATACAGTAAACTCGATAATGAGTAACCATTACTCATTTTTAATGTGTTAAATAGTAAATTTTTATCTATTTCATATAAAAAACAAAAATTTTAAACAGTTTTCAAAATTTTTATAAAAATTCAAAATAAAACAAAATTAAAACAAAGCTTTCAAAAGCTAAATATATCTTATACGAAGACAATTTAAAAATCTTTCAGATCCTGTTTAAATCATTATTACATACTCTTAATATAGACCAAACAAACGTAACTTCCAACAAGAACACTTTAACAACGACTTAATCAGAATTTTTAAAAAATTTTTAATCAACAGTACATATAAACTACGTTAAGCTTACGAAAATTTTGTTTTAATTTTGTTTTATTTTAAATCTTCATAAAAACTTTAAAAATTGTTTAAATTTTTTATATATATGAAATAAAAAATTTTTAATAAAAGTACTTATTTTATAAATATTAAT
>NC_029793.2:18702236-18707051 GCF_000816755.2 Arachis ipaensis
GAACTTAATTATAAATATTTTATTCATGAAAATAATTTTTAAAAAATAAAGTATATATATTTTTTAAATTTGTTAAAAATTTCAAAAATACTTCTAAATTTTATTTTGTTTTAATTTTGTTTTAAAAGCATTCGAATTGCATCAAATATACATGACAACTAATTTTTAAAAAATTTTTAAGACTAATTCAGCAACAATTTCACAAGAACAACCTTCAATGCAAACAAACCAGATATAATTCTCATACATTATTACTAAATTTGTCCTAGACTTTCTAAAAATTTAACAGAAGCATATTCTATATAAATCGAAAACTTTCGAAACAAAATTAAAACAAAATAAAACTTAAAAATATTTTTAAAACTTTTGACAAATTTTAAAAACAAAAAATATACTTTATCTATTTTTAAATGATAAATTGTGTAATTTTTACTCATTACCAATGAGTAATAGCTCAAATGACATAGTCTCCCCATACTCAATTAAAAGGTTGCGGGTTCGAGTCTCCTATCTTGGTATAAAAAAAAAAAATTGTGTAATTTTTCGTACCCTGCACAAAGCATATTTTGCATGGGTCATAACTACAAGTAGTCACAACCTGAAGATTCAATACGTAAATATTAGTGAAAGTCTTCCCCACATGGCATGTTTTTAATAATGCACATGGAGGCACATGGATAACAGATTACAACATAATTTTAATAAAGTTCCTCATTATTAGAAAAAAGTGAACCGTATCATTATATTATTATAGTACAAAGGAAAAAGCGTCACAGGAACTCGAAGATCTCGGGTGCAATCTAATTAATCTCGCAAGTACGTGCCAGCTGAAAATGCAACAAATCTGGAACTAAGATTCACTACAACGAATCTAAGACTTATATAGCTAATTTCACGAACAGAAGCACAACTGTAATTCTATCTTATTCAGTTATTATTCCGTCTTGTCTTCTTCTAAATCACCATTTGAAATTCCATTGTTCCCTTGCACTGATCTATCATCTGGCAAGCTTCGAACTTCTTTTGAAATTGGCGACGGTTTTATGAGCGTCAAAGTAGTCTCGTCCCTGTCAAACTCTTCACTCCCATCGTCACGGTAAGCATAACTGTCAATAACAGCAACAGTTAGAAACAAATGATGTATGCGCCAAAAACCTTAAGGAAAAGAAATGATTTTTTTACCGTGTTGAATTTTGGGATGGTGCCCAAAGAACACAGATAACACACAGGAGAGAAAATGATAGAACTTGCCAAAAGGCTGGGATAACCCACGCATTTTGCCAGTTCTCATTGTATATATCCTTTGATTTGAAATAGAGCTGAAAGAAAATGTTGAAAGATTAGTAACTAGAAATAACCGAATCTGATCAATGCATTAAAGAAAAAGAAAAAAAAAAGAAAGAAGCTAGCATATAGGTTCAGCATTTTCCTGTTCCAGGCCAAAGTTACACCTGATTTCAATTTTTCTACAACCTCTGAATCCACTGATTTCATAACCAGGCATGTAAACCTAGGTAACAGTAAAAGCAATTGAACTCAAGTTTCTTTATGTCTGTGGATTACCTCGTAGCATATCCATCCCACAGATACAATCACAGCGACTGCCAGGGCATTAGTGAACTTCCTGTAAATGTCCAGTTTTACCAACATCCTCCTGGCCTATCAAATTGCATAATTAGAGACGAGTCAATTCTAGATAATTACACGAAAAGTATGACAATTTATTGTTATTCATCACATCACGTTGTGCAGGTTCACACAAGAAAATCGAGATAATCATCCTACTTAAAAAAGCTAGAAAGCAGAATTGGATTCATAGAGTAACAAAATCCGGGCAAAATATCCAAAGCCAGTAAAGAAAATTCGCTTTGCTTACTTTTACCATCAAAAGGATTAACATAAATTGACCATCTCCTACATAGTTAATACTTTACTGAAGAAATGTTATTATAAACTGGGAATCAACAAACAAGAAAAGAATAAATAAAATAAAATAACACAAACTATTGGCCTACCATGAGAGCATTGTGTAGTACAAAACTGAATCCAAATATTGTCATGTTCTACATATTTCTATCACACCAAGTAAAGAGATAACGATACCCCTCTTGTCTGTTGCTTCCAAAAGTGATTTAACAAAAACCAACAGAATATGAATAACAACTACAACATGGCAATAGATAACTTTTCAGCTTTGTGCAGTCACATCCCATTTACAGGAAAACAGTGTATGAGACAGAACACAGAAAAAAAGGATCACGAGGTTTAATGAAATGACCAGTGAGGAAATATGCCATTGCAGTTGCAGATATATACCTGAAGCTTGTTTAAAGTTGCAGAGAGTGAAGTGAAAATCCAAAGAATGAAGAACACATCCAATACTGCAGAAGGAAGAACCAAAAACAGTCTTGCCTTTCCAGAAAGATCACTTACTGCTCCAACATTCTCTACCAATTCGAGAACTTCAGATGCGAGAAAGAAGGTTCCACCAAGCATAACCACCTTTGATGTGAGCCCACCAAGGGTTGGTCTCACAACACCATAGCCCATCGAAACCATCAAAATTACCATTCGTGCCACTGTGCGTTTAACAGTCCCAAAGGTGACTGCCCAGATGGTTGTCCCCATTGGTCTGACTCCAGTCTCATTGAATTCCGCATAGTCGAAGTACCACAGAGCCATCTCAAACATCCCCAACGTTATAACGACAGTAATACAATTCTGTAGCGGGAATACATCCTTCCAAGACCTAGCATACTGAGAGAACCAAAAGATCCCAAGGAAAACAAATGCAAAAGACATGAACTGGTAGAAAATCTTCATCGGTGCCATTCTTCCAGGCAAATAACCGGATGGATTTTTCCATACAGTTTTCCCTTCCACAACAATTTCTTTGAGCCTTGGATCACAATGGATGAAATATAAGTTATACATCCCAGTTTTTGTGATTTCTATAGATTTTAATGGCAGCGCCGCAACATCTTCATCCATTTCAAAAGAGACACCAAAGACTTTAGGCCAATCTGAATTCTCAGCAGAAGGACGGTGAATAACCTGTCCTTCAGTACATACACCAAGTTTTGCTAGATCACTGGTGCAACAGACAGCCCTTTGACCCCCATATGCTGAGCCGCCAATTGTTTCCCTATCTTCAACCTCAAAAACAACAGCTTGAATCGGCAATGAGCTAAAGTTAGTGAAGTCTTTGTTTCTGCGGAATGTTATCCTTTCAAACCTGTTTTTCAAATTATAACAGCCAATCAACAAACTAATATCAAATCAAGCATCAGTATAATTAGCAGAATAGCACAAATCCCATAAAAAAAATAACATGAAAAATCCTAGTGCTGGATGTGAGCGATATATCATGTTTTGGGAGTGTCAGTTACAAGAAAATTTAAGCGTTTATATATTGATCCCTATGGAACCTATGATGCACAGAAATGCCTATTTCCCTTCCATCCCCATTTCAGGGACGTACGGGAAACTATACTGGTACCAAAAATTCAGAAACTTCCAGTTTCCTTTCTTTCTTTTGATTAATGATTGGTTAGGCTAGCATGTCCACTAATAATACCAAACATGTTATATTTCAAATTTTTACACTACTCCTTTGATCATAAATCATCTGAAACTACTTTTCTTTTATTCTTCTCCTTCAAACTCTACTTAGCTTATATATGTATACTTGCATGAAGATGTCAAGCTGTTTAGTCAACCATGTCAAATCATCTAACCATTCTCAATTGTCACCTTCACCTGAAAGTGAGTAGTCACCTTTTAAAAAATTGTAGTCTAGTCGTAGTCGCACCGTTTCGGGAACTTGTACGCATCTTGGTGCAGCATAGCATGGAACCACCCGCATCCAGGTCCTAGTACCAAAATCCCAACTAACCCAGCACATTAACATATTAAGTCGATTGTGGACTTATTATGCTAAAGGTATTCCTTTTCTATTTCATTTTTAGAGGGGAAAAAATTTTGATTTTGTCAACAGTGAACACACAAATATAAACTTGGATTAATGTCTCTGCTTAATGCCGCTCGCCAATTCACACAAGATTACAACACACAGCTCCCAAACTTGAAAGTTACTTATTATTTATGCAATCAAGAGCGAATTCCTAAAATAGAAAGTGAAGCATAAAGAAGCAGCTGAAAAGTAAGAGATCATGCAAAATCTTAAATATCATATGATTTGAAGGTAAAAGGTGAAGGAAGGAAGGAAGGAAATGAAATGACCTAATGTAAGAGTCGCCATTTGCAGCGGAAGAAGTGTCATTGTGGTTAGGGGCAGAAGAGTAAATTCCTTCACTGCCTCCGTGTACAACAAAGGCGTTGCCTTTGTCGGCGAACTTGTCACCGCTGTAAGTGTGAACCGATGCGTCGGTGGCCACAGAAAGCAGCAGAAGAAGAAGCGCGAGAGCTGAGACCCGATGCATTGAACCGATCGAGAGAGCGCTCCGGATCTGTTCCGATGAAGAGTGAAGAGTGTGTCTTTAATTAATTTGTTTTTGGACAGAACATCGAAGAGAAGAGAGAGAAGAAAAGTCTATGAATTTGTTGAGAATTCGAGTGAGAGCTAATCCATCTTTAATTAAACTAATATTTTGACTAGAAATATCTTAAATTAGTTTCCCAAAATTTTTAATCAGACAAATTTAACAAATTATAATTATTGAATTAATCTCTAACATTTTATTTTGTAAAAATTAATTTGTCCGGGAAATAATTTTTTTTAATAGGCCTAATAATTAGATTTGTTTAAAACTAAAATGTTTTACAAAAAAATTTAGCTTGATTAAGAATATTACT
>NC_029793.2:18707186-18712545 GCF_000816755.2 Arachis ipaensis
GATGATTTTATGGTAAATAAATATTCATAGTAACTATTTCATGCAAATGGCAAAAACATTTAAACAAAAACTGATATTGGGGTTTGGAAATTGGATTTGCGGGCCAAAATAATTTAGTCTTGTAATTTAAAATCTGTCATAAAATAGCTAAAATGTGTGAGAAAAGAGTGTTGGCTGATTAAGAAAGCTGATCAAGCTTTGGACCTTGTTAGCAACAGAATATATTAATTCTGATTTTAAGAAAGCTAATGTTATTTTTTCTCAAAATTGTTTTTGAGGTATTTAAACACCTTGAATAATAAAACATTAAAAAAAGGATAAAATTTAGAAGAGAATACATAATATTACATATTAGTTTATCCAAGATTTACTTATATCTAATCTTCAATTATACTTGAAATTCTTACTATAAAATAATATTTATNNNNTCTTCTTGGATTAAGTACTAATTCTAAAGATTTCAATACTCTAGAGAATGAGTTTGAATTTATGACTTACTCTTTAGTTTGGTTAAATTTTAACTCTAAAAATAAATTTTTTTGTGTTTGCAATATAAATTATGTAGGAAATAATTTAATTTTGTCTCATAACGAATCAAACGAAAACAGAACAAAGAAAAAGGAAGTATACAATCATGTATCCTGCTCCAACCACCTTATACAATGTGGTCTACATTCAGTCTCTACCATAACTATGGTAGAATTTTTACTATCTTTATCGAATATAACAATCGTCAATTTCTTAGGATTATTTCTAATCTTATCCGGAACAAACCAAGGACGAGGTGGTGGCGAATGAAAGGTGGGAAACAAAGAAGCTTCCTAAGATGGTTAGAAAAAGAGGCAAAGTGGGAAGGGGATGGAAGTATGGAAGTGCAGAAGAGATATGGAGAGAGATGGCAAAAGTTATTGGAAGAACAACAAAAAAAAGTTTTGATGAATCTAGAGGGATATGACCAAGAGACAAAGAGTCCTGGTGATGGAATAAGAAAAGATAAAGACAAAAAGGAGTACTTTAAAGAGTGGTTTTTGTGCCGCAATGCAGATAATTGGAAAAAATATAAAGCGGCTAAGAAAGAGATAAAAGTGACTGTAAGTGAAGAAAGAACAAGAGCATATGAGAGTCTCTACTAGTCTTTAGGTATGAAAAAGGAGAAAAATGTATATATAGAAACGTAAAGAGCCGTGAAAAAAGAATGAAATACTTGGATCAAGTTAAGTGCATAAAGGATAAAGACGGAGAGGTTTTGGCTTAAGATGAGAAGATCAATGAAAGGTGAAAGAGCTACTTTTACGAGTTATTTAATGAAGGACAGAAGACTCTTCCAAGCCTTGGTCAGTTATGCACGAGGGGAGAAGATCAAAATTTCGACTACTATCAAAGAATTATCTTCGAGGTAAAAGAGGCTCTAAAGCGGATGAAAAATGGCAGGGTAGTAGGACCCGATAATATTCCGATTGAAGTTTGGAAGGCCTTAGACAGAAAGGTAACGTTTGATTAACCAAGCTTTTTAATGAGATTTTAAGGTAAAAAAAAAGATGCTAGATGAGTGGAAAAAGAGCACCTTAGTACCTATCTATAAGAATAAGGAGATATATAGAGTTGCGAAAATTATAGAAGGATTAAGTTCATGAGACATACCATGAAGTTATGGAAAATAGTGATAGAACGGAAGTTGAGACAAGAGACACAAGTAACAAAGAACTAATTTAGTTTTATGTCAGGAAGATCCACCACTGAAACTATATACCTGTTAAGAATGATGATAGAGAGATATCGTAGTAATAAGTAATAACATGGATCTACATATGGTGTTTATTGATTTGGAAAAAGCGTACGATAGAGTGCCAAGGGAAGGTCTTATGAAAGATTTTGGAAAGGAAGATAGTAAGGATTGTATATATTCGTACAATTAAAGATATGTATGATAGGTTGCAACTAGTGTGAATAATCAAGGTGATGTGACAGAGAAATTTTCTATTGGTATAGGTTTACACCAGAGATTATCTTTAAGTCCATACATTTTCACATTAGTCTTGGAAGTACTCGCAAAGCATATCTAAGAGCATGTGCCATGGTGCATGTTTTTTGCCAATGATATCGTCCTTATGGGAGAGTCAAGAGAAGACCTAAATAAGAAGTTTGATTTATGGAGAGAAGCTCTAGAAGTGTATGGTCTGCACATAAGGCGTAGAAAGACAGAATATATGGAATGTAAGTTCGGTCGTCGAAGGAAAAACCTTAATATAAAGGTGAAGGTTGGAGAAAACATCATACAAAAAGTTAAAAATTTTAAGTATCTTGAGTGCATCATACAGGATAATGAAGAGATTGAATATGATGTAAATCATAGGATTCAAGAAGGTTGGTCAAAATGGCGGAGTGCGTCTAGTTTTATATGTGACAAAAAAGTGCCTTTAAAATTTAAAGGTAAATTCTATCGCAGTGCTATCAGACCGCCTATGCTTTATGGTACAGAGTATTGGGCAACCAAAGAGGAGTATGAACATAAGTTAAGTATGGCAGAGATGAAGATGTTGAGATGAATGAGTGATCATATGCGATTGGATAGAATAAGGAACGAATATATAAGAAAGAGAGTTAGAATAGCACCTATTGTGAAAAAGA
Source organism: Arachis ipaensis (assembly GCF_000816755.2). NCBI lineage: Eukaryota > Viridiplantae > Streptophyta > Magnoliopsida > Fabales > Fabaceae > Arachis > Arachis ipaensis. The sequence goes on from NC_029793.2 coordinate 18,709,815, forward strand.
TGGTAGAATCGTATCTAAGGTGGTTTGGACATTTGAGAAGAAAACCGATAGAGCACCCAATCAGGAGAGTGGATGAGATGGAAGATGGGCAATGGGTGAAAAGCAGAGGAAGACCTAGGAAAATCATCCATGAGGTGGTCAAACAAGATCTACATATAAATAGTCTCTCTGTAAACATGATAAAGCTCAATGGTGTCATTTGATTTATGTAGCCGACCCTATCTAGTGAGACAGGGCTTTGTTGTTGTTGTTATCCAAGACAAACCAAACTTCTAACCAAATTTGATTTAGCTAGGTTCACTTCATATTCTTTCAACACTAAGTACTCACCCAACTTAGCAAGAAAAAATTCTCAGGTTTAAGAAACAAAACAGAAAATTATTACAAAAGAGATTGATATAATTTTTTATTTTTTTCAAGCTAACTCTCTTTAATTTTTTTCTCAATGACTGTTTTCTAAATCTTCACATTTATGTCTTTTTTCATCGAATGAAATAAAGAAAGATACACTGAAGAACCAGAATATTCAATAAAAGAATCATGAAGGAGAAGAAATAAAACAGCTTGAACACTATAAGCATAACCTAATTTTAGAACTCTCAAATGTTGCCTTCCATCTTGGCGGAATGCTCCTTTTAGTGTAGGTACATTGCTTTCAAAACTTCAGACTTGAGTGGCAAAAGTACTGAGTTGATTCATATTTGTGAGTTCTCTCTTCTTACTTCAATCTTTGACTGATTACTTCCTTTTGTATGGGGTAATGCCTCCAAAGCTTTATTTTTGGCCATCAATTTAGTTATCAATGTTTAAAAGTATGAGATAAAGTATATTATTGGATTATTAGATTAAAGGAATTGAATTGATGACTAAGTAATGGTCAAAATAAAAAAATTTGATAATTTCTAATATTTTATTTATGATGCTTATAAAAAATAATATCAAAATCTAATTTTTAAAATATTATTCAAAAATATATATTTAACGTTAAATATTCTTTTATCATATTTTAAGAATATTTTTATGATTAGTGAAAGTGAAAGAAATTTTTGTCATGATTGTGATCATTCTAGTGATTTATTGTTCCAAAGATATTAATCTCAAGTGAATAAAATTATTTTTTTAACTCATATCTTGGGAACCACCATTTATTCATATTCGCAAGTGATTGGTTTTGGATGTATAATTAGAGATTTTAATAGTTATTGGGTGATGGATTGTTTGAGTAGTATTTTTTTTTTTGTCTATTTTTAGATGTGAGTTATTCGTTATTTGAAGAAGACTTATTCTAACTTGGGAGTATGATATCAAATAAATTATCCGTAAAACTAACTATTTGAATATCTTACTTCTTTTGTATTATAGTGCTCATAGTGACATGTTTAATATCTTTGATCTAGTTGCTAAGATTAAAGAGCTCTTGGTCAGACCATGAGTCGTCCATTTTGAATGGGTTAGTTGTGAAGTGAACAAAGCTGCAGATTGAATAACGCGTTATGAAACTTTAGTTAATCAAAGTCATGTCATTTGAAATTTTTTAGTGAAGACTTTGAGCAAATTATTTACTCTAACTCAATTTAGTTAGTTTGTTTTATTTTTTTTATTTTGTTTAAACACCAAACAAAAAAAAAATTCATTCTCTCTTTCCAAGACCATCAAAAAGGTCAAAACAAAATAAATTTGTAACAAATAAAAATTTCATCTACACCATTTGTAAACTAATAAATAAAGAAAAAAGGGTAAAGTATATTTTTTTTTTCTTAAAGTTTGGCAAAAATTTTAAAAACATCTCTAAATTTTATTTTGTTTTAATTTTGTCCTAAAAGATTTCGATTTGCATCAAACATATCCTTGACAGATAAATTTTTTTAAAAAAGTAAGACTAATTCAATAATAATGCATAGAAATTATGCTTGATTTGCTTATTTTAAAGGTTGTTCTTTTGAAATTATTGTCGAATTGGTCCTAAGTTTTTTGAAAAATTAGCCTCCATGGGTATATTTGCTGAAAATCGAAAAACAAAATAAAATTTAAGAATATTCTTAAAACTTTTGTCAAACTTTAAGGATAAAAAATATATTTTACCCAAAAAAATATATATTATTATTGGTACAAAAGTTGACAGGTCAGGTAATTCGACTATGGTAAAGCAAAAAGCATCGACCGATCCATGAAAAAGTCGAAGTATGGTGCAGATCGCAATGATATGGCACAAGGGTTAATCTATATTGAAAGTTTTGACTTACTATGAAAACTCGACCATAAGGAAGTAGAATGTCAATTATAAGATGAGTTGAGTCGGAAGTCTCTAAAGTCGAAATGCGCTAATTGCACGTGACTTTATCTAGAAGTGTTATATAGAACATGAGATTTGGAGATCAAGGTAAGAGAGGACGTGAGATGTCAAACTTAGAAGTCAAGATTCTTCGTGGTCAAGACAAGATCGTAAATCACGAAAATCTTGAGAAAAAGGAAGAAGTTAGATCGTATCAAGAGAGGATCATTCTGCAATTCACTTCTTGTGGTCTATAAATAAGAAGAGTCTAGAAGAGTTTAAAGACTTCAATCGAAACACTTAATAATCACACTAAATTCTACAAACATCTAAGCCACACTAACATCAAAGAGAATCATGGAGTACCAATGTAAGTAAGTATCTGATGTCAATTTTTTTTTATTAATTTTTTTGTTCTTTTTATTTATTTCTTTTATTTTTTTTATTTTCAATTTATTT
>NC_029793.2:18712559-18713489 GCF_000816755.2 Arachis ipaensis
AAGTTTTTTATTTTTTCATTTACAATTTTTTTATCCATCTATTTTCTGTTTTGTTATTTTTTTTTATAATTATTTATTTTTCGACGCATCTTATATATTTTATAATACAAAAACTAAATAATTTTCGAGTTGTGCCTACTCTTTTTTAAAAAAGTTGTATTTGCTTCTTAAACTAAGATATTAATACAAGCTTAATTCGACATTCTATCAAAATTATCAAAAATAAAGTGAAACAATTACATATAACAAAGAACACCAAATCTCACAAATTCGTGGCAACCTTAGAAAACTGTTGCGTTTCTCCCAATCTCAATAACAAATGTCCATACCCAACTCAATCAGTTAACTTCGACATGCGAAGAAAAAATATGAATTATTACACCATAACAAAGACCTTTATTATAAGGTAAAAAATCGGGTACCAAAATGAGTCTTATTTCAAAAATCAGTTGCAGCCTATGTTATTGAAATTAGACGAATGGCAGTGTAGGTGTTGTTCAATGCATACATACATATACACATGCAATCTTTACCCAAAACGAATTGACTATTTCGAAGTGTAACTATTAAAACGTGTTCAGTGACTATGGCAATATAATATAATGATAAAAAATGTTTGCTAAGAAAAAAAATCTTCTATTTAATATTTATTAATTTATTAATTTTAGTAATAATTAATAAATATTAAATAAAATAAATTTTGACTATTTTTTATTTCCCTAGTATTACTGTATATCAGGTCTATCTCGTATATACAAACATCAAGCTAAGTATTGTTTCATTCCCAAATCGTTACAACTTACAAGGACAATGATTATTTCAAAGTTTAACTAGTAAAGATGTTCAATGACTATAATTTGGCGATATAATCAGGTCTATCTTATAAATACAACAGCAAGTATTGTTCATTTCCAAATCTTGTTACAAGGA
>NC_029793.2:18713523-18717751 GCF_000816755.2 Arachis ipaensis
AATAACAAATTGTGTGCCCAGTCTACAGAAGTGTAATTTAACCAGCAGCCACACCAGAAATCTATCATGATTTTCAGTAACATGAGTTGCTCCACATCAGGGAACAAAACCATGAAAAAGAAATAACGGAATGTACCGTTACCAAAAATAGAGATCGATACTACTATGTTTTGCACCCCACAATTCTTCTTGTAGATCCCAGATCATTTTTTTTTTTTTTGAAAAAAGGTGAGCTCCACTTTGTTATCAGGTATGCTTTTGTGATTTCTTTTTCTTACACTTTCTGTGTACTCATTACTTCATTAAAGTAGGATAAAATTCACCACATTCACTCCTTATAACGATGAAATGAAAATGAGTATATGATGATTACAAAAAGAAAAAAAAAATCATTTATCACTACTCTTTTTACTTTTCCCCGATCAACCCCCTCCCTTTGGTTTCCTCTCATTCTTCTTTTCTCTCATCAATGTCTTTATGTACTGTATCTTCGATTTCTTTAAATCTGCAACAAAAAAAATTGAATTCTAAGATAGATTTGATGAAATAGTAATATATTTTTTTAGCTTGTCACCATGTAAATAATTTAAAGCAGTTTAAAAAAATGTTGTCATTTTTTTATGAAAGTTTAACTTTAGTTAAAAACTCAGGTGCAGTCTACTTCATATGAAGTTAATAGTTGAGAGTCGTTAATTAATTTGAATTATTTGATTAAATTTTCATCTAATAACTCTCAATTATCAACACTTGAGTTTCCACCTTCTCTGCAATGAGATATAGCACAAGAAAGTAACTCACCTGAGCATATAATAACGTTGCAACTAAAAATAGAGCAAGATTTAAATCTCTAGAACAATATCTGCAAGAAGAAAAAAGATCTCATGAGTCCATGCCGTTTATGTCTAGGATTCTATTTTTCTACAATGATGTTGATGACTAAAATGAACTTAGCTTACATTCAGAATCTGTCTTGACCCATTTACAACCATCATCTTTCCTCTCTTCTGGTTCTTCCATATTCCTCTTCTTTGTTGCCGACTTCTTGTCCTGTATGCACTTCTTCATCACCGGCGACCGGGAAGAATTTTGGGTGCATATTTTCTTGTGAAGAATCGTCCTTAAAAGCTGTATAACAATAACAACACACCACTATTTACAATTTAGAGTCTAGAATTTAAGACAAACAAAATAATTTAAAAAAAATTAGTTCCCTAACATTATTAAATATATAAATATAGAGGCAAATTGGAATCCAAATCAAAGGTTACCTTCTCCATTCTTGACTCTTGAAGAGTATCCCTAAGACTAGGTGTTGGAGCAAATCCACTTCTACAAACAAAGATTTTCTTGAGCAGGAAAGAAAGTGATTTCTTCCCAATTGCTTTCTTGCTGTTATCTGCACAAATGTCTTTGCATTTACCGAGTATGACACTAAGTGTTTTCTCAATATCTTCCTCTTTATCACCGGAATCACTGCAAAGCGCGTTACTTATTCTCCTGTCCACCTCCAAGCTAGAAGGACAGTTCAGAAATCTATCCAGAGGAAGCTCGGAAATCTCCTTCTCCACACTCGGCTTTCGCCGCAGGAGCTTAGTTAGCTCCTTTTGTAGTTTACCGATTTCTTCTGGTGTAAAGTCTGCTATTTCCTCTGAAGAGGATGGTTCCTCTGAACATGTGTTTTGGTTTTCTTGGCTCTCTTTTATTTCGCTGTTGTTTCCGAACGTTCCGATTGCTAGTAAACCATGAGGCCAATCACTGAACTCCTCTCGAGGCTCTTGTTTTGCATGATCTGTGCATTACAAACAACAAATAATCAAGTCAGTTTTTAATTCTTGGATAGACCACCATTTTTGAACTGTATTTGTGTTTGAGAAAGTCTAAAGAGCCAGCATTTTTATAAAATATGACCAGCACTTAACTAGTAAAAAAAAAAAGTGAATAATTTCACATCATTAAATGTAATCTCATACTATTAAAAATATTAATAATAGTTAATTGATAACTATAAATTACAAAACCTGTTGACCCTTAACCCTCCTCTTTCTGTTTTTCTATTTTCTTATGTGCACTACAAGATACACAGTGACATCCACAACTTTCAACTTCTAGGATGTCAATTAGATTATTAGGAACGAAAATTGATTATGATTCAATACTAGGATACAAATCTTAGAGAACTTTAATATAATTTAGCAGTCTCTTGTTTAGTTGGCAGCTATAACAATAACATAAAGTTAAAAATCTAAATTTAAGAAAGAGAGAGATACTGGTCAAAACATAAAATAATATATGTAAGCAGTTATGCCTTCTCTCTGTCAAGTCACTAAATGTTTTCCATTTTTGTCATCGTTCCTTAAGAGAGAAGTTAGTATGTTTTGGTAAATCACACAATTTAAACCACAAAAATACTACGTGAACACAAAAAATAACTAGCAAAACCAGTCATGTATAAATAATGTAATATTTAATTTATTTTTAATATATTTTATATTTTAATATTTTATACCAATAATTAATTTAGTGGCAAATTTTGTGTGTATAGCTAACATGCTTGTTTAAACTATAGCATCCTATTGGCGTAGCATTAGCCCAAAGAAAAAAGAAAAGAGTATATGGATGAAGACTTACATGTAGTAGTAGTTGTACATGAGTTTTGTTTTGTGCTCCCTTGATTTCCACTAAATTTATTCTGCATCCAACTGAGGAACTGCAAAAATAATTCATACAACTCTATCATATCATTTTTACAATAGAATGAATTGAACCTCCAAAAGGAACTAAAACACTAACATTAATACTAACCTTCATTGTTTATGAGAGGACCAAGGGAAGCAAGGGGGAACGAAGGATTGAATGAATGAAAGAGCTTAAAAAAGGTTCCCAACCTGAAAGTGATAGCTGGCTAGCAATAAATATATATAAGGTAAGGGACTAAGAAGAAAAGGTTGCAATCATGGTAACACTAGTGGGGGAGAGTGCCAAGTGTCAATAACATACGGGATGATAATAAAGTCATTTTTTTTATAACAAAGTTTCCTTGAGACCAGATCTTAAAAGCCAATCAGGATGAGTCTTGAGATTAGAAAAGTAAGATGAGAGTTTGATGAATTTCATGGCCAAATTGAGCTACCTCTTGGACTCATTTCTTCTTTTTCTCTTTGGTTCAAGTCCCTAAGCAAGACTTAATTCACCTATTTTCTAAACCATTCTTTTCTTCACAATCATTCTTTGATTCTGGTAATTTGTTTCTTTACATCAATAAAATTTAAAGTCTACATTCAAGGTTCCGGAATTTTGTTAAATAATTGTGCTACAGCAAAAGAACTTTTTAAGTAAAGTTGGTTCAAGAGACAATAAATTTCTTTTGAACTAATTGCTATTACCCATATATCTCTAAGAAAAAAAAATATACTTAATTAACTGGCATAAAAGACATCCTCTTTCATATATGTATATTCTTGAACAACTTATTATATTTCAAATTGAGAATTTTTTAATGACAAATACTATAAGTTCAGTGCATTTGTTATATATTTATTAAAATAAAAGTTTAAAATTCTACTAATTAACATGTAGCTCAACTCTTACTTATATTAACTACTTTGTTAGCCTTTTATCTCTTTGTACGGGTGTCATTAATATTAATTAAAGTGCTTATTATAATTCTTTATAGAAGATATACTTCAATTATCGGTCAAACCGCGTTGGATCACAATAATATATTGAAGATTATATATACCAAATTTTACCCAAACAGAATATCAATAAGTACGTAATTCAAGAGATCTTGAATATGTATCCTTTGAATAAATATATTATAAATTGACTTTTATGTATATATATATATATAGTAAATGATTTTAAATTGATATGAATTTTTTAAAAGATGATTTAGAAGAGATTTTAATTCATCCAACAATTTTAAAAAATCATATGGATAAAAAAATTATTCAATGATGTATTCTGGATGAGGTTGGTTTTGGGTGTGAGGTTGGAGGCTTGTTTCTACGATTATATTTTGGGGTTAGGGTTTTGTTCGAGTTTTCAAATGATAAAGAAGGAAAATCTGGATATGATTTGAAAAAAAATTAAGGAGAAAAATAATGTGAAAATTTTTTTTATGATTACATTTTAAAAAACAACTTAACCGTTTAAGGAATGCATGGCGATATTTCATTTATTTAATTTGGGATGTACGTGTAAGCCTTTAAATTAACATATACCACTC
>NC_029793.2:18717794-18718158 GCF_000816755.2 Arachis ipaensis
GAATGAATGAATGAATTGCTGCATTTCTAACTAAAGCTCTTTTAAGAACATCCATAATTAACTTATAAAAAAAAAACCAGCAAAAAAGCATAAGGTTAGTTTAAGTGCTGCACGCTGTAACCTAAAGATTTTAAAAAATAAAAAAATGAATAAACACTCAGTTACTTTAATATACCTCTAATCATACAGTAATTACACTATATATGGAATTCCTAATAGCGTACGTTCATTACTTACTAAAATTATACGAAGTTCCTGTTCCACAAGACTAGAATATACTAATTTTCAAAACCATCTAGCTACAAATTCGCGAGTAGTCTAGTTTCTGTCGGTTACTTGCATATCACTAATAAAAATATAAACG
>NC_029793.2:18718582-18719364 GCF_000816755.2 Arachis ipaensis
TGAATTATTAAAATTTATTATTTTTATTATTATTTTTAATTATTAATTTAATTTTTTAATTTATTAATTTAACAACATATTTTAATTTACACTTTTAAATATTAATAATTAATTAATAATTAAAAATAATAAATTATAATAATTTTTTAATATTTTTTTAAATATATATTATTTTATATTTTAGTACACTTAATATAATTTTATTACGAATCAGGGTACTATAGCAAACCTTGGAAATTTGCGCCAAAGCCATATCTTATAGCATGTGTATAGGAACTTGGAAGTTCAATCTAGAAGAGAAATGTGTAAACTAACGAAGCTTTTTGATTTAGCTATTTGTACGTAGCTGGTAAAGGGAAAGAAACAAAAGGAAAACGATCAAATTTTGGTTGATCAGATTGAAAAAGTTTGTGGCAACCCGGGTCGTATACATGGGCATTACTAAATTTATCGATAATTTTAGAGTGTGTGGATTTCTTTTTCTGTGATCCTTTTATTTTGAGCCACATATAAGTTTTGTGGTATGTTAAATAAAAAACAAAGAATGTAGAAATAAATAAATCTGGAAACTCTAGAAGACAAGTTAGCCTAGTAGCCTACAGAACTGATATGGGAATATATGATGAATATAATCGGAGCAAGAGAAACGTGTTGCATGGAAAAAAACAAAATACAAAGAGGAGGAGGAACCAATTTTTAGATTAAGCTAAGATTGCGAGACTTAGCTTAAAAGTAAATAGTATTATCCAAAAACTATTACAAGAATAATAACTTTGCAATAA
>NC_029793.2:18719426-18751139 GCF_000816755.2 Arachis ipaensis
ACGTATAATGATTAATTTGACAAACAATACTAGAATATCATGTGCTACAAACAAGTACATGTACTTATTTACAATACATATATAATACGCTAAGTATATATAAAAGATAGTCACTAATTAGTTACTAATCAATTATAAGGATAGAAGATATATTAATATAAAATACATATCGAAGATAAATTAAACAATACAGGGATTGGATTGGCGACTAGCTTTTCATGTGCATGCATGTAATATTTTTATACGTATTATGTTGGTGTAAGTTGTTAATGTCCAAAACAGCTGCGCACATTGAGATGGAAATCTAAACTAATTACATTGTGAACGCGGAAGTATGGGCAACCAAGAAGAAGTGAATGGGGTCCGGTCATTTGCTTAGTTAGAGTTATATAAGTACGTGTATGTGCGACACTTTCAACACACAATACAAACCACACCTCTCATGCCAGTGTCTCATTCTTACCGGACCAGTGATGCATGCAATTTCACCTGCTCCAACTCTTGCTGATTCCATATAATGTAACACTATCATTGCAAACTAGCTAGCTAAGCTAGTGCTTTATTAGAATCAAGCTTGGAACCAACGTACAAGAACAATAACTCCAAAGTATATATGGCCTGGCCGGTGGCAAATGTAGAAGGTGCTATTATCTTCGTTGAAACAATAATCTCATTACATGCATATGACAACTTTTACATATTAGCTAGCTAGCTAAAATCCAAATTAGGTTACCCCATGTAGTAAAGATTCAAAACATAGATGAGTAATGAGTTTTAGTCTTTCCTCACTTTTATGAGAATTTTTTAAGTAAATATATATAGTATTACTCTTAAAATTTTTTGTTTTTGGGTACACCAAACAAAATCTCACATAATACATGGGGAGCCCTACATGTAATATATATACTATGTATGTGTAACCAAAACCTCTCTTCCACGGTTCTAGTTGGTTTCTGTTCTTTTATCTTTGTCTTTTAATATTTTCACTAGGACCAAAACAAAATAAGTGGGCAAATTACAACGAAGGAGAATCATATTGATTAAAATTTAAAAGTATACTCAAAATAATTAATTTGGGTTATTCAAGTGGTCAATTTACTAGTTTGTTTAAGCAAGTGTCAAATGTTAGAATTCCGCTTCGTACATATAGTAACTATTAACTAGCGACAAACCATAGAATTCAAATTCGCAACGGAATAATGTTTAACACAACGCATTGAGAGATATCGTAAAAAAAAGTACAATCAAAATAAAAAAAAAAAACTAAAAAGCACCTAAAATTTGCATTTCATACTTATAAAAAATAAGGATTCAAATTAATCTAGGAACTAGGGATGGCAACGGGTTCTCATGGGGCGAGGACATGTCCCCCGCCTCCTGCCCCCTGCCCCGCCTCCATTATCAGTCCCCGTTCCTGTCCCATCCCCGCGACGGGTAACGGAGACCTCGCATCTGTCGGGGACTCGGGTATCTACAGATTTAAAAAAAGAAAAAAATGAAAAAAAATAAAAATTACAGAATTGAAGGTAAATTACAGAGATAGTGAGTCACACATATGAGATATAATCGCAGAAATTGCAAAAAATCACAGATATGACAGAAATCAAATTAACAAATGATTCAAGGTAAATCACATAAATTATAGAAAATCACATGAATCACAGATCTTACAGAATCACAGAAATTACAGAATTTTTAAGTTAAATGGAAACTATAGGGGACGAAGAAGAACAATGCTCACTGAATGACAAAGAAGAAGAATGACGAAGGCAGTGACGCTCACTAAACGGCAACGGCGTGACACTCACTGAACGGTGACGGCGCAACGCTCTTACTGCGACGAAGACGGTGACGGCGCACGCACCTGTAATCCTGCTGCAACGTCTCTGACGCATGAAGACAGCAGCAACAGTAACAGGATTTTGGGAGAGTGCAACTGTGAAGGGGTTTGGGGGGTGGTAGCCAACGGTGAGATTTGGAAGAAGAGAGGTGGACTTCTGGAGAATAGGGAGGTTAGGGTTTCATCCCTTTCATGTGACTGAAGAAAAAAACGAATAGAAGAGGAAAGGATTACTGGGTTTCAGAAAATAATATATATAAATATGAAAGGCATTTTGGTCTTTTCCTATAACGGGATTATACGGATCCCCACGAGGCGGGGACCTCTATCCCCGCCCTGTCCCGTTTGTTATACGGGTTTTCGTCCCCATTTTCCGCAGGGAGATTTTGCTCCCCAAATCCGTTCCTCGACGGGTAATTTCCTGCGCATACCCACCCGTTAGGAGAAATTGCCATGCCTACTAGAAACTACATGTCCTCCTCCATGTGTAACATACTTTTACATCCTCGAAATGGCCTTAAATACCCGAAGTAGACCTTCCTCTATACACCATGGTAGACCATATCTTAGGACTGCAAAGTTTAAGTTGGTTGCCTTCAGCAGCTTAGGCAACGACATATTGGAAGATTTGTTGGCTTCTAAGAAAGCTGCACCAGGTTCGAATCATGGGTTAAACTCAGGAAATGGAATATAAAATTCACAGTAATATATGTAAGTGAGTGTGTGTTGTGTAAGACCAAAAAAAATTGGATGCATTTGAGAACAATTTCCTTGGAAGTGGATGACAAGTTTGTATATTTTGATGTTGCCAAGGCAATAAAAGATGCACTAAACGACTATTGGCTCTTCCGGTGTGACATATTAGACAGCCTTATTAATAAGATGAGTTGGCGTATGAAAGATGTGAGTCTCTATGAAATTTTTGAATGTTTGAAATTTTGAAGGAGTGGATTTTTATAAGCTTCATGAACCTATCTTTAATTGTTGAATATACTATATCCCCTAACCAGCATCGTGCAAAATGTAGCCATGGAATTGGAAACCACTTCTATAACATTTGAAATATGTTCTCCTAGGAGGGAACTCAAATTTTGGAAATAATTGCAAAGGAATCCTAAACCCTAAAACTTAAACTGCACTGGCTAATTGTTCGATAAAATGTTTAGGCTTAGTTTGTGTCCAATTTATCTAAATTTCTCCTTACTCATCTCGTATGTTGAATGTGATGAACTGGCAGTGTTATTTTGATAATAGGACTTGAACAATATACACAAACAGAATGTTCGATGAAATGCCTTATTGAACATTTCACAACCAACTTGCTATAATTTGAATATAGTTCTTCACATAATACTATTCGTCCTCATTTATCATCAATTTCAAGTTTTCAACCTTATTCTCGAAATTTTACTTGTTGACGCACTCTATTTTCATGAGAATTGAAGTTGCACAATTCTTGTACTCTTTGAAGGAATGGAATCTCAAAAACAACTCAACAAAGAAAAGGGTAAGGTGGTCGCCAAGTCATTTGCTTCTTCAAAATGTGACATCAATTTTGTTAAGAAATCAATCAATTCGCTCATTGAACCAATCAATTGAAGCCAATTGATTCGCTGACTCATCCAATTGATTCTCTAGTTTAAAATTTTCATATCAAATAAAACAGTTGGACAATTGTATATCTTCAATCAATTCTCTTACTCTGTTTTGACATTTTTTATGTTTCAAAAATCCTTAACTAATGTTTTTTGAACTCTTTGATTTTCAAGTGTTTTCTTACAAGTATTTATAAATGCTTTTGTAAAAAATATTTGAGTAATACCCCAAATAGGTCCCCAAGGATTTCATGATCGGACAGACTTGTCCCAACAAAATTTAACTAAGATTTTGACCCTGACGTTTTTAGTTATACACTATATACGTCCCCATGGCAGTTTGACCCAGTTAGGACTAACGGTGACATTCTACGTGGAGGTTAACGGGCTGACGTGCCAGGTTAACTGCGACGTGTCACCTCCAAGACAATTTGGTCCCCATCCAAGCTGGACAAAATGACGTCGTATTAGATCATGAGGCGAACGACGTCGTTTCGTGGAAGACAGATTCATCCCCACCATGGAAGGAAGAATTGTGAAACGGCGCCGTTTTAAATGGAGACCTATTTGCCTAATTATTGTGCTTCTATAGGGACCTATTTGCCTGATAAGCTTGATGCGTGGCAGAAGTTAGACCAATTAAGAGATTATAATATAATAGAACAGCGTTGCGAGTATAGCTCTTAACCAGCAAAAATCCGCCTCATCAATTTAGAAAGGTTATCACAAAAAGTTTAGAATAAAAATACTGGGAGTATGAGTCCCAGGTCGTCTCCCAACGAGTTGCTAGAAAGGGTGCTAAGTTATTAATCAGGAGTTTTCCGAGAATTTTGAGAGTTGAATGACAGAAAATAAATAATTGTAAATTAAAAGAGAAATATATATATTCTAATTAAAAAGTCTTGACAGGGGGAATGATTAATTGGAAGTTCTATCCTTGTTGGAATTTTCTCAAGTGTAGTATAAAGAGGTTGTTATTTTCACTTAGTTAACCCTTACTAAATAAAGAAAAGTCAAGTGATTGAGCTAACTTTTATTCGCAAATCCTAGTCCTCTCCCTTAGGAAGGTCTAGCGTTAGTAAATACAGAATTAGCCAACAACTTCCAATTTAACTAACCACTTGAGCATTTCAACTCAAGTGTCTCATCCTAATCAACCCCTATGTCAAGTAGAGAATCTACTCTATTGACATGGATACCATCTTTGTTATTGGGAGTTTGGAATAGAAAAGAGACATGATAGTTTAAATAAAATAGAGATTTAAATTAATTAAGAGTAAAAGTAATCCTTTGCATTAACAATCCATGAAAATAATCCAATTATCACTCTAAACAAGAATTAAGAATATGGAATAAATAAATAAAAGAGTAAGGAAACAAACTAGAATAGTATCTTCAACGGAGGTGATGACTTCTTCAATATCCAAAAGCAAAAGCATAAAACTAATAAACTATGAATGTAAAGAAAAACTAGAGGAAGAGTAATTCTCTTTCTAAATTCAGATCTAAAAACCTAAAACTATCCTAATGAGAATATGTGAATGTGTCTCTTGAGTCTCTGCATGTTTCCTGGTTTTATTCTGTGTTTCTGGGTCGAAAACTGGGTCAAAACTCGGCCCGAAATCGCTCCCAGCGTTTTCTGTTAATTCTGCAGATCGTGCAGGTCACGCGTACGCATCAGTCACGCGTGCGGAATAAGTTGAATTGAATAGAGAAACAGTAGTACTTTGCATTAATTCATGAGGAACAGCAGAGCTCCACACCTTAATCTATGGAGTGTAGAAACTCTACCGTTTGAAAATACATAAGTGAAAGATTCAGGCATGGCCGAATGGCCAGCCCCCAAACGTGATCAATATGATCCAAAGATTAACTAAAAAATCATAAGATGTCAAATACACTAGTAAAAAGTCCTATTTATACTAAACTAGTTACTAGGGTTTACAGAAGTAAGTAATTGATGCATAAATCCACTTCCGGGGCCCACTTGGTGTGTGCTTGGGCTGAGCTTGAAGTTTACACGTGGAGAGGTCATTCTTGGAGTTGAACGCCAGTTTGTAACGTATTTCTGGCGTTTAACTCTGGCTTGTAACGTGTTTCTGGCGTTTAACTCCAGACAGCAGCGTAGAACTGGCGTTCAACGCCCTTTTACATCGTCTAAACTTGGCCAAAGTATGGACTATAATATATTGCTGGAAAGCCCTGAATGTCTACTTTCCAACGCAATTGGAAGCGCGAGGAATTCAGTTAAGAACTGAAAATGATCTTGCAGTTTTGTTGCATCAGAGAAACTAATTGAGGTTTCAGCTCAAAATTGTTTGCTCCAATGGTAGGGATGGAGATGCTTCTTCCATGTAAATTGGAATTAGGTGCAGTAAAGTCACCAAGCATCCTCTTGCATTATCATTATTTTCGGCTGCCATATCCTCTTCTTGTTCGAAAATTTCTGTAAGGTTATCTCTGGATTGTTGTATTTTAGCTTCTCTTAGTTTCCTCTTCAGAGTCCTTTCAGGTTCAGGGTCTGCTTCAACAAGAATGTTCTTGTCCTTGCTCCTGCTCATATGAAAAAGAGGGAACAGAAAAATAATAATAGTAGGGATCCTTTTTACCCAGGTATAGAGGTTCCCCTGTGTGAGTGGAAGAAAAGAAGAGTAGAAGAAAAGAAGAAGAGAAAATCTGAACTCCGAGAGAGAGAGGGGGTTCGGATTTTTGGTGAGTGAGGATGAGATGTTAGTAAATAAATAAATAAATAGAAGAGGATGAGAGGGGGAGGTTTTCGAAAATAATTTTTGAAAAAGAGTTAGTGATTTTCAAAAATTAGAAGAAATAAATTAAAATTGAATTTTGAAACAATTAGTTAATTAAAAAGAATTTTTGAAAAAGAGGGAGATATTTTCGAAAATTAGAGAGAGAGGGTTAGTTAGGTAGTTTTTAAAAAGATAAGAAACAAACAAAAAGTTAGTTAGTTAGTTGAAACAAATTTGAAAATCAATTTTGAAAAGATAAGAAGATAAGAAGTTAGAAAAGATATTTTAAAATCAAATTTTTGAAAAAGATATGATTTTGAAAAAGATAAGATAAAAAGATATTTTTGAAAAGATATGATTGAAATTAGTTTTGAAAAAGATTTGATTTTTAAAATCATAATTAATGACTTGATTCACAAGAAATCACAAGATATGATTCTAGAACTTAAAGTTTGAATCTTTCTTAACAAGCAAGTAACAAGCTTGAAATTTTTGAATCAAAATATTAATTGATGATGTTATTTTCGAAAATTAGGAGATAAAGATAAGAAAAAGATTTTTGAAAAATATTTTAAAAAATTTCGAAAATAAATAAGAAAAGTGAAAAAGATATGATTTTTGAAAAAGATAAAATTTGAAAATTTGATTTGACTCATAGAAAACAACTGGATTTTAAAAATTTTTGAAAAAGTCAACTCAAATTTTCGAATTTTATGAGAGGAAAAAGGGAAAGATATTTTTTTTTTTGAATTTTTATGATGAGAGAGAAAAACATGAAAATGATGCAATGCATGAAAATTTTTAGATCAAAACAGTGAATGCATGCAAGAATGCTATGAATGTCAAGATGAACACCAAGAACACTTTGAAGATCATGATGAACATCAAGAACATATTTTTGAAAAATTTTTGATGCAAAGAAAACATGCAAGACACCAAACTTAGAAATCTTTGATGCTTAGACTCTATGGATGCAAAAATGCACATGAGAAACAAGAAAATACACAAAACAAGAAAACATTAAGATCAAACAAGAATTTTTACCAAGAACAACTTGAAGATCATGAAGAACACTATGAATGCATGAATTTTTCAAAAAATGCAAGATGAACATGCAATTGACACCAAACTTGAAATTGACTCAAGACTCAAACAAGAAACACAAAATATTTTTTATTTTTTTATGATTTTGTGATTTTTTTTGTATTTTTCGAAAATTATTTGTGAAAAAGAAAAATAAGGATTCCAAAATTTTTAATATGAATTCCAGGAATCTTGCATTCTTATTCTAAAGCTCCAATCTGAGGGTTAGACATGGCTTAATAGCCAGTCAAGCTTTAGAATGTAACTCAGATATACTGCTCATTAATTATCAAATTAACTTGCATCTATGCTGATGGTTGGAAGCCCCTATCCAAATGAATTTAGACATGGCTTTACAGCCAGTCAAGCTTCAATATGCTTCATGAAACACTAGAATTCATTCTTAAAAATTCTGAAGAATATAATAAAAATTTTTTGAAAAGAATTTTTAAAAATTTTTTTTTTTGAAAATAAAGGAGAAATTTTTTTGAAGATTTTTGAAAAATTTTTGAAAATAAAACAAAAAGAAAATTACCTAATCTGAGCAACAAGATGAACCGTCAGTTGTCCAAACTCGAACAATCCCCGGCAACGGCGCCAAAAACTTGGTGCACGAAATTTAGGAACAGCAGAGCTCCACACCTTAATCTATGGAGTGTAGAAACTCTACCGTTTGAAAATACATAAGTGAAAGGTTCAGGTATGGCCGAATGGCCAGCCCCCAAACGTGATCAATATGATCCAAAGATGAACTAAAAAATCATAAGATGTCAAATACACTAGTAAAAAGTCCTATTTATACTAAACTAGTTACTAGGGTTTACAGAAGTAAGTAATTGATGCATAAATCCACTTCCGGGGCCCACTTGGTGTGTGCTTGGGCTGAGCTTGAAGTTTACACATGGAGAGGTCATTCTTGGAGTTGAACGCCAGTTTGTAACGTATTTATGGCGTTCAACTCTGGCTTGTAACGTGTTTCTGGCGTTTAACTCCAGACAACAGCGTAGAACTGGCGTTCAACGCCCTTTTACGTCCTCTAAACTCAGCCAAAGTATGGACTATAATATATTGATGGAAAGCCCTGGATGTCTACTTTCCAACGCAATTGGAAGCACGCCATTTTGAGTTCTGTAGCTCCATAAAATCCACTTTAAGTGCAGGGAGGTCAGAATCCAACAGCATCAGCAGTCCTTCTTCAACCTCTGAATCTGATTTTTGCTCAAGTCCCTCAATTTCAGCCAGAAAATACCTGAAATCACAGAAAAATACACAAAGTCATAGTAAAGTCCAGAAATGTGAATTTAACATAAAAACTAATGAAAACATCCCTAAAAGTAACTAGATCCTACTAAAAACATACTAAAAACAATGCCAAAAAGCGTATAAATTATCCGCTCATCACGCGTCATTTGGCGAATTTTCTTGTCACGCGTACGCGTCATCCATGCATACGCGTCCTTTGTGCAGACTCCAATCCACGCGTACGCGTCAGGCACGCGCACACATCGTTGTGCAGATTCGCTTCCACGCGCACACATCGGGTACGCGCACGTGTCGCTATGCAGATCTCCAATTCGCGCGCACACGTGAGCCATGCGTGCGCGTAGCTTCTCGCTGGTTGTCTCCTTTATTTCTTGTGCTCCTTCTATTTTTGCAAGCTTCCTCTCCATCCTATAAGCCATTCCTTGTCCTGTAAAGCCTGAAAACACGTACACGCGGATCACGGCATCAAATGGTATGAGAAGACATTAAGAATACACAATTTAAAGGCTCAGGAAGCAGGTTTTCAATCATAGAGCATAATTAGGAAGGAATTGTAAAATCATGCAATTAGTATGAATAAGTGAGTAAAGGGTTGATAAAATCACTCAAATTAGCACAAGATAAACCATAAAATAGTGGTTTATCAAAGCTCATGTTTGGGGACCTATTTGTTTAGGGGTATAATAATTGGGGTATTGGTAGTTGTAGTTGTGTTTTGTATGTATGTGGTGGCTGTTTTGGCAAGTTTAAATATGTGTTGATTATCAAATTGTTGGATTGAAATGTCTCATTATATTTAGATGGATATGCATGAAATCAATGGTGGTGAAATAGTATAAAATAAACACATTGCTTTTGGTTTGTTTCATTCATTTATCAAAATGGTTACATAACTGATAATCAAAATATTGTAACCACACAAGTAGCTAAGTTTAGTAGCAACATAAACCAAATCACACAAAAGAAGGTTTATTTCTTTCAATATAGACTAAACCAAACAAACTAACCCAAATAATAAAAGGTCTATTTCCTCCAACATAACAAAATATGGTGTTGGAATCCTTAAAAGCATCATTTCTTCGCAGACTGCTTCAATCCCGGTGTTGGAATAAATTTGAACAATCTAGATGTTGTACCACTGGTTGCAGCTACCATGGTCTCAGCACTAACACTCCCCTGAATTTTGGGCCTGATTACTATTTGCTTTGGATGTCTAAAAGGTTGCTGAGCCTAGAATTAACAAAATTATTATGAGAATATTTCATACAGATTTTAACATACGCATTAAGTCATTCAAAATTAGCATACATTGGAATTGCCTGAACATTTTTTGTGACATATGAAGGAGAATCTTCAATTTGAGTGTCATGAGAGGGAGGATTAGAATTTCGCAAACTACCAGGTCCAGATACATCAACTTATGTTTTCAATGAAACCAAAAAAGGGCAATGAATATATTTGAGGGTAATGTCACCAATTATAGGTCAGATAGTTCCCTAACATTAACTTATCAGGCAAATAAGTCGCTATAGAAGCATAATCATCAGGCAGATAGGTCCCCATTTAAAACGGCGTCATTTCGCAACTCTACCTTCCATGGTGGGGACGAATCTGTCCTCCACAAAATAACGTCGTTCGCCTCATGATCCAATACGACGTCGTTTTGTTCACCTTGGATGGGGACCAAATTGTCCTGGAGATGACATGTCGCAGTTAACCTGACACGTCATCCCGTTAACCTCCACGTAGGACGTCACCGTTAGTCCTGACCGGGTCAAGTTGCCATGAAGACGTATCTGATGTATAACTAAAAACAAAAGGGCCAAAATCTTAGTTAAATTTTTTTGTAGACAAATCTGTCTGATCGTGAATTCCTTGGGGACCTATTTGGGGTATTACTCAAAATATTTTAAAATAACATATACAAAAGATACTAAGCTATGGTTCTCTAATAAAAATTAGGGTTAAGTACTTTTTTTGTCTTTGAGGAAGCATTTAGTTTATGTCTTTAAGTTAAAGACACACGGAGACATAAACATTAAAGATATGGACACAAATTATTAGTGTATATCTAGTGTGTTTGGTAAAATACTGAATAAGATAGAATAAAATTTAAAAAAGTTCATATTTTATAAAAATTAATAAGAAATAAAAGTATAAAAAATTGATAAAGGATAAAAATGTAAAAAAATTGATAAGGAATAAAAGTGTAACAATTAATAAGAGATAAAAGTGTAAAAAATTATTTCCAATTGATTATATCTTTATGTCTCAACAGTTTGGAGGAATAATAAATACATGTATTCTGTGTGCATTTGTGTACTAACGTGTTCATCCAAAATTTGTGTCTCAACAAACAAACAATTGACATATACTAGCGTGTCCATGTCTCTGTGTCTGTATCTTTGAAACCAAACATTGCCTAAGGTCTTGGGTTAAAATTAATATCGTCTCCAATTTTTTTCTTATTAAAATTATCCTCAACGTTACAAAACGTTATAAAATCGTCCTTTTGTCCATAAACGATATTTTTCGGACAATTCTGCTCTTAAACAAAAATTAAAAAAATCCTCTCCACCCTTACCACTAACCTCTGCATCATCATCACCATCGCTACGCACTTCTCTCTCTCTCTCTCTCTCTCTCTCTCTCTCTCTAAAATCATCACACCACTCTTCATCTATCAATCTGAATTCATCACAACATAAATCACCCTTCAGCCAAACAACAATGACAATGACAACATCAATTTAATTTTGAAGTGAGAAAAGAGAGAAACACCTTCTTTCATCCAACACATGTTTATGCCTATGAATTCTTCTTCTTCTTCTTCCATTAATACAATAGAACCTCACCATCACATTCTTCTTCTTCTTCAACAGAATAGAACCTTACCACATTCCGTCCCACCCACTACCCTCACCATTAACCACTCCATCACTATCTTCTTATCTCCATCACCAATATCACCACATCTTCTCACAATTTTTTCTTTGTATTATCACCATCACCATCATCCCACCCACTATTCTCAACCCTTTTAATTTAAACTCCATTACCCAACACAGATCCACAATCAAATCCCTTAAAAAAGAATACACGAAGCTGAGAAAAAAAAAGTAAAATAAAAAATAAAAAAAAATTTTTTAATTAGCTAGAACCATGTGAATCCCTAATTTGAGCATTACCTAACCCTAAAAATTCATATGAGTTCTTTATTTTTTAGGATTCAATTAGAGATTTTTGAAGGAATTTGGACTCAAAATCACTTCATTCATTGAACCAATCGGAATCACTTCATTCTCACTAGTATAGCATATAGGATTTGGAGGAGAGGAAAGGATGGCGCGGTGAACCTTCTCGAGAAGCACTTTCAATCCGTCGATAAATTCCACTGTGAAGCTCTCTTTGATGACCACCACATCTCCGGGCAGAATAAAGACCGCATCGGCTTCGCCATCGACGTCTTCCTCCTCCACCGCACCCTTTCATAGTGCCACCATCATCTGTTGCGGCTCCTTTATCGACGACAGTAATAACGGCCTCTACTTCTGGCTCATGAAGAAGTTTCCATCAGATGAAATCTTTTTGCTTTGTAGTTCTTTAATTTGTATGTGTGATTCAATCTTTGTTTTTGTGATAATACTTAATGGTAATGATGATGTGCAGAAGATGAGTTTAGGTTAGTGGTGAGAAAGGATAGAACCGTAGGAGTCTGAGAGAGTATTTTCTAAAATTTTTTATTAGAAGTATGTTGGACCAAAAATTAATATTTAAGTAAAAAATGATGATTTTAAAATAATTTCTAACCTTGAGGATAATTTTAATAAAAAAAAAAGGTTAAGAACAATTTTGATTTTGACTCAAAACCTTAGAAACAAAAAAAATACATAACCCTAAACATTACCTAAGTCTTATTATACTAATTTTTTTTTATATTCTTCAGACTTGAATCTTGTTTTGTTTATTGTTTTCTTTGTTATTGTTACATAATCTTTAAAATGTTTAGGTTCTCATTCATCAAAATTAAAGATTTGACTTTATGTATACACATATATATTTACATCTTTAATATTCTTTTAAAAAAATAGAAAAATTGGTTAATATCTTTTATTATTAAATATAAAATTCTTTTTCACAGAAAAATATTTTATTTTCAATTTAGGTTAGGAATACCTAAGAAAGAAAATGTGTAAGACATCTATACATATTATTTTTTGACATGGCAAAAGATGTTGAAAAATATTATTCATATACTAAATATTTTTTACATCTTCATAAAAATATAATTGTTATTAATTAATTACATATTTAAATTATTTTTTAATTAATAAAACTGGTTCGTCCGAACACTAGGGAGGCCGAGCTTAAGCGCTTCCGAGTGAGTCGCCACCGAGGAGGAAGAGCTTTACGTCGACCGAAGTCAAACACTGCGGCGGAAATACCTGCACAAGATACTCTGACGCTCAAGTCAGTAATGATTCTCAGTGAGTGAGTTAAAGTAAAGAGTAGAAGATTGAGAGTGATAGAACCTGACCCTTAACCGAGGATATTGGCTCGGTTTTATAGGAGTTGTTTTTACCCGTTAGTGGATAAGTCCTAGTTTCTAGGTTAGTTATATTATTCTGTTTTGGTGCTATAAACTAATTGAGCACGTTTCTTATTTTCAACTGGGTGATGCCGTTTCAGTCCTGCTCTCCTTCCGAGCTTTTCGGGCGATTGATACGGGACCGAGCTTTTTGGCTCACGTGCCGAGCTTATTGCGCAACCGAGGATAAGGGTGACGTATCATAGCCCCCAAGCTTGCCTTGGTGCGGACAGGGCTAAGGCGAGCTTTCGGACCAAGAGTGCTGAATCCTCGGTTGCTGACTTTGTTTGTCGTATATGGTCCTTGTAGCCCCCAAGCTCGGCTTAGTTCTGCTGAGAATGCAGAACGTTTTGAGTGGCTTCGTACTTTGCGCCAGTGTGAAGTGATTGATGTGAAAACCGCTCTGCTTCTCTAGGCGCCCCTGTCCATTAGTTTCTGTAGTGGTTTTAATGCTTCCTCTTTTTTGCCAATCTGAAGTAAATGCATAGGGTTAGTAACCGTTTCTTTTGTGGAACTTATGTTACTTGCACTTTCTTTTTCTTTCCAAACTGCTGTATTTTGGGATAAAGGTCATTTTCTTCTCCTTGTCTGAAAAAATGAGCAAGCAAGGTCAGTGCTGATTCTTTCCTTCTTTCTTCTTCATCTTCTTACTTTTTTCTTTCCTTGCTCTTGATGGAGAACTGTAATGTGGGTAGTTCATATGATTGGGTTGACGTTAGAGTGAGAGAGCGCAAGTCCCAGTTTGATGATGAAGAATCTGTGAAGCTATTGGGGTCGGGTATTTGGGTTACGCCTGGTAGTAATGTTAAGATTGAGTTGTTACCTTGTGGGAAGGAGGATCGTGTTTGTGATCGATTAGATGACTGGTCTTATTTTTATATGTATAGTTGTCTTTTTACAGAGGTGGGGGTAAGGCTTCCTTTTACCGATTTCGAGTGTGGTGTTTTGTACTGGTTGAACTGCGCCCCAACCCAATTGCATCCCAACTCATGGGGTTTTGTTCGAGCTTTTGAGGTTTTGATGAAATTTTTAGAGTATCCGCCGTCTCTTAGGTTGTTTTTCTCCTTATTTCAAGCGAAGGGGGTGAATAGGGGTTTGTGGGTGAATCTTAGTAGCTATCCTCGTCGGGCAGTATTTGGTCTGTACAAGTCTTCATTTAAGGATTTCAAATCGATGTTTGTTAAGGTTAGGAGTATTCCCGAGGACTTTCCCTTTTACTTGAACGAGCATTTGGTTGAAAAGTTTCCTTTGTTTTGGTGTGCCGAGCCTTACCAGGCATTGGATGTAGATGATAGGTCACTGGATGATGATATTATCATGAATTTCTTGTTTAAGTCTTTGGGTCCGAAGGGTTTGTTGTCAGTTGCCGAGATGTTGAAATAGGATACCGATAGGCAGGCTGTGTATGATCATATAGGTAATTGTGTTTTGTTATGTTTGTTTCGTATTTCTGCTTCACTCTGTCGTTTCTGATTTGGTTGTTTGCAATTTTCAGCCGAGAAAGCTCCTGCAATTACTACTGCAGGGTTGAAGTCCTACTTCAACCAACGTAAGAAAAGTGAGAAGGAAGTTTCTTCCAATGTGGGGAAGGGGCCTGCTGCTATGATAGCCCAGTATGGTCCTGGGCCGAGGTCTAAACGAAAGAGAGGCCAGGCCAAAGGTAGCCTTGCCAAGGTGCTGGATGTTAAGGGGGAATCATCGCTGATACTACAAATGGTTGAATCAGCTTATGAATCGCAAAAGAGACTTCATGGATATGACGAGTTATGGGCAAAGCTTTATCCTTTTGGCGTTATGGCTGACGAGCTTTGCTGTTTCCCGGATGACATGAAGATGATTGACGAGGTTGGCCGAGCTGGTGTCAGCCGATTTCTTTAGGTATAAGTTCTTTTATTGTTCTTGTGACTTTTGGTTGATGTCACTTATTTACTTGTTTTACTTACTTGTAGGTGATTGGTGCTCGGATCGTTGCTATTGGCCGGGCACAGGAGCTTGCCTTGGACCGGGAGGAGAAGGAAGCTTCTCGGGTTGAAGAATTGTCTGGGATCATCCAGGAAAAAGATCAAAGGATTGCCGAGCTCTCTGCTTCCATGGAGAAGAAAGATTTGGAATTGGCAGATGAGCGGAAGCTCCAGAAGGCTTCGTCTGAAAAGTTGAAGGTCGTGGAATCCGAGAATGAGCAACTCTCTGCTCGGATCAAAGAATTGGAAGGTGGGATTTATGAGGCCTTTGCTCAAAGGTTTGACCGCGCTGTTTCCCAGGTCAAGGTGTTGTATCCGGAAGCTGATCCTTCAAAACTTGACGTTATGAAGGTAATCGTGAACAGTGAACTTGTGGAAGATGAGGGTGTTGCTGGAAGTGAGAGTTAGGGATCCAGCATAGGTGATAAGGCAGAGTAGGCTTTAGCATTTGTTCTGTTTATTTTGTATATTGTAAACCCCGGTTAAATTAGTAGATAATTAGTTAATAAATTATTTTTTTATAAGGAGGATTAGAAATGCGAATATTATATCAAAATAGGGTAGAGCTCATCGAAACGAGAATTTTGACACTAATTTTGAAGAAAACGGTCCAAGAATGGACCGAAAGGACCGAACCGGTCGAACCGGGCCCAAACCGGGCCCGTGGGCCCAACCAGCCCAACACGTTTAAGTGAATTGTGGTTTCTTCCTCCCCATTTCAGCAAATGATACGCTGAAGCCATAGCAGGGGAGAGAAGAGAAAACTTTCCCTAACCTTACGTTACTTTCCAACGCACGTAACTCCTCCGTTCGAGCTCCGATCGCCGCACCGTTTTGAGGAGTTATGTCGCTTTTCTCGTATCTGTCAAGGTGCGCCTGAAGATTTTGCTGAATGGAAGTGTATTAAATATGAGGGAGGTCTTCGGAGCGATATTCTGAGCTTCGTTGCCCCAATGGAGATCAGGGTATTTTCTGAATTGGTGAATAAGAGTAGGGTGGCTGAGGATTGTGTGAAGAAGGCGGCAGCAGAGAAAGGGAGTTTGAGGATTCCTTTTCAGAGGCCTTCAGGGAGGAACTTTGCTCCGAGAGGTAGGAATTTCAAACATGGAGGTTTTGTTTCACAGCAGACTCAGGGTCAAGGTAATTACAGAAGGCCGAATACCAATGCTAGTCAAGGAAAAAGGTTTGGGAAGCAGCCACAGCAAGATCTGAATTGTCAGAAGTGCGGAAAGTATCATCCTGGAGTTCCGTGTAGACTAGGACTTGGAGTGTGCTATTCCTGTGGACAGCCCGGGCATATAGCCAGTAATTGCCCTGAGAAGAAGAAGTATGAGACTGGTAGGGTGCAACAGCCGGGGAGAGTATACACCACTTCTACCATTGGTGCTGAGAGATCTGAGACACTGATTAGAGGTAATTGTGAAATGGCTGGTAAAATCTTAAATGCTTTATTTGATTCAGGAGCAAGTCATTCATTTATTGCATTTGAAAAGGCCCATGAATTAGGATTGAGAATGGTGGTTCTAGGTTATGATTTGAAAGTATATAATGCTACTCATGAAGCTTATATGCAGCTTGGATGATGCTACGGGAGGAAGAGTTACTGAAGGCATTCCAAGGTTTGAATTTGGGAATTAGAGAAGAATTTGGAATTTTGTGTTTGAGTCAGTTACAGATTTCAAGTGATTTTAAATCAGAACTTCTGAAGGCTCATCAAGATAGTGAAGCGTTACGTAAGGTATTACCAGTAGTTGAACAGGGAAAACAGTGGAGAATGTCAGAAGGTCATGATGGTTTATGGAGGTTCAAGAACCGGATTATTGTGCCTGATGTTGGAGACCTACGACAAAGTATCTTGAAGGAAGCTCACAAGAGCAGGTTTTCAATTCACCCAGGGAGCACTAAAATGTATCAAGATCTGAAAGCGATGTTCTGGTGGCCAGGTTGCAAGTTAACTCGTTCCTTGAGCGTTGCGCTTTTATCTCGCGATTTTTATTTTCCCTATCCTTCAAGGCTCCTAGCATATTATAACTCTTCTGCTATTATATGTACTTATTTTATTTTAGAGGTCGTAATACCACATCACCTTTGTTTTACGACTTAAGCGTAAAGCTTTGTGTGGTAGGGTGTTACATATATGGTGTAGTAGGATTGCAACTTGTGGCTGTTTTGCCTTTTGTTGAACGGTTTCGAGTACTGTATTTGGTAATGATATTTTGGGTTCCTAGTATATAGCTCGGTTTGAAAATGAGTTATGTTGTTTAAGGAAATTTGATATTTTGATAAGTTATAAATTAAGGGTGTCCGCGGATCGGATCAGATTGGATATGGCCAAAATTTCGATCCGATCCGCACTACAATCATCAGATCGGATCAGATCCAATATCCGCAGTTTTTAAGGTTGGATCCGATCCGATCCGATCCGCACATTTGCGGATCGGATCAGATCGGATATCGGATATATCCGCAAAACACAAAAATATTTTTAAAAGCTTATTTTTATTAAAAAATATCAATAAAATTTATTTTTTCTATTCTTTTAAATATATTTACTCTTAAAATAATATTAAACATACTTTTCTTGAATAATAAATTAAAATAATTTAACATATATGATAATTATTAGTTAAAATAAAACATAAAAAGAATATTTTACTTATTTATTTCTTTATTTTGCGGATACGCGGATATGCGGATCGGATATGCGGATACCAACACAAAATCCGCAATCCGATCCGATTAGTGTGTGGATCCGATCCGATCCGATCCGAAAGCCTTGCGGATCGGATCCATATCCGCAATTTTCGGATCGGATTCGGATAAACATCGCGGATATGCGGATCGGATCCGATCCATGGACACCCATAGTTATAATGGTATGTCGTTATTGAAAAACGATTGCATGTGTATATTGAAGGTGGCGGAAGCTACCCTTTGTCTGATTAAATTGTCAATAAGGAGAGATGAGGCTCTAATATAGGGCTTGTGTTTAAATGAGCCTTTAAGATTTCACGTAAATAATTTGGTGATTGCTCGTGTTTGTTTGCATTTCTCTGAGTATTATGCTTGGGATGCGCATGTTGATTTCCGAGTATGAAGCTCGGAATAATTTTTGAATGTTCATGTATGGCAATGGCCAATGTAAAAATGTCTTGATTTGTAATACAAGGTACATCGGCATGAAGATTTGTGGCGTCCGGCCTCGTTAAAACCCTCTCCGAGTAAAACCCATGTGTTTTGGGAGAAAACCTTCAGAGGGGAAAAAGAGTACCATCATTCGCGAACTTGCAAACTACATCATGACTGATATTCCCTTAGGGAGGAGACGTTCCATGTTCCCGGAAGTTGATCTCCTTTAAGGGTTTCTAGTTTGTAAGCTCCCTTTCCGAGGTTTTGAAGAACTCGGAAAGGTCCTTCCTAATTTGCTGCTAATTTGCCATGTGTTGGAGGTTTCCGAGCTTCTTCTATTCGTCTGAGTACGAGGTCTCCATTGTTGAAAGACCTGTGAACTACTCTTTTGTTGTGTCTTCGCTCTAGGTATTGTTTTCTGGCTCGCTGCTTTATGGCGGAAATGTCTCTTTCTTCCTCTACAAGATCCAACTCGGCTGTACGAGCTTGTAGGTTATTCGATTGATTATAGAGCTCGGTCCTTAGTGTTGAGACGCTGACCTCTACTGGGATAAGTGCTTCTACGCCATATACCAGCTTGAAAGGAGATTCTCCCGTGGCAGATTGAATGCTGGTATTGTAACTCCATAGAATTTCTGGGATGAGGTCGGCCCATTCTCCTTTAGCTTCGCCGAGCTTTTTCTTTAACCCCTGCAAGATAATTTTGTTAGCTGATTCAACTTGTCTGTTAGTTTGCGGGTGCTCTACTGAGCTGAAGTGATGTTTGATGTTAAAATTTGTTAGAAAAGCAGCGAGCTTATGATCTGTAAATTGTCTCCCGTTATCCGAGATTATCTCTCTTGGGATACCGAATCTGCATATGATATTTTTTCATAAAAAAGATCGCACTTTTTCTGCTGTTATATGCGCTAGCGGTTGTGCTTCTATCCACTTAGAGAAACAGTCTATTGACACTAAGAGGAACTTTACCTGGCCTGGCGCTTTCGGGAAAGGTCCAAGGATGTCTAATCCCCACCTATCGAAAGGCCAGCTTACCTCTATGGTATGGAGTTCCTCGGCCGGGGTCTCCGAGAGGGTGGCATGCTTTTGACAATTATCACATGCCTTGACTTTTGAGATGCAGTCCTGTTTTATCGTCGGCCAGTAGTATCCTATTCGCAGAGTCTTTGCTGCTAATGCTCGGCCGCCGATATGGTTGCCGCAGACTCCTTCGTGTGTTTCAGCCATGACATCCTTAGCCTCCTCGTTGCTGATGCTGGTAAGTTCGGTTCATCATCTGGTACTGCCCTAGTGGTGATGTAATTGAGGAAAGGTGTTTGCCAATCTGGGACCTCTATGATACTCAGAATTGTATCCTGCTCGAAACTCGGTTTGTCAAGTGTTAGCTGGGACAGTGCCGATGTGTTTTCGGCTTGCCGAGTTGTGGCTAACTTAGATAACACATCGGCCCTGGTGTTTTGTTCTCGATTTACATGGATAATGTCAAATTTGTTAAATTTTGAAATTAGATCCTTTGTTATGAGCCAATATTTTTCTAACAAAGGATCTTTTACCTGGAATTCGCCCTTTATTTGATGTACCACTAATGAAGAGTCGCAGTAGGCTGTTAATTGAGGTATTTGTAGTTGTAGGGCGAGCTTCAGTCCAGCGAGTAGGGCCTCATATTCCGCCTGATTGTTGCTTGCGTTGAAGCGGAACTGCAGTGACTGCTCGGCCACCACTTTGTCTCCTTCCTTCAGTAGTATCCCTGCTCCACTGCCTTCTTTGTTTGACGCTCCATCCACATGTATGCTCCAACTGACCTCTGTATTTTGTGTGTCATTAGTCATCTCCGATATAAAGTCGGCTAGCACCTGTGACTTCAGTGTTTTTCTTGGTTCGTACTGAATATCAAACTCGGAGAGCTTGATCGCCCATTTTATTAATCTGCCGGCGAGCTCGGGTCTGGTTAATATCTGCCTTAGCGGTTGGTCTGTTCGTACTATGATTATGTGGCCCTGGAAGTAGTGCTGCAGTCTTCTTGCCGTGGTGATTAGTGCTAGTGCCAATTGTTCTATCTTCGGGTACCTTGTTTCTGTTGGTTGTAGCACCCTACTGATGAAGTATACTGGGTTTTGATTTCTTCCTGTTTCTGTTACTAATACCGAGCTTATGGCATGGTTAGATACTGATAGGTATAAACACAATGGCTTACCTGTCTCTGGTCTTTGGAGGATTGGTGGTGATGTTAGGAGCTGTTTGAGTTCGGTAAAGGAGTTCTCACATTCGTCTGTCCAGGTGAACTTCTTGCCTTTAGAGAATGTCTGGAAAAAATGATAAGATCGGTTTGCCACTGCAGGTAGGAAGCGTGATAAGGCAGCTATTCGTCCTGCTAGTTGCTGGACTTCTTTTACCGTCTTTGGGCTTGTCATGTTCAGTACGACTTTGCATTTTTCTGGGTTGGCTTCGATGCCTCAAGACGTTTACATGAACCCAAGGAACTTCCCTCCTTGTACTCCGAATGCACATTTGTCCGGATTGAGTCTCATGTTATATGCTCGGAGTTGTTTGAAGATTTCTACTAAGTCGTCACAGTGTGACCCCTGCATAGGTGTTTTTGCTACCATATCGTCTACATAGACCTCCATATTGCGGCCTATTTGCTGTTGGAATACTTTGTCCATTAGCCTTTGATATGTCGCACCTGCATTCTTTAGGCCAAAGGGCATTACCTTGTAACAAAAGTTTCCATGTTCTGTTATAAAAGCTGTTTTGCTTTGGTCTTCTGGGTGCATTAGAATCTGGTTATAACCAGAGTATGCATCCATAAAACTCAAAGCTTTGAAACCAGAGGCGTTATCAACTAATTTATCAATGCAAGGCAATGGATATGCATCTTTGGGGCAAGCTTTGTTTAAGTTTGTAAAGTCGACGCACATGCGCCATTTACCTGAGTTCTTCCTTACCATTACCACGTTGGATAACCATGTGGTGAAGCGAATTTCTCTGATGAAACCTGCGTTGAGGAGCTTCTGGGTTTCTTCGAGTGCTGCTTGTTTTTTCTCCTCTCTGAGGTTCCTTTTCTTCTGTGCAACTGGTCGAACTGTTTTATCAATTGCTAACTTGTGGCAGATGACTTCTGGGTTTATGCCAGGCATGTCGTCTGGTGTCCACGCGAAAAGGTCGACGTTTTTACGCAGTATGTGTATGAGTCTTGCTCGGTCTTCCCCCTCTAATGCTTCTCCGATATATGTGTATTGTTTGTCATCTGCTGTTAGTGTTATTTGTTGAAGGTTGTCCATCAGCCGAGGTCTTTTGCCGAGATCTTCCCTTGGGTCTAGGTCAGCTAGTGTCGCTGTGTTGGCAGAAGTGTGGATTGCTTGAACCTGGGGCCGAGCTTCTTGTTTTGTTTGGATTACTTTTAGGCTAGCGTTGTAGCACTGCCGAGCTTCTTGATGATCGGCATATACCGTAGCTATCTTGTTTCCCTGCACTGGAAACTTTACACACAGGTGTAATGTGGATACTACCGCTCTGAATATATTCAGGGCGGGTCTCCCAATTATAATATTGTAAGGGCTATAGCAGTTTACTATTAGGTATTGAATATCAATTGACTTTGACATAGGGATTTCTCCCATTGTGGTCTTTAGCCATATGTGTCCCATGATGGGGACTCTCTCTCCGGAGAACCCAATTAGCTCTCCCGAGGAGGGCTGTATCAGTTTTTCTGATAATTTCATTTTTGTAAAAGTGGAATAAAATAAAACATCAGCACTACTACCTGGGTCGAGCAACGTTTTTCTTACCAATAGTTCTCCGACCTAGATGGAAATTACCACGGGGTCGTCGAGGTTAGGGCTTGCCGATCTGAAGTCTGCTTGGTTGAAGGATATTGTGACGCCTGGGTCTTTGTCCTTCTTTGGCTGTATGGTTCCCTCGATTGCTAGCATCGTTCTGTAGCTTCACTTCCTGGCCGAGCTTGTTTCTCCTCCGCCTGCGAATCCCCCTGATATGTGGCTAATGACTCCTCTTGGTGGATCAGGAGTCGTCCTTTCTTTTTTGTTATCATCGGCCACTGCTTGCTTGTGCTCTACCCTGTCCGAGTTTCCTCTTCTGCCTTTTCGGCTCTCGATGTATTTGTCCAAGAGCCCTTGGCGTGCCAGCCTTTCCAGGAGGTCCTTCGCGACTATGCAGTCGTCCGTGGTGTGACCGAACTTCCGGTGGAAGGCACAATGTTTTGTCCTATCCACGAATCTTTGATCCTGGTAGTTTCCTGCTCGAGCCGGTGGCTTTATGATTTTGGCGTTGAGAATTTTTCTGATGATGTTTTCTCTTCTGGTATTGAATCTGGTGTATGTGTTGTATTTTGATGTGGGCTTGGAAGGTCTCTTAGTGTCTCTGCTGCCTGGTGATCTGAAAGTTTTTTCTTCATCTCTCCGATGTGGTTGTTTATCTGATTTTTGGGCTTCTCGGAGTTCTTCGATCTCCATTTGACCTGCCGCCCTTTCTCGGAATTCCTCTAGCATCTTTGGCTTTGTTATGGCAATGGTCTCCCGGAATTTTCCGGGCCTGAGGCCGGCCTTGAGGGCGTGCAGGTGAACGGCCGGGTCTAAGTCCTGGATATCCATAGTGGCGTCAGCGAATCTGGTCATGTAGTCCTTCAGGCTCTCGTGCTGACCTTGCTTGATGGTGTCGAGGTAGTCCGATCCATGTACGTAGATTCTTGACGCGGCAAAATAATCAATGAATGATCTGGCGAGATCTTCAAAGGAGGAAATTGAACCTGCAGAAAGTTTAGAAAACCAGAGTAATGCAGCACCGTCGAGGTAGGTAGGGAATGCTCGGTAGAGGACGGGCTCATTGTTAGGGCCGTTGAAGAACATCATTGATTGGAACTTCTTCACGTGGGCTCGGGGATCGCCGAATCCCTTGTATGGCTCTAGTGCGGTGGGCAGCGTAAAGTTTTTCGGCATCTGGTAATTTGTGATCTCCTCGGAGAAGGGGTTGTCGAGAGTGAGCTTCTCCTTTGGCGGAACAATGTTTAAAGGGTCTGTAGCGCCTTGAGCCGAGCCTTTGGAGCTTTCTCCATTGTTCTGTGTTGACGGCTCGGCTATTCTTCGTACTTCTGCCTGAAGCTCGGCGATTCGAGCCAGGAGGTCGTCCTGTGAGAGTTGTGGACTTTCCTTGTCAGCCATGTTCGAGGATCAGGAATCCTGCAAAACAGAGTAGAAGACTAGACAAAGGAAAAAAGTGGGGTTAGATGTATTCCGGCCCCACGGTGGGCGCCAAGTGGTTCGTTCGAACACTAGGGAGGCCGAGCTTAAGCACTTTCGAGTGAGTCGCCACCGAGGAGGAAGAGCTTTACGTCGGCCGAAGTCAAACACCGCGGCGAAAATATCTGCACAAGATACTCCGACGCTCAAGTTAGTAATGATTCTCAGTGAGTGAGTTAAAGTAAAGAGTAGAAGATTGAGAGTGATAGAACCTGACCCTTAACCGAGGATATTGGCTCGGTTTTATAGGAGTTGTTTTTACCCGTTAGTGGATAAGTCCTAGTTTCTAGGTTGGTTACATTATTCTGTTTTGGTGCTATAAACTAATTGAGCACGTTTCTTATTTTCAACTGGGTGATGCCGTTTCAGTCCTGCTCTCCTTCCGAGCTTTTTGGGCGATTGATACGGGACCGAACTTTTTGGCTCACGTGCCGAGCTTATTGCGCAACCGAGGATAAGGGTGACGTATCAAAAACAAAAAAAAAAAATCTGTGTATAGTTAAAAAAATAATGATATAAAAACAGTATTTATTATAAAGAGTACACACGTAGCGAAATTGAAAGATATTAACAACAATTATTTCCATCTTCTCATGTCAAATAAGCATGTGTAACTCAGTAAAAGGCACATACAGATTCATTACTTGACTTATATGTATTCTTAACAATTGTATCAGGTGTCTATCAAAATTAGTTATTAATATAAAATATATATTAAAATACAAAATATACATTAAAATTAAATTAAATAATATATATTTATATACATGTACATAATGACTAATTTTAATGATTGATTTTAATGTATATATAATATTTTTTAATTCTTAAATATTATTTGCTACTGTTGTCAAATCAAACACGACAATAAAAAATCATCAAATATCCTACTTATGTTAGAAATTCTTAAAATTCTTTAATTTCAAGACCATCTATGTTAAATCATTAAAAAATACTTAAATGCAGAAGTATACATGAATTTATATGTATGATTGAAAGAGTTTGTTTTTTTTTATTTTCCTCAACTAAAGCCTTATATATCCCTAATAGGGTTGAATCACAATGTAATAATGACTTATTTAATTTAGAATTTATGACAATAAATAAAATCACAGTTATATAAATCATTTAATGTAAAATAGCTTAATTTGCGATTATAATTAATATATATGTTGCCAATAAATATATTAGGAAATAATAATTTTCTAACAATCTTCTACTTAATTGAGCTATACACATATATTTTTCTGAGATAATCACATCTTATAAATTTTGAAAAATGTTATTTGTACACTAAAATCAGCCACTAAAACCAGCCACCAATATATTTGTGTATAAATATATGTGTAGTTTAATTTATTTTCAATGTGTATTTATATTTCAACATGTATTTTATACTGGTAGCTGACTTTGGTGGTTGATTTTAGTGTACACGTAGCATAACCCATAAATTTTATGCACGCATTTGAACGATATTTCCTTGATTACTTTAACAATCTGGTATGTCTCATATATTAGTTATGAAATTACCGCAACTTTTATCACATTAGTGTCATGACAAAACCATGATGATTACTATACTAATATACTCAATAATGTAGATCAAATTTGGATGAGAAAATTTAGAAATTACATGCGAAAATAATCTCATGCATGCCTATTTTCAACTGGTCCAACTTTAATAAACTTTATGAGATCACAAGTCAAAGTGAAAACGAAATCGAATATTTTATTTCTACAGAAACATCTATATTCGTAAATTTGTCTAAACCATATGTGCATTCAAATGCATACTTTCACTGAAATAATATATCATAAAATGATACATATGACACACATATGAATAGTATCCATACAAAATACTTTAGGTGTTTGTTTCTTATAAATCAATTATGCATGTATTTATGGAATTTGTGATAGTTTGCTCATTAGACAGTTAAACATTCTGAACTCTCTTGTTTAATAATAATTTAAAATATTAAACTACTAACACATTATCACAAAATAACTCAAGTAGTCTTTTAAATATATATCCATAATTTGTAACACATGTTTGTAGTCACATAATTAGATGCCATTAAAAGGTATTTTATATTCAAGTGCTTTAGTGAAAAGAGTAATAAGTATCTTATTAACATTTTTTCAAAGAACTCTTTTAATGACATATGAATATACTTGCAATTGATCAAAATTACCTTGACATCTAATAAAGTCAGAATCTAAACACCAAATGATCTCCAATTTTAGCTTCTAAATTCATATGTGTGAGCATGTAATGCTTTGCTATAACAAAATTTGTTTGTCTACTATTTAGTAATCCATTCTTATTTGACTCAAGTATCTGCCAAAGATACTAATAAAGTACATAATAACTGTAAGTATATAAATTTATTATCCATCAAACTACTGTTGAAACATAATAAATCTTATGCACTTTGAGCTTTAAAACTTTTTTGAGGCACCTAATAAGACTATACTTGTCTCCCTTGAAGTTTAGTATATAATCTTGTTTACAATTCTGCATGCCATTAACATATAAGAATAATAAAAATATACTTATTTCCATTAAACTAATATAATTCATCAACCACATTTATCTCAAAAAGTCATATGAAATAATAATTTGATGAAATATGAGTTATTAATAAAAAAATCTCGCTTTTTTTTAATTATAAAAAAATTCTGTTTAAAAAATAGATTAACATTGACTGATATAACTTTAAAGTAAAATAATATATTCACAGAAACCACATATCATATGAATAAATTTATATAATAGTGATTCCATCACAAATATCTAGCACAACATTAATATTTAGTCTTTAGATAGAAATATTAATTTGTAAACAGTAGTCAAACATTAATAAATCATGTCAAATAACAAGTTTATCTTTGGATCGACTCATTGTTCAAATGGAACCAAATAATTATCGCACATTTACTACCACAAATATGCATATAATTTGGCCAAGTACAGAACTTCCTTTGAGTCGATTCATACTTGCATAAACTATGTACACATAAGTTCATTTAATGCGATTTAAATATTCTCAACAAAATTCTGTTAAACAATAAGCCTATACTTGGATTGACTCGTTGTTTACATAAAAACTTGAGAACTATACCTATTTATTACTGCATATATTTTCTATTAATTGGTCAAACACCAACCTTCCTTTGGGTCGATTAGTGGTTGCATAATTAAATAAAAAATAAACACAATGTTCAATGTTTATTATTTGCTCAAACAATAAACTTTCTTTAGATCGTTTATTGTATGCATAAAAATAAGCATTGATTTAAGTTTAACTAATTACCTAAGCATATAGATATCATCAATATATGTATGTAATTCGGCCAAATATAGACTTTCTTTTAAGCTTACCAATATTCACATGAATTATATATCACCATATTTCTAATGTTTCAAAATAAATCAATTTTTACAAAAGAGGCTACTTTTAATAACATAATGTTCAACTAATTTATTCTAAAACTAAATTTTATAAAATAGATGAGTACAATAATTTAAATTATTACTTATTTTTTTACGTAAAAAATCCAAAACACATACATAACACAAGAAATTAATAAATAAATGATAAGTCACAATATATAAGAACCACATCATTTCAAGTGTCCTTATTAATCAATTGTTCGTTTCTTTGTTTAACACAAAATTGAATTCACCACAAAAATAATTCAAATAACAAAGAAGATACAACAATTCTCTTGTACAATAAAATTAATCATGAATATAATATTCATGTTATGTCTCTAGTGCTGATGTGGCACTGACTTGGCAGACAGTGAGACCCTTTCTAAGATTTTTTTGTGAGTTCTTTCTAACTCTGCCATCTGTTTTTTCGTTTTCGACCTCGAATTTGTAGTTTTTCTCTCCTCTCTTTGATCTTTGTCTCTTCTATTATAGAAAAGTTAGATGTTTTTGCTGCCACAGATAGAAAGGGTAAATTCTGTCGAAACTGTAACCGTTCTGGGCACCTCTTCTCAGACTGTCCTTCTGTTGAATGTCACGAATATCAGCAGAAATGTCACATTAGCTACAATTGTCCACAAGTATTCTGCCAATACTGCAAGCTCTCGGGACATTTTATTACTGTATGTCCTACTCGCCCACCACGTCTTGGTCACCTCGAGTATCATTCTCATCCTAGTTTCTCCAAGAATGTGTATGCTTCTGCTGTTGCTGCTACTACTGAATCTATCACCTCTGTCCCTCTCAACCCGTCTTCTGTCTCTCTCTCTGATATTGTGTCTCTTCTTAAGCATCTTCTCTCCCTTTCTGGTAATACTCCTGCTGCTTTTTTTACTCTTACAGGTAATTCTAAATGGTATTTTGACTCTGGTTGCTTTAATCACATGTCTCCTTTGCGTAATCTTTTCTCATCTTTGTATACCACTACAAATACACCTTCTATCAATACTGATAATGGTTTCCTCTTGCAAGCAACACATAAGAGTTCTATCTCTCAGTCAACTCTTAATCTCCCTAATATTTATTATATTCCCAAATTGAACTTCAATCTTATTTCTGTTGGTCAACTTGTTGATCTCGGTTTTGATGTCACTTTTTTCCTTTCTGGTTGTCGTGTATAGGACCGTCGGACGGAATAAATCATCGAGACTGGACGTAAGGTTAGAAGGTTGTTTGAACTCAAGACTC
Organism: Arachis ipaensis; assembly: GCF_000816755.2. Taxonomy (NCBI): domain Eukaryota; kingdom Viridiplantae; phylum Streptophyta; class Magnoliopsida; order Fabales; family Fabaceae; genus Arachis; species Arachis ipaensis. The sequence goes on from NC_029793.2 coordinate 18,747,572, forward strand.
TTCATATTCCCCAGTGCCAAATCTCTGTGCTGCTTCTTCTCCATCTACCCTTCACTTGTAGCATCACCGTCTTGCCCACAGTTTCTTAGGAAAATTACGTCCTCTCATGTCTCATGGTGTTTTAGGTCAGGTTAAAAATGAGTCTTTTGATTGCATTTCTTGTCAAACTGCTGAACAAACTACTTTATCTTTTCACAATAATTCATCTCTTGCTCTCCTTTTAATCTTATCTACTCTGATGTTTAGGGTCCCGCTCCCACTGCTTCTATGGGAAGAACTCGATACTTTGTCATTTTCATTGATGATTGTTCACATTTTACTTGGGTTTATTTGATGACTAATCACCATGAGCTACCTCAGATTTATATTAACTTTGCCACTATGATTAAAACTCAATTTTCCAATGTTATTAAGGTTTTTTGACGCGATAATGCTATGGATTACCATGATTCCAAACTTTTAAACTTTCTTGCAGAACATGGTACTTTGTCTGAGTTTTCTTGCCCTGGTACGTCACAACAAAATGAATGAGCTGAACGCAAACACCGTCACATTCTTGACTCTGTTCGTGAAATGCTTCTTTCTTCTTCGTGTCCTGAGTGTACTTGGGGTGAAGCTGTTCATGTTATCAATAGACTTCTTTTTTCTACCCTTGGTAACATTACTCCCTTTGAGCATCTTTATCATACCTCCTCTCCAGATTACAGTTCTCTTCGAGTTTTCGATTGTGCTTGTTTTGTTCTTCTTCAGCCTCATGAACATAGTAAACTTGAACTTCGGACTCGCATGTGTTGTTTTCTTGGTTATGGAACTGAACACAAGGGTTATCGTTGTTAGGAACCTCTCTCTAGACGTATTCGTATATCTAATCATGTTGTCTTCTAGGAGCATCACATGTTTTCTCGGTTCTCCTCCTTTGAGTCCATTCCTCCTACTTAATCATCCTTTTTAACTAACCTCAATATTGATCTTTTTCCCAATGATGATTCTATAGGTTCTATCTTGAGTCAATCTCTACAGCCTCCTGCTCTTCCGCCTTCTCCATCTCCCGATGATTCCAGACCGAACAATGATCCTACTCCTGTTGTCGTGCCTTCTCCTTCCACTCGCTCGTCTAGGGTAAGGAATCCACCTCCTCATCTTCTTGATTATCATTGTTTTTCTACTATTCTTCATCAACATGAACCTAAGTCATTCAAAGAAGCCTCCATAGATCTAAACTGGCAGTAAGCAATGTAGGAAGAAATCCAGGCACTTGAAAAAAAACACATTTGGGATTTGGTTGATCCTCTTTTTGATCAGGACGTTGTGGATAGTAGATGGGTATACAAGATCAAGACTCGATCTGATGGTTCTATTGACCGTTATAAAGCACGATTGGTTTTTCAAGGTTGTACACAAGAGTATGGTATTGACTATGAAAAGACTTTTGCTCCTGTTTCTCGTCTCACATCTGTTCGAGCTCTTCTTGCCATTGCTGCAGTAAAAAAATGATCTCTCAGTCAAATGGATGTAAAGAATGCATTTTTTAATGGGAATTTGAAAAAGAAGGTCTATATGAAACCACCTTCGGGTTATCCTTGTCCTTCTAGCAAAGTCTATCTCCTTCGCAAGGCACTTTATGGTCTTAAGCAAGCTCCTCGTGAATGGTTTGACAAGTTTAGCACCACTATATGCAATCTCGGTTTCACTTGCAGCCCTCATAAGAATGCTCTTTTTAGTCGTAAAAGTGAACATGGAGTTGTTCTTCTGCTTTTGTATGTTGATAACATGATCATTGTCAGAGATGATGTTGATGGTATCTCTGATCTCAGAGCTTTCCTTCACCATACTTTTGAGATGAAAGATCTTGCTTCTCTCCGTTATTTTCTTGGTCTCGAGGTCATATCCACAGATGATGATATTTATCTCTCTCAATCTAAGTATGCTTCGTACCAAATAACAATATAATGCGACACTTCACGTACCTCTGAATACTATTTTCGTCAATCAACGGTAAACGTTCTTTTAAATCCTGAAGCTACGTTAATTTTATGTAGTTTCCTCTACAGTCTGACTTTCTCGGTGCAACCCCAAATTGGTGCAAACACTCAACCTCTAAGGCTTCAAAACTACTCATAGTCATTCCTGTCACTAGAAGACCGTTCGTTGGAAGATCAAGAATAACAACCATATCTTCCAGTGTCAGAACACACTTACCAACCGAAAGGTGAAATGTGTGTGTGTCTGGGTGCCACCTTTCGACTAGAGCATTAACTATCACTTTCTGACATTGAACTATTCCAATATGGAAAACATGATAAAAATAAGTAACTTCATACTATGATTGTACCGATCCGGAGGCAATAGGTGGTTACATGTCAAATTTTGTGAACTCTACTAAAATTTAGCAAACTATTAGTCAAATTATTAATAATTACTAATTTACTACTAAAAGTTGATATTTTTTAATTAGAGTAACTAATTTATTAAATTAATGCTAAATTTTAATAATAATAATAATTTTGAAATATAAAAAAATTTAAAAAATAAACTTACATAATGAGAATAGTAGAGATAATTTATAATATAAAATTCAGAACGATCAACATCTTTACATTTTTGTTTCTTTGACAATGTAATTTTTTTTTAATTGAAGTAGAAGAAGTTGTAAGAAGGAGAGAATGAATAAAGAAAAAAGATATATTGATATAAGAGACACTGTTATGAAAAATACGACATGTGCAACACGTGACAAAGAAAACACAAATCTAACGATCCAATTTATACCCCTTAAATCGAACAATCTGATTACCTAGATTAAAATCGATCCGTCCGATTTATTATTTTCTAACACCACATTCAAATAAAACATAGATACACTTCATAATATCATCCAACTCCCTTCTTCTCTCCATATCAAAATTAAAATGTGTTAATTAGCTCGGTCCGTTTAATCTAAGATTTAACGGACCTAATTTTAAAAACAAAAATGTACCTGTTTGATCGGATAAAGAATTTAGTCATTCTGACGCCTAATTAGTTGAAAGTAAAAGTTAATCAAAGTGAAACTATGTTGCCTGGACGATACGTGTCCACGACTATCAACAGCACTGTACATCTCTCTTCAATTATTATTTTGTAAAGATGTACAGACAGCATAGGTTTCCAGAATTGGCAAGCCGTCTTGTGAATCGCACTATTTTCCTTTACATAGTAACCATCCCCGAATTCTATGCATCTAGTGGATTCAATATTCCCACATGCCCTCTTTGTAGTTTGTAGTGGTGGCTACTAGAAGCTATACCTTGGTTAAAGCTATTTTTCTACAGGGTTCGTAAAAGTGATTAAACATGTTAATCTCTTTCCAATGCATTTCCAGGATATCTTCAATTACGATCATAGAACGGTTATTTTAAGTCCATGTTGACGCCCTCCGTGACATATTCATGTCTTTTGTTTAATCATGTTTCGCATACATAAAACAATTATATAATATAGACGCAAAATATCAATCATTAATTTAAAGTTATATTTATAGTCAAAATATAACTATATATAATTAAAAAAATAGTGATAGACTGATCTT
>NC_029793.2:18751260-18751543 GCF_000816755.2 Arachis ipaensis
TCAAATATAAAAAATTAATTTTATATAATATAATAAATAATAAAATAATAGATAATAAATTTTAAAATATAAAACCAAACCAAATCTTAATTAGCATCACGGAGATCACAACCAATAACGGTATTTATTATCAGTGTATGCAATACAAATCTCTTTATTTCAGCTATCATTTTGAACCTAAGTTTAACTTTTCATAGTTTTTACTTTTTAGTCATTCCATTAAATATAGTTGATAACTATATTGAAATGTCTTGATTAACATATATAGGAGAAAAATATATTA
>NC_029793.2:18751901-18761436 GCF_000816755.2 Arachis ipaensis
AAATAAAATTATCTCATTTTTAAATAGTTTTTTAAAAAAAATTAAATATTAAAAATAATTTTTATTTCTATTTTTTTAAAGTAATGTATTATTAGTTTTTAAAAAAATAAATAATTTATTTTTTCTAATAAAAATATTTTTTTTAAAAGATATATCTAAATAAATTTTAAATTAAATAAAAGTATTTTATTAAAAAAAGTACTTTATTTCACTAAAAATCCATTCAAACTGACACTTAATAATACTTGATTAACGTATTAACTAAAACAAAAATATTTCATTTTTCAGTACATGATTACTTAAAAAATAACCTGTCTAAAATTATGTAATTTGCAGAAGACTTACCTTGTAAATAACTTTGATTCAGCCTTTAATCAATGACTTGTGTGTGGTTTAATAAAATACTAACAGCTACATACATACTTAGTACTGTATTTTTTATTATTAAACAAAATATAAAAATATTAATTTTTATATTTCTGTATTTTGTAATTTGTTATTCTCAATATCTTGTTTTGTCTTATTCTCAAAACTAAACACATATCACCTAGCTTATCAATAATCCACACATTTATTAATTGAAGTGTGTAGTAATAAATGCGAAATTTGTTTAGTCATATAAAAATAACAATTTTTTATAGACATTTTTAAAAAAACAAAGAGTAAAATGACAAATAAACTCGTGAGAATTTATATTTCGAATAAATTAATTTTTTAAAAAATACTAATAAAATCTTTTAGAATTTATATTCATGTCATTTGAGTATTTTGTGAGTTCAAGTCTGTTTATGTGATTTTAATGAGACAAATTTTGTTTTTATAAATAAGTTTAATTGTTAATTAGTAAGTCAAATTAAGAGATAAACTCAATTTTTGTGAGTCATATATAAATTTGGTCTAACTCAACACAACTTGTTTCACTTGCAATCCTACTCATATAAATATGAAATTCTTAATCTTTAATTTTCTAACCTTTATTTTTTTTTCCAAGGTATATATTGAAGAAATAGAAAATTAAAGATTTTTTTAAATAAATAAAATAAATATTTTAATTACTAAAATAAATAATTTGGAGATTTTTACCGATTTTCATAACATGGCTTATCTATTTACAGTGTAAACGTGATACGGCTATACTTATCTCGTTTACACTGTAAACGAGATAAGGGCCGTGTCATAACACGTGTGCACACGTGATACGTGGACTTGGGTTTGTGCCTCTTTGTTTACAATGTAAACGAGATACAGCTATACTTATCTCGTTTACAAGGATGGATGCGCCTATAAAAACAACTTGTTGTTCATAGCGCCTCCTGACCCACTTTCCATCCACATTAACCTTTATTTCTCCCTTTCTCGGATGTTTTCTTAATATTTTTTAGTTGTCCAAATGTTATGACGCGCGCCGACAAACGGAATCCTGACATCAACTGCCTAAATGATAGTAGGGTACTTTTATAGATTTAGTGTTTTACATGTGACTAAAATGACTTATCTTTAGGTTACATAAAATAGGTTAATAGACAACTTATAAACATTTGTTTAGGTGTCGAATTCACTTATAGTAAAAGTTAATTTACTAATTAACTTAATTTAATTTATTTATTAACTATTTATAATTTTTTCATAAATAAAATAAATATATTAATTACTGTTTATCCCTATTTATTACGTTATATTATTTCTCTGAGTCGAATTTTATATTTTTTAATTTTAAATTTGGATACAGGAGAGTACTTACTTTAAAATCCAAGTTTTTTAAAAAGTTATATTTTTAAACAGAGGTGTCACCTACTACTATCTAGGTGGGTGAGTCACACTATTGCACCCCCGGATGTCATTGTCCCTTACTTGAGGGAGGTTGGGTTAAGTGACACAGTACAACTTAGGGGCTTCGTGTTTGACAACTTTCTAATCACTGCATTTGTGGAGCGCTAGTGTTTGAAGACCTATATTTTCCACCTGCCATGGGGTGAGTGCACCATCATCCTACAGGACGTTGCGCACCACCTCGGGTTATGCACAAACAGAGAGCTAGTAGGTGGGTGCTTGCATGAATTCCAGACTTGGTACCAACGTCTGACATGAGAGTACATACAAGAGCTCCTAGGTGCTAAACCCCCTCAGGTCAACAGCAGAGTACCCAGAGGAAGGAGTCGTTTAGCATCAAATGATATGGCTTCGAGACCAAGTCTGGCACATGCCAACTGCAGCCGATCCAGCCACCCTCTGACAATACACTAGGTGTTACATCATGCTACAGATCGGTGGTTACCTGATGACCAATAAGTCAAACAATCAGATGTATATCAGATGGGTGCCACTGTTAGACGACTTCGGGAGGTGTAGCAGTCTGTCATGGGGATCTACAGTGCTTGCATGGACGTACCACTCTTTATGCCTTGAAGTACATCATGATACCACGGACATAACTGGATGCACTCTGCTCCTAGTGTCATGGATATACCACAGGTTTTTTGAGTGGTGTCCACCTGAGAGGCAGATCCCGACTTTTTCTCTAGTAGTGAGGTAACTATTTTTATTTACGTTTTTTTCCTTTCTATTTGTGTAACTAAAATTTTTCTTCCATAGAGTATGATAACATGATTGGTTGTGTACGTGAACAGGTTGATAGGTATGTTCCAGCAGAGTAGGGACCACTATGCACAGAGAGTCCTCTAATGGCGTACGGCGTTAGATCGGTTGCCTTTGAATGAGGTACGCCAATTTTTTTTTATTTAGTTGACTATAAACGTTTGCCTCTCATACGTAATAAATTATTTCTGATGAGTCTATTACACTTTGATATGTAGTTCCTGTGGACGTCGTACCACGACCCCACATTGCAGGCCATTACTACGGATTGGTTGAGGATTGAGGCAGAGTGGGGGATATAGATGTCTGTTGTCCCTATTATCTGTTTTAATATTGTGGAGTTTTACCACACTGATTGGGTGAAACGCCAGTTCGGAGGGGAGTAATCAGTGCCTGGAGACCCGGTGAATGTCGATAGGTTTCTGACCAGCACAGTGTGGGAGAAGATGTGTGGCGGCCAACTCATCTTTAGAAGTGGTATGATGGATTTAGGGTCCAGTTTAAGGAGAGCCACAAGATCACTATTCAGCCATCTAGAGACGACAGGCCTACACAGGAGTATTGGAGCTGGTACCAGTAGGTCTGCCAGGTTAGATATTTGTCTGTAGAGGACGTGCTAGATGATCCCAAACTTTCGACCCTCCCCAATGATGTGCAACCCACCCCCAGTCAGCCTAGGGTCATCCACCCCCATATTGAAAATTGTAGTTACCTCGTGCATCGCGTCCAAATCCAAAAGTATGGTAGTAGTTGGGTACAGTTGATAACTCCGGAATCGATTGTAAAGCAGGCAAAAGGTATTGAACTGATCCACCAACGGGAGCCTCTAGTATGAACTCATCCTTGTCATCAAAGGAACCACTTTCGTGGCTATCGACAACGTACTCTTTATCCGACTCTTCACCATCAACGTCCATGTCTATCACTGGACTAGCACAGTGCAAGGTCGATGTAAACAAATAACATTAGCAAAGGCGTGTAAATTGGTTGCATGTGTTATGGCTAAGTTGTTAGAACATTATTATTTTCTAATCTATTTATGAGTAATACATATATTAATTATAATCACAAATTAAACAATTTCACATTAAATGACTTATATAACGGTGATTTTATTTATTGTTATAAATGTTGAATTAAATAAGTCATTATTACTTTTGATTTGGAAATAAATGAGAATAAAATCAAATATACTATTTTATTTGGGCTTTAGAGTTTAATGAGTGTCACACTCAAATATAAAAAGTGACTTCAGAATTTTGGTCCCTAACATATCAAAGCTGCCTCCGCAGCCTTTTTTCCATCAAAAGAGTTGTAATTTAGCCCTATTATGGATACATAAGGCTTTGGTTGAGGAAGATCAAAGAACCAAACTCTTTCAATCATGCATATAAATTCAGGTATGCTTCTGCATTCAAGTATTTCTTTCTTAATGATTTAATATGGATAGTCTTATGATTAAAAAATTTTAAGAATTTTCCACAAGTGGTATCAGAGCCTTCCATGCTTGAATCGTTAAAAAGATCAATTTGATTATTGAATTGTTCTTTTGTTTAAAATTATTAAAAAAAAATTTGACTTTTTGTACAATGATCTTCTGTGTACTATTATTAATAATGCACATTTATTTATTTTTATTTTGGCTTTACAAATTCACTGTGAATTTATTTTTTGGTGAAAAAAATTTATTTATTCTTTTCTCTTATTTGGGTTTAATTTGTTTAAAAAAATTAATGGGATTAATTTTTTTTATTAGTGTTAGAAATAAGAGAGTAGTTTGAAGGAAGTGTTTTGTATATTATTCAGTTGTAAAGAAAAGTACAATGTATAAGGGATATATATAGGTGCTAGAAGAATCGAAGCAATAAAAACATAGAATCCTACAATTAATATACAGATATGCTATATAAATATAAATGATACTAATTAATCTAAATTGATTCTAATTATTTTCTAACATCCCCCTCAAACTCAAGTGGGAGTTAAGGATACCATCTTGAGTTTGGATAATAGAGTTCGTAACCGAGTTGGATGATGAACTTTCGTGAAGATATCAACAGTCTGATCCAGTGTTCCACCAGCGATGAGACGAACAGCATCAATAAGGATACACTGCTGAACAAAGTGACAATCAATATCTATGTGTTTGGTGTGTTCGTGAAACACATCATTATGGGCAATCTGAATAGCACTGCGACTGTCACAAAAAATATCAATTGGGAATGACTGAGGAGCACCCAAGTCTTCAAGAAGCCAACGAATCGAGACAACCTTAGCAGTGATATCAGCAAGAGCACGGTATTCAGCTTCTGTGCTTGAACGAGCAGTGAATGTTTGCTTCTTAGCTCGCCAATAAATGAGAATGTACCCCTATGGATAGCACTGTTTTGGATAATCCTACTCTTTATCGATAGTTAGTTGGAGGTCTTGTCTACTTGACTATCACCCGACCAGACATCGCCTATCCAGTTCATGTTCTTTGCCAGTTCTTGTCAGCTCCTCCTACTACTCACTATGCAGCAGTTCTTTGCATTCTTCGCTACATCAAGGGCACCTTATTTCATGGCCTTTATTTTTCTGTCCATTCATCTTTATCCCTTCAGCCGTACTCAGATGCTGATTGGGCTGGTGATCCCACTGATCGTCGTTCTACTATTGGTTATTGTTTCTTTCTTAGCTTGGAAACAAGTCTGGGGAATCTGTGTACTGAAAGTTTCTGCCTTTGCTTCGTGATTTTGGCAGTATCGGACAATATAGTTGGGGATCGGTATGCCTTGCACACCTGTACAGGGCGTTATGCAAGGAACCTCGTTTTGAGTGTAAGGAAATTGATGGTCCACTAATACTTCTGCTAACTTGGGCTTGGATTCGTCAACCATATCTTGTGCCGGTTCCTAGGGAACCTCGCAGTTTTTTTCTTGTAAACAGGTAACATTATCGACTTATTACATTGTATCTTTATATTTAGAATCCAATTGTGTTAATGAAATAAATTATATTAGGTGGCGTAACTAGGAGCGTGGAGACCAACACTATAGATATCTTAGTCTTGCTCACTTTAGAAAGTTATTGGATGATCTTCAGGAAGGCCAGATGTGTTTTCATTAAAGAAGTATTTGTTTCGGGTTTAGTCTTATTATTATTTGGCATATAATCATTTGCTCCTTTTATTGTGTGCAGTTTGTATGGGTTGCTTATGGTGTTGAGTGCATTAATTCAGACATAATTTCTGCAGACATCTACATGCACTCAGTTGTGTGGAGCGCTACGATGCCATTGGTATCATTTGAATGCATTGAGTGACATGCAATCGATAGGTTTAGGCGACATTTTGGTTTTGTTCAGGGAGTTCCACATCAGGAATGCGGAGAAGTCCTGACTGGTCCTAAGAATCTTGACTGGGCCACAACCACGACTCATTTATTTTGGGTGATGCAGTGGACAAACAGGTATAATCACATTCTTACTGAGCTTCCCGTGCCTCCACAACATCTCTTAGATATTTACATGTACTAGTACCATACAAAATATGGCAACCACTTGAACTTGTCGGATTTTGTGGTTCAAGAGAATGATGAGCGTAATCCAGTTATGGATGATGACAATCAAGAGTAGGAGTCACAGTCACCGCCACCTCCACCTCCACCTCCAACTCCTCAAGAACAACCACAGTCCTCGATTCCATACGTACCTCAAACACAGTTTATCCTTTCATACCCAATACATCAGCAGTATTAGAGTACTCCACAGTTTGACACATGAGACGAAAATTCTTTTAGCCAGTTACTTGGGTTCATAGTTGCAGACCCAGACTAATCACAATCTAGCCATAAGCCTGATTTCATGACGGGTAAGTATTCCTTGGACGTGAGGCATCCATGCCGTACTTCCTCGGATACTTCTGGAGGGTTGGTATCTGGAAACTCTAGTAAGAGTGACGGTGGTTGAGAAATTCTTAATAGTCAAAACTCACGCCGTGTTTCAATGGGTCTAATTGAAGAAAATGCTAAGGCAATTGAGCAAGAGACTAATGAGTATCTAGTAGATGAATTAGATGACGAGGATGACGAGGAGGATGAAGATGAGGACATAGATGAGGATGAAGAGTCCCACAATGATGCTTCTGATGATGGTGATCATGCAGGTCCTATTATAGGTTTACTTTTTTGTCAATTGATTATATTATATTCATATTTGAATCTTCTATTGTTTGATTATATTATATAAATATTTGGTGGAGTTTCTGTTATTTGATTATACTATATTCATATTTGGATGGTCTGTTTAATTAAATTATATACAGGTGAGGCATGTACTTCAGATGAGATAGGCAAAGGCTACAATCTTAGGGTTGATCCGCCACGTCGTAGCGCTAGTATATCAGTTACCAAGTCATCATCTTATTATGCAGGCATAGTCTCAAAATGGACGACTGCTGATGGCTCCTTATGACACATGGCCTTAAACTATATGGGCAAAACTTTGTACGATACTTTCCAACCTCCAAATATTTTTTCCATTGAATTTTTCTTAGCCAACGATGCTTTTCGATAGCTGATGGTGTAATTGAACTTTGACTGCACTTCCGCAATAACTGATTTCACCTTTATCGAGGGGTCAACCTCAACCAACGGTTTTATTATTTCTGCAATTGTGTTCGAATCCAGCTTTGAATGATCCTGAGAAATGGTGGCTCTAGTACACGTGTGACTACCATTATACCTCCTTATAACCCAATAGTAATTTCTGCTGATCATGCTAACCCTGGTCAACCAATCACAACCTGACCCGTACTGTGTACACTTGGCATAAAATGTCAAAGGCTCCGACTCATACACCCAGTAATCTACACCTCTTCGGATGGTATAATCTTTCATCGCCATAATAATAGTTTTCCTGGAACTGAATTCCATTCCTACGGCAAATTTACCATCTACAACAATAGGAATTTATACCACGACAGCAGCCATACAATAAATATTTAAGCACAAATATTTAATAAGTGAAATTAAAAGTAAATTAATACTTACTACATCAATATTAATATAAATAAACTTTACATCAAGTTATTATCTCAATTTTGACAAAATAAAAACATAAACACATAAATAAATACTAATTAATATTTAACTAAATCAATAACTAGGTGAAAAGTTTATTATCTTAAATTTAACTAAATAAACATATAAACAAATGCTAATTAAGTATATTTTCACATGTCATGTAATTATTTGGTCCATCGATCAATATAAATTATTACAAAATTCTAATCCTTCATATAAATATAGGCAATTACGTACTTGCATTCATATATTTTGGAAACTCCAGAGCATACATGGCTTCCAAATCCAAAGCTCGCATGAAATATGACTCCTCAAAAATGGATGTTCGTTTGCGAGTGCATTTGCCACATCTGTCACATTTGGAGTTATAATGTCGTCACCTTGATCTTCGTCTCCGTCTGGACCAAAAACTTCGTAATTGCTTTCAAACTCTTCCTCACTGTCACTATTGTAATCTTTCCGTTCAATATTTCGGTCGGTTTCAGATTGTTCGAACTCAATATACAACTCAATGAACGATATCTGAGTGCTACTTTCAATGTACATTTCTCTTGCATGCTTGCTTCATCAGTTACATATTTGGTTTAAAATTGAACGAATCCACCAAATACCGGTATAGGATATCTGTATGAAATAATGATATTTTCCTTGACATTTTAGAATCTATCTTCTCACAAATCATACATTTTAGTTCTTCGAATGAGATTGTGAATGGAATAACAATATCTAACAACTTTTCACAAATAAATTTTCCTCCTTCAAATGTTTGTAACAAAATTTGACCGAAATAATATACTTTTAGTAGGACTCTATCATCCATTTTTCTCACTCACATGAATAGAAATTTCACTATCAATTTTTTTTACTTCATACGAAATAACAGAGATAGAGGAGCTGAGAGAAGAAGAAGAAGAACAACAACAACAAGGAAAAGAGATATGAGAACTCGTATACGAGTTACACAAACTTATATATATATATATATATATCAAATCGGATTTTGTAACAAAATCTGACTAAAATAATATACTTTTAATAGGACTCTATCATCCATTTTTCTCACTCACATGAATATGAACTTCACTGTCAATTTTTTTTACCTCATACGAAATGATAGAGATAGATCTAGGTGGAGGAGCTGAGGGAAGAAGAAGAAGAGGAGGAGATCTGGTAACTTGTATACGACTTACACACATTTATGTATAGAGGAGTGTTAGGGGGCCAACAACTTTTGTGTTTTGTAACCATCAATTGGCCATCAATAGTATTTTTAATGGTATGAGATTACATCTAATGGTGGGAGATCACTCACTTTTCTTTTGATGGTTAAGTGTTGGCCACAAAACACAAAAGTTGCTGATCCCTAGACTTTCTCTTATGTATATATATATATAACAAATCGAACCCAACGATTTGTATTGACGGATTTAAATAAAATATATAATAATCAAATCGGACGGTCTGATTTGATTTTCACAAAATAAAAAAATATTCAACATATATGGAAATCGGACTGTCCAATTAGCTACGCCAAAATTCAAATTCTCTTTCCCACACAAATTGGACTGTTCGATTAGTGGGCCTAATTTTTTTAACAAAGAAATCAGATGGTCCGATTTCTTCATCCCATGTTTTAGAAAAAACTGTCCCACATCCATGTCTAGCACCCTCATCCTCCATAACCACGCACAACACACACGGACTTCGCATGTCCAAAAAAATGAGTCGCCAATTAATCTCAAAAATAGCGAATTAAATAAGACAGGTTGCCGTTTAAATGGATAACATGTCTAAATTTTTTTTTTACATTTTAAAAAAAATCAAAAACTATTTTTTAATATTTTTCTGATTTTTTGAAAATTTTTTCAAAAAGTGTT
>NC_029793.2:18762358-18764112 GCF_000816755.2 Arachis ipaensis
TAAACAAGGTTACATACTTATAAAATTTTGATAATATTTAAAATATATGAATAAAAATTAAATTTATATTTTTTTCACAATATTTTTATTTAAAAAATAAAAAAAAATAATTATAATGATAATCAGTGACTAAGAGAAGGGAGTTAAATATTGGCATCTCTTTTAACTTATTTGTAATATAGTTTTTTGTTGAGAAAATACGAGAATACTTTGTGTTTTGTCTCCCGAAACGGTAGGAGCCAGAACAAAGTTGCTTAAAGGATAGTAATAGCGAAATGTTGCCGAGCAGAAAAATTAGGAGACACTTTATATTAATATCCTATGTAATAGAACCAGTAATAGAGAAGAGAGTAGAAAGTAGAAAGTGACACACAGATATATCTTGGTTCGACTACCTAGTGCAATGTAGCCTACATCCAGTCTCTATCACAATAATGACAGAATTTCACTATTTTTCAACCAATTACAATCACCAATTTTCCCTAGGATATACCCAATCCTATTTGAGATTAGTCCAGATTCTAATCCAACCTGAACTTGACTAGGACTCACCCTAACTTTCAACTGTAAAGTGTTAACCCAACTTGTAAAAAAATCCTCTCAAGATCATGACACAAAACAGAAATACAAACAAAGAATTTCTGAAATAACTTAGACTTTTTCTCCAAGTCTAACTCTCTACCTTTCTTCACTCATTGGCTTTTTCTTACAAATCTCACCATTTTGCCTTTTTTTTCAATGAAACTAAGATAGACTAAACTGAGAAAAAGAATTACAAAATGAGAATCACGAAGGAGAAGAACAAGAACAGTTCAGGGAGCTATGGAAACCGAAACCAATGCTCTATCTCTCTTACTTCAATCTTTGGCCGTTCAACACATGGTCTGTCTTCTGCAACAATCAGCTCCAACAATCAGAATTAGCAGCGACGTGGTCAGAGGAGAGAGAGGGGACCGAGGCAATGACATGCAATCTTACCTTTCTCTTTCATCATTTTTCCTCAAACTTCTTGAATCTAGACCATTGATCTTTACTTTGACCCCAAGTTTGTTTCTTGGCCGTTGATGAACCACTGAACACTTTTGACTTCACTGTCTTCATAGTTGCTTGAAAGGTGTTTGGAGCTCAGAGAATTTCTTCACGGTTTCTTGGTGAAACACAAATGAGAAAATCACCTTTTTGTGATCCTCTATTGCATTGAGATATTTCCTTTGTTGTGTCCCTTTTTTTTTCTTTCCCTTCTTGCTTAAAGATGGAAGTTAGCTTTTCGTTCTTCTTTTTGTCCTAACTCCAGATCTTTTCTCTTCTTTCTTGATTCAAAGATTGATGTGATTAGAAAGAAAAGTGAAGAGAGAGAAGAGAGAATTTGTTTGTTCGGTGGAAGTGAAAGAAGATTCAAATGAATTGAAGTTTAGGAGTAGTAAGCTTTGGTTATGAATCTTCGAGTTGGGCTTTAAGTGGATATGTGCTCACTTTCTTTCTTTCTTTTCTCTTATATAGTTCAGCAACTTATCATGAAACAAAGTTTGGTTATGTTTAATGTGATACTGGCCAGTGTGTATGTGTGTGTGTGCGCTTGCTTAGCGGGCCAGTTTCATTTTTCTTGAGTCAGTTGAATCAAATCATTTTTCTGCACTCTAAACAAAATACATCACACAATCAATTTGATAATTATCCCAATAATATTTAGTTATCACTTTAAACATTGTTTAGTTTCCAAACTTAACAGATTAAATTATTAAATAATAAAAAAT
>NC_029793.2:18764229-18776035 GCF_000816755.2 Arachis ipaensis
AAGTATTTTTGTAATAATATCCTTTTCTTCTAATATTATCATTTTCCCTACTTTTTCTTCTTCCTTCTCTTTTTTCTTCTATATTTTCTTTTCTTCTTCCTCCTTTTCTGTATTTTTTTTTATTTTTATATCATCTTTATGTTTCTTTCTATCATAAAAGAACAAAAACAAATGCAAATCAGAGAAGAAAAAACAAAAACAACCAAAAAAAAAAGACAAAAGAAAGATAAAGCATGAAAAAAAAACTGCAACAGTAAAAAAAAGGCATTTTTGTATTTCTTAGAAAAATCCTGTGTTTCATTCTTTCACAAGAGCAACAAAGGAGAATTGCAGAATTTTATACCTAAGGAGTATGTAATGCAACCACTAAGAACATAAAGGGAAAGCTAATAACTAGAAGGCATTAAAAGCAATTTACAATAGCACTCAATTATCCTCATTATATCATATAATTGTGTCAATTTCTGCCAACTCTTATTTATAATTGTGTTTAATGAAAGTGTTTTTGTGACTAATAAAAATATCTTTTTTATGACTGAGTCTAATAGAAGTGTCTTTATAGATATATTTTTTAGATGTATCTCTTTATACATATATTTAAAATATAATAATTAATTATTGTTAGTAATATATTGACAGATAACTATTAGTACCCTATACTTTTCCTATATCATATACTTACTTTATCAACTCAATTTACATTTAACCTTATCATGAAACGATAATTCATTTATTATCCTTCACTTATGGCCCCATGCATTCACATGCAGAAGATCCATACATTACCACAGTATTCAACGAACTCCTTACTCTTTGCTCTCCACATTAACTTGAACAAGGAGACCAAACTTTCCAACATTATAATAAACTAGTTTTATCTATATCATTTGTCTTTATCACTATAAACAAGCAACTAAAGTAATAGACGTATAAGCTGCATATGATTTTCAGCAAAGCTTATATACATTGCTAACAATTTGTCCTACTAAACAGATTTTTATATCTTGACAGATATCATGTGATTTTACTAGAGGCAGTCACAGTCACAAAGCTCAATACAGCAATTGATTAACTCGAAACAAGCGAGGGCTGCACAGAGCTGGGTGCAGACAATGGTGCATTGGTCGTTCGCAAAGCGACATGTTTGGAGAAGACACATGCCACAACAGTTGTCAGCGAATCGGCCACAGCAAGTTGAGGTCGCCTTCTCTAGAAGCCCTTCAGAAGGTTTTGCTTCTTTGATTGCCGGCGAAACGTTATTTGCCGTTGCTTTCAGGTCACCAAACCCGAGACTCATGCCTCCGAGGAATAACTTCTGACTGTCGCGTTCCAATCTCTGTCTGCTAAGTTTACTGTATGCCTGTTTTAAAGCAATAATATATAGGTTGTGCAAAGAGAAAATTGAATATTACTTATATGGTGAGGTGAGAAGTGAGAACTCGAATGTAATTATCTTCACGTGAAGTTGAGAATCGTTAATGATAATTTAGTCAACCTGTTAAATCATCTAATGGCTTTCAGCTATCAACTTCACACGAAAATTATTGCATGTGAATCTTCACCTACTTATATTTTACATTGCAGAGAGAACTAAAATTTGCATTTAATATTTCTATATTGGAAGGAAAAGTTATACCCTCTTAATTAGCATTGGTTCAGGTGCCTTCTTCCCATCACTGTTTTCCACAAGTACCATGCAGGTATACTCTGACGGGAGTTTATGTTGAATGCTCATTTTCGAGACCTGTCATTTGATCAATTTTGCGTTTTCTTACAAGAGTACAGAAGCAGCACAGGAAATATCTTACAACCAACTTACATACTTCAAGAAAACTTTATATACATATTTGTCAAACTTAAAAACAAGAGGAGAAAGAACACAGCAAATATCGCAATACTTCAAAATTCAAGTATCTAACAACATAGAGAGGTTATATTTGATGAGTTTAATTTTGATGCACTAGTAAAATGTTTTATATAGTCGTTTAATGCAGTAACAGAATAATAAACTTTTAAAGCCAAATTAACTTAAATAAACTTCTACACTGTTATATACTTCTACACATCAAAGAGCAGATACTTTTTCCCAAATTCCACAACATATTGTTCATTGCAAGCTTAATTGTTCACTATAAAAGCAACTTTGATTGTAAGCAGATCCATTCAAATTTTCGATTTCACTAGCGCAGCATCTTTTTTTTTTCCCCTTATAAAAAGAGAGCCGATACGCATAGGTCTATAAAATACAAACCTTTTCCACCAACTCTGCACTTTCTAATAACCATGCTTGAGAAGTGACAAGGTCCATGTGTCTCTTTGCAAGGATCTGAAGAAACAAGAAAATAACGAACATACATCATATTGAGCCACATTTCGGAGCATACATTCAACGATCACAAAACATAAGCTTCAACTTTTCAAATTACTTTGGAGGTAAAGCAAATTTTGATTGGAATGTCATAAAATACAATTTCATCCCTATAAACATTTCATATTTACAAATTTCACTCTAGTGCTTGTTAGTTGTTGCATGTTAATATTCAGTTCACAATGTCTATAATTGAATAAATTTGCGAACCTCATAGAAATATGATGAATTAACGGTAGTTAAATGATAGGAATCAAGATTGAAATATTACATTCGTGAGTTGAATATCTTTTTCTCTTTGCACTTCAAGATCCACTTCGAACTTAGTCATATCTGCCAAAGTACCAGTCACTTTAACTGATTCCGGAAAGGTTCCATTGCATCTGCCTGATATCATTAACGGACTTTCTAATGATAGGTCTGGAATATAAGGTGGAAATAACTGCAACCATGAAAATAGGTAAAATGTAACTACGATTTACTTGTTTCTGGTTATAATTAAGGATGAAATATCTCTTTCATGTACCTCTACTGAATCAAGACCTAGACCTCCAAGGGTTATATCTGAAACAATGACTGATGAAGCAGTTCTAAACAACCTTTGCATTCTGAAGGAAATGGAATCTGGACACGGAAGGAAAGAAAAAAAAGAGATTAATAACAGTTCAAGTATCAAAAAATTACCAATTTATTACTTCTGTTTTCCTTTTAAATATAAGATACATACATAGTGACTTCAATAGTGTTACCAAACTTAATAATAACTCTTAGATATTTAAGCCTCAAATCTGAATAAACTTCAAACCACAATTTAAACTGAGAGGGAAAGATATTGACCTAAATCATAAGCAGCATCATAGTGGCCCCTCCCAAGCTGTGCTAGCATTTGCAGGAAGTAGTGATTACAATATAAACCTAAAAATTTTGAAACGAACACAGAGAAGGTTACTAAAAAGCAGTTGAATGAAAAAAGTTGCAAGAGAAAATTATGATAAATCTTTGTTCAAAATTGACAAAGCTCTTTCCAATTACTCATCTTCTGACTTTTTCTAATTTTTCTAAAGTCAAAAGTCACATTTTGCACTTCTCTTCCAATTACTACACAAATTAAAACTCAAATCATTTTTAATGATTTGCAAAGAGTTAACAATTTAAGTTCTTAAGAAGAACTTGTTAAGACACTCTAGAGAAGAACTTCACAAGTTACTTTCAGAAGTTCCTTTCCCAAAAGTTAAATACCAAAACAAGCCTTTGTACTAAAATAAAGCATAAGCTATAGTAAATGTTGATACAAACAATCTTCTTACATTTCTTCTTACAATGAGTTGAATGTAAAACATGAATTTTGTATCAAAGTTTGCTGTTTCTTAGAAGTCAGAGCTTCACGTGGAAACAACACTCATAAAAATGGTGAAATGTCAAATGAATTCTGCCAAATTAACATGTCATAGAAATGAAGTTCTTAAAACAGTAAAGTATCCTTGCCTATGCCAAGAGTACATAAGCGCGGTGTGCGAACCGGTTGCCCATTTGTGGGGCAGCTTTTCACAAAATTGCATATCTGTCTCTCATTCTCAACAGTCCCATCAGTAACAAGAAAAATTAGAGGGATTGAATCTGAAGCAGTTGAATTCTGAAACAGCTTCATTGCCTAAAGATATAATAGAGTATTAGATAAAAATAAATGAACATCATCTTATATAAACAAAAAGGTACATATAAAGGTCTCAGCATCCGTGAAGTTCTTTAAGGCATACAAGTAACTAAACAATGCATAAACCCTCAAAAAACACTAAAGACTGCAATGAATGTAGTTAACAATACAAAGCAGATCAAACATGGAAACTTCATTTGAATGTCAAATATGGGATACATTGATGTGAATATGGGGAGAAAAAATGGTAAAGGCT
The DNA here is from genome assembly GCF_000816755.2 of Arachis ipaensis. Taxonomy (NCBI): domain Eukaryota; kingdom Viridiplantae; phylum Streptophyta; class Magnoliopsida; order Fabales; family Fabaceae; genus Arachis; species Arachis ipaensis. Next base: position 18,768,508 of record NC_029793.2, read on the forward strand.
CGAAGCTTTTTATGTACTGTGGATGTAGACTAGCAGCAACACCAAAAGAAAGCATACAAATTACCAAAGGAATGGGAAAATGCAAAATAAAAGAAAGAACCAAATTTTGTCATGCCTTTTGTTTTCTCTTTATTATGATGATGACTGCAAAAGAAGTATATCAACTACATATAAAATGTGCTTTGTAGGATCAATGAATGAATAGAATAGAGAGAGAACAAGGAAGGTTAACCAAGGGCATGTTTGGTTTGAAAAAGAAAAGTTACAAGGTGGCACCTTCTAACTAACCTTTTTCATTTCCTCATTTCAGATGTATATTACTTTCATTAGTACTGCAGTTGATTTTAACTTGGCCTATGTTTACATAGGCGAGTCTCAAGCTCGGAAAAACGAAAAGAGTTGTTTGATGTGCGACTGCCAATTTAAAACAATGTCGCATCCCAATACATGGCCATGACGCAATGACATCCTTGAATCCATGTTGGGTTTTGTTAGGCTTGCGACAGCCAATGTAAAACAAGGTCGCATCTCACAGCATAGACAATTAGACACGACGTAATGACGTCTTGATTCATCTATCCGACTCCACTTAGTGTATGAGAATAAAGAAAGGATAAGAGTAATTTTAGGAAGTAAAAAAAAATGAGTTTTAATAGGAGAGAACTCAAAATGTTTAGTAAAGAGTTTTTGTCGGAGAATTTTATTCTTATTCGTTGAAGTTATAGCATAGAGATATTATATATACGTCTCAAGAATTGTAATTGATATCAGTAACAATAACAATATCCTTATTCACATCATCTTATAAAGTTAGTTAAAAAAAATCTTTCATATTGTTTTTCCTCTTTACAAAATATATAGCGAGTGCATTATTGTGAGTAGTGTTCAATTTCATATTACTTTGTATCTATTAGAAGTCAAAATTCCGCTGTAGACTCAACAATTTGTATCAAGAGCCAACGTTATATTATTCATTATTTGAGTGATAAAATTCAATTTTGAATATAATGGCTTCTACTAGTAGTAATGTCAAAGTAGGTAAATATGAAATCGAGAAGTTCAATGGGAAAAATGATTTTTCCTATTGGAGGATGCAGATGAAAAATCTGCTTATATCACAAAAATTACACAAGGCACTGGTAGGAAAAGAGAAAAAGCCGGAGGAAATGAAAGATGAGGATTGGGAAGAATTAGATCTTGAGGCGCGGGCTGCAATAATCTTATGCCTTGAGAGGAATGTTGCTTTTTTGGTAAATGAAGAAGCAACTGCAGCAGGCGTTTGGTTAAAGTTAGAGAGTAACTTCATGACGAAGACTCTAACTAACAGGATCTACTTAAAATCCAAATTGTATACATGCAAAATGGAGGAAAGCACCTCAATCCGAGAATATATTAATAAGTTTGACAGGATCATATCAAACTTAAAGGATATAGATGTGAAGGTTGATGATGAAGACCAAGCACTCATATTGTTACTTTCATTACCGAAGTCCTATGAAAATCTGGTGCAGACATTGATGCTGGTGGGTGACACTCTGACCATGGATGAGACGAGGGCATCACTTTTAGCAGATGATCTACGTAAGGTTGCTACAAGTGTAATGTAATCTTCAAATGGAAGAGAGTATAATGATCAAGCACAAGGATTGTTCGCGGCTAGAGGAAGGACTAATGAAAGAGGAAAAGGTAATAAGCGTGAAAAGTTTAGGCCAAAATCTAGACCTCACGCGGAGAGAACATGCTTTAAATGTGGTGAGGCTAGACATTTCAAAGTAAATTGTCAAAATAAGAAGATAACTTTCAAGAAACAGAACAACGACAACCCAAAAGAAAAGCAAGAAGCAAGCTACGTCTCAAATGATGAGGAGGATTGTTACTCTGTAACGGAACAATCTTATGAAATCTCCGGTAAGTGGATTCTTGATTCAGGAGCCTCTCACCATATGTGTTCAAATAGGAAGTGGTTTACTACCTATGAAAGCATAAATGGTGGCACAGTTTTAATGGACAATGATCATGCTTGTAAAACTGTGGGGTTGGGTACTATAAGAATCAAGATGCATGATGGAGGAGTAAGAACCTTAAAGGATGTGAGGCATATTCCAGACTTGCGGAAAAATCTTATCCCCATAGGTTTGTTGGAAAAAAAATGGCTGCAAAATAGTTGCGAAAAATGGGGTACTAAAAGTTGTTCGTGGTTCTTTGGTAGTGATGAAGAAAATTCGTCACGGTAATCTTTATTCTCTTTTGGGGACAACAGTCACATGTGAGTTAGCAGTTGGAATCGGTGGAAGTAGAGATCAAACAAATTGCACAAGAATATGGCACATGCGGCTTGGACATATGTCAGAAAAAGGTCTATCATTGCTTTGTGGACAAGGTTTGCTGAAGAATATGAAGAAACCACAAATAAAATTTTGTGAGCATTGTGTGTATGAAAAGGCACATAGGGTGAAGTTTTCTACAAGCAAGCATAAAAGCAGAGGGTTGTTAGACTACGTGCATACTGATGTTTGGGGCCCGACTAAAGTTACTTCCAAGGGTGGTTCCAGGTATTTTGTTACTTTTGTTGATGATTATTCCAGGTATGTTTGGATTTACTTCCTCATATATAAGAATGAGGTATTCGATACTTTTAAGCGGTGGAGAGCAATGGTTGAAAAGCGGACAGGTAAGAAGCTGAAAACTCTACGATCTGATAATGGCACAGAGTACACGGATGGAACTTTCAAGGAGTTCTGTGACCGAGAAGGCATTGCAAGACACTGGACAGTTAGAAAAAAACCACAACAGAATGGAGTCGCCGAATGAATGAATCGTACGCTACTTGAGAAGGCAAGGTGTATGCGCTCTAATTCCGGGTTAGGCAGAGAATGGTAAGCAGAATCGGTTGCTACAGCTTGCTACATAGTGAATCGATCCCCACATTCTTCTCTAGATGGAGACATACCTTATAAGGTATGGTCAGGGGAACATGCAGATTACGAGAAACTCAGAGTCTTTGGATGCACAGTCTATTATCATGTCAAAGATAATAAGTTTGATGATAGAGCTAAGAAGGCAATCTTTTTGGGGTATCCAAGAGGGGTTCAAGGCTATCGCCTTTGGAGTGTAAATGATTCTAAGTTTGTAATTAGCAGGGATGTTACCTTTGATGAACGATCTATGGTAGCTTTGTCTAAAGATGTGGTGCCAGATGATGGTGATGTTGGAAAAACTTCAAATACTCAAGTGGTGGAGATAGAGTCTAAATACCAACAAATAGACTCTAATAATGTTCAGGTGGAGCATCCTAATGCTACTCGAGATGACGCAGAGGATGAACTTGATCATGAGGAAATTCAGCGAGAAAATGCACATGTATTACAACAGCAGCAGCAGGATTCTTTGGCATCTACTAGGCCAAAGAGGAATTATAAATTTGTTCAGAAGTTCGGGTCAGACAAGCCTTTGAGACATTATAGGCAGCTAAACTTGGTAGATTATGCACTCTCAGTGGAGAATGATGAGTCGGTCACCGTCAAACATGCTATCAAAGACAAAGAAAGAGAGAATTGGTTGGTCGCTATGGAGGAAGAGACGCAATCTCTTCATAAGAACAAGACATGGGATGTGGTCCCATTGCCCGTGGGAAAGACTGCAATTGGTTGTAAGTGGGTGTATAAAAGAAAAGAAGATCCTACTAAGTCAGATGGTACAAGATTCAAAGCTAGGTTAGTAGCAAAGGGTTTTGCACAGAAATAAGGTGTTGATTACAATGAGATATTTTCTCTTGTGGTGAAACACACTTCCATACGAGTGCTTTTAAGTCTTGTCGCTCATGGTGATCTTGAGTTGGAACAACTAGACGTGAAGACTGCATTCTTGCATGGTGACTTAGAGGAAGAAATTTACATGTATCAACCTGAGGATTTCAGGGTTGAGGGTAAAGAAAGTCAGGTATGTCGCTTGAGGAAATCGCTATATGGATTGAAACAATCTCCTCGGCAATGGTATAAGCGATTTGACTCCTTTATCTTAAAACAAGGTTTTTCCAGAAATAATTATGATTGTTGTGTATACATTCGTAAGCTTCCTGGAGGTGATTATATCTATCTTCTATTGTATGTGGATGACATGCTTATTGCCTCTAAGAGCAAGGTAGAGATAGATATGTTAAAGGTTCAACTTGGTAAAGAATTTGAAACAAAAGACTTGGGTGCTGAACGAAAAATATTAGGCATGGAAATTAAAAGAGAGAGATCAAGCTAAAAATTGTTCTTGAGCCAAAGAGGATACATTGAGCGCGTCATTGAAAGGTTTGAAATGAAAAATGTTAAATCGGTGGTAACGCCGTTGACTCCACATTTTAGGCTCTCTAGTAAACAATCTCCCACAACAGTAGAGGATAAGGCTTACATGGAAAATGTACCTTATGCTAGTGCAGTCAGTAGCCTAATGTATGCTATGGTGTGTACACGCCCAGATATTTCACAGGCAGTCAGTGTTGTTAGCAGGTTCATGGCAAACCCGGTTAAGGCACACTGGGAAGCAGTCAAGTGGATATTAAGATACTTGAAGGGTACCATTGACATAGGTTTATGCTTTAGTGGAAAATCATGTCAAATCAGCGGCTTTGTTGATTCTGATTATGCTGGTAATCTAGATAGAAGACGTTCTACGACTGGTTATGTATATAAAATACAAGGTGCTCCAGTTAGTTGGCGATCAATGTTACAAGCTACAGTGGCACTATCTACTACAGAGGCTGAGTACATGGCAGTAGCAGAAGGGGTGAAAAAAGCATTGTGGCTAAGGGGTCTTCTAGATGATTTGGGGTTGAAGCAAGATTGCGTGAATCTGAGTTGTGATAGTCAAAGTGCAATTCATTTGGCTAAAAATCAGGTTCATCATGCTCGTACCAAGCATATTGATGTAAGATATCACTTCGTGCGCGATGTTATAGAAAAAGGTAACATTTCTCTTATAAAAGTAGACACAGATGAAAATCCTGCTGATATGTTGACTAAAGTAGTGTCAGAAAACAAATTCCAACACTGTTTGGAATTGCTCAATATTGCTTCATGTTAGGCAATACATGGAGAAATAGAGGAACTACGATTGGTTTGATCCTGAACAAGAGTACGTAGGCAGTCATTGTAAAAATGATGCAACCAGATATGAATACCACACTTTGATCGTCCAAAATTTGAGTAGATTTCAAATTGTGACCGAGGTGGAGAATTGTGAGAATAAATGAAGGATAAGAGTAATTTTAAGAAGTAAAAAAAAATGAGTTTTAATAGGAGAGAACTCAAAATGTTAGTAAGGAGTTTTTGTCGGAGAATTTTATTCTTATTCGTTGAAGTTATAGCATAGAAATACTATATATACGTCTCAAGAATTGTAATTGATACCAGTAACAATGACAATATCCTTATTCACATCATCTTATAGAGTTAGTTAAAAAAAAATCTTTCATATTGTTTTTTCTCTTTACAAAATATATAGCGAGTGCATTATTGTGAGTAGTGTTCAATTTCATATTATTTTGTATTTATTAGAAGTCAAAATTCCGCTATAGACTCAACATAGTGGGAAAAAGCTTTGTTAAGTAAGTAATTAAGTAAGTACTGCAGTTGATTTTAGCAGCAAAACAAACTTTAATCAACAAGTCATGCAATAAGAGAAGAATGTTTTGCACATAATATTGAAATTGTCAAAGAATTACCTGAGTTAAGGGATTCAAGATGTTGGTACCACCATTTGCAATAAAAGTGGCTTCAACCCACTTGGTAGCACTCAAAAGTTTTTCCACCGTAGCCGGTTCCATCAATCCAGAAAATGAATAGAACTCCCCATTGAAAGCTATTATGTTAAATGTATCTTGTGCATTCAGATGGGAAAGGGATGCTATTAATGCATTCTTTGTGCTTTCAAGAGGACTTCCCTTCATGCTTCCACTTATATCTACTATAAACACCACATTCTTTCTAAAAACCTGTCAAGTCATTAAAGCAGAATTTCCATTAAACAAAAACAATGATTCTGCACGACCCCCATATATTTCAATCTTACTTTATCCTAACTTGTTCCTAGTTACATATTTTTGTTACACAAAGAATAACATTATATTTTACCAATACAAATATATTGTTAACTTAACAGATAATTATTTTTTCTGAGAGAAATCATTTTTTGCATAACAGAGACTAGAAAACAACAGAGGATCCATCTTATTTGTTCATATATGTGAATGACAAGACAGTTTAAATACATGCTGAAAAGATAATTTTATGTTTGAATAGGAAACATAAGTAGTAGCTCTTCCAATAGACAATTAATTGAAACCTTAAAATTTTGTTTGCTTTGGTAACAATACTTTTTTAAAAAGTTATATCCAAACACACTTAAAACTTTAAAGAAAATTAAACCTATAATAATGCAAACAAACCTTTCTATCCTGGCTTTTTCCTGGGTAAAGATACAAGCAAAATATCTCCCGTTCGTCGAAATCACGCAAGAAAGGAGATTGCAAGAGAACACCACCAACTATATCCGTTAAAGAAACCTGTGAAGACACCAATTCGGCTATTCAGGATCCACGAATTTTTACAGAATATTGAAATTGCCATTGGAAAGAACTTGATAGAATTATATGCTTCCAGGTCTTACAATGTAGGAAAGACTAAAGTCTATACTTGACCAAGCTTGCACTTCTGCTTCATATGATAAACTTAATTTGCCAGCTTGGCGCATTAGTACCTGGAAACCATGAAGATCATATTTAGTTCATTTCTATGAATGAGAGGCCTAACAGAATTTTGTTATACTGCAGTAGGCTATGTTTGCCGGTGTCCCCAACCTAACAGGTCAATGACTAATCTACCGCAGATTTGAGTTATATTCAAGGGTTTGCTGCTAGTTATTGGACTTCTGCATACATAATATGGATTCAAATATCTTACACTTGCTTGAGTAGACAAGTGAGCTAACCACTCGACTAACCCAAGTTGATTAAGTTGGTTTAAGGATGATATTTGTTTGAACTACCATAAAGGAATATTTTATATACAACTATACATATTATTGACGTCATTGAATTGAAAAAGTAATACTTAGCTTGATTAAAAATATTTAAAGACATAAGACTTGAATGAGTTACCATTATAATAGTTTGTCTTATTTAAAACAAAATGAAATAGTTCAACTTTAAGATGGAATGTTTTATGAAGTCTAATTTTGTAATTTTTATATTATAATATTTGATCAACAAGTGTCCTTTATAAGTATGAAGCAGTGGCAACAATTTAGGAATAAGAATGCTTCATAATCAGTAGGTTTTACCTTAAGAGGATGACTGGAGGTATTGCATGACACTTCTCTTGCAGCACCAGAATTCACTTTCAATAATATTCTCTCTTTCTTAGGAGATTTTATTCCAATAGGGTTAACGTATGAAGGGAAGCTAAAAGGAATATTAAGAGAGAACTGGCCTTCATTGAATAATATCTCCTGAGACCATTTTATCTTAATTGAGAAGATCGAG
>NC_029793.2:18776866-18778170 GCF_000816755.2 Arachis ipaensis
ATTTTAGTATATTTTGTAATTTGTAATTATTAATTAGTTATTATTAATATTTTTAATAGTGTAAGATTATATTTAATAATGTGAAATTATACATTCTTTTTCTACTGATTAAATATTGGCTAAATTTTAATAAAAGAGCTGGGTTGTGAATTGATAATATGAAGTATGAGTAATAAGATTCATCTTTGTTGCAATGTAATAGTGACCTGTGGGATGTCAATAATGTATATTTGGCTTTTCAAGAAGTATCCATCTTTGGCTTTGGCCACTTTCTCCTTATCATTTTCATCATTCCGAGAAATCAATTCAGTATGATATGATCTTCCAAAGTTATCAACCTCAACACCTAGAAGTGAACCCTGTTAGCCACATCATATTTAACTTGAGAACTCATGAAGGGGAAATTTCTCTAAAATATTTTCATTATGCAATTCATGCAATATAAGATGCATTCAATTAAAACTTATGGAACAGGAAACATAATGCACTCCATAATATCCCGTGTCCACAATCATGAATCAGGATCATAGATCGATAAAATTTAATACAAATACAACATGACTGATTGAGACAGATATAGAATTTATTATATATAGTCCAATACCATATCAGCGATGGTGTGACACAACAGAAAACAACTTGCAATATATTGTTAGGATTAAAGAATGGACATAAGCTATGAAAGATCCTATAGTAGAACAGTTGTTTAAACTGGTACTTTAATTTAATTATAAGAAATATTAATGGCGTTCTTAAATGCAGATACTCATTATTCAAGGTATTTGAAAGAAGAATCGAGCATGGAAAAAAAATCTGATACTTAAACCGCTAATAATTTGACTTTTGAGAATATGGCCATGCATTTAGGTGGTGCCAAATTTTAACTGAGTAGAATCAGTTGGTCATGCCAAGAATAGTATCTCTTCTTGGCACACCATATGATCAGAACTACTCCGACATGTAACGTCTCACAGTGTCATTATTATATGTTGCCATGTTGCCAACTAGCCAAGTAGCCATATAATTCGGTCAATAATAACATTCTGGCAAGTTTCATGGAAGATATTGCATTAGAAAAAATAATTTCCATGTGGGCCCCGAATCATTATGATTTTAACAAAAGATAAACACGATTATGTTTGACACATCAACGACATGGGAAAATTCTTTCCCTTTTGTGTATATTCTTTTAGTACTCAAAATAAGAATTTAATTCTAATGCGGTAATATAAAATAGTTGTATAAATACATTTAATTATGTGATATTAAATAAATAAAAATAATTATTTTTTATATAATTACAT
>NC_029793.2:18778187-18780544 GCF_000816755.2 Arachis ipaensis
AAATTTAGTTTCCTAATTTTTTTAAAATTTAAAATACAAATTCAAAAACAATTTAAATAAGATTAAAATCTAAAAATTTAATTTTAAATACCTAAATCTATAGACTCGAGGTGGTGTGACAGAAATTTTTATTGGTATAAGATTACATCAGGGATCATCCTTAAGTCCATACCTTTTTCCATTAGTTTTAGAAGTACTCACAGAACACATCTAAGAGCTTGTGCCATGGTGCATACTTTTTGCCAATGATATCATCTTTATGGGAGAGTGAAAAGAAGACCTAAATAAGAAGTTGGACTTATTGAGAGAAACTCTAGAAGTGTATGATCTACGCATAAGCCGTAGCAAGACAGAATATATGAAATGTAAGTTCAGTCTAAGAAAGAAAAACCCTAACATAGAGATAAAGATTAGAGAAAACATCCTACAAAAAGTTAAAAGTTTTAAATATCTTGGGTGTATCATACAGGATAATAGAGAGATTAAACAAGATGCTAAATCATAAGATCCAAGCAGGTTGGTCAAAATGATAGAGTGCATCTATTTTTATATGCGACAAAAAATACCTTTAAAATTTAAAGGTAAATTCTATCGGACCGCTGTAAAACCGGTTATGCTTTATGGTACGGAGTGTTGGACGGCCAAAGGAGAGCACGAACATAAGCTAACTGTGGCAGAGATGAAGATGTTGAGATGGATGAGTGGTCATACGCGATTGGATAAAATAAAGAACGAAAATATAAGGGTGAGAGTTGGAGTAGCACCCATTGTGAAAAAGATGGTTGAATTGCGTCTCAAATGGTTTGAACATGTGAAAAGAAGACTAATAGAACACTCAGTCAGAAGGGTGAATGAGGTGGAAGATAGACAATGAGCGAAAGGGAGAGAAAGACCTAAGAAGACCATCCATGAGGTGGTCAAACGAAATTTACATGTAAATAGTCTCTTTGTAGACATAATAAATGACAGAACATAATGACATCGTTTGATTCATGTAGTCGACCCACTTAATAGGACAAGTCTTTATTGTTATTTTTTGTATACTTTTATAGATCCTTTATTTTTTCTGGAATCTACGCACCATTGTAAGAGGACAGCGAAGCCCGCTCCAGAATTCCTATAGTAAATACTTAAAAACATAAATAGCAAAAAATAATTTCAGGGCAAAGTTGACAATCAACAATTTTTGGAACTGAGTTGAAATCAATCATTGAATGTATTAATTTCCGAAGCTGCTACTTTTGAGAGGACAAGGTTTTTAAAAATTTCACATAATTTTATATTTTTGTTTCAAGGTTAAGAGAACGACCCTCCCCAACAGATCAATTAAGCATAATCCTCGAAAACATTTCTTAAAAATATGAAAACTAATATACTCTTTAAAAGCATAAATATCAAAAATATTTTTAATAAAAGTTAAAAATTGGAATTAATCACTGAGTATATGTATTTATTTAATATAAAATATATCCCATATAAAATATAAAAAAGTTTTAAGTATTTTAAAAATATTAATATTTTAATTATAAAATTTATATATAATTAAAATTAACTGTTAAAATTATTAGAATATTGATATTTTTAAATCTGAAACTCTTCCTAAAATATAAAGTCTGAATTTCTTTTTCCAAAGACTGACTATTGCCTAAAATTATTAGAATATTGATATTTTTAAATCTGAAACTCTTCCTAAAATATAAAGTCTGAATTTCTTTTTCCAAAGACTGACTATTGCCTTCAGCCGCTAATTTGAGACTGTAAGAGTAAATTTGATTTACGTTTTAATTTTTTATTTTTATTTTTAATATTTTTTATTTTTGTTTTTTTATAAAATTTAAAAAACAAAAATATTAGAAAAAAAATAAAAAATACAAATACAAATCAAACCCACGATAAAATTTTATCTTTTATGATTTCAATTTAAATTGTTTTTAAGTCCAACGTAAAGACAACGACCCGCCCCAACTAACTTCCTCCACCCCTTCGGCTAAGAAAAGAAAATTGAGCACGTCTCATTTTCTTTCCATTCCATCACATGGCATGATGTTTTAACTTCCACAAAGAAATAGAGTCCAGTAGTATTCAATTTTTAAGTGATGATAGAATAAATATTTAATGATCTTCAATTAATGTCGATAAAAAATATCTTATACACACTAAAAAAATTATTATATATATTATTTTATATATTTTTAATATATATTTTATATTTTAAAACATATTTTATATAAATGACTAATTTAGTAATTTAATTTTAATGTATACATATCATAATTATTTTAAATTAGATATTTTAGTTTTTTATATAAAATTTATAAAAATTATTCTCATTAAACAAATTTTTTTTCAAGTGTTGA
>NC_029793.2:18780634-18781882 GCF_000816755.2 Arachis ipaensis
ATAATAAAATTGTGAAAAATAAAATATTATCTCTGAAATTTTTTGAAAATCAATTTAATTGTTTACTATTTATGATATTTTATCAACTATCAGAAGAGAGAGAAGAGGAGTGGGATAAATTTAGAATTTTGAAAATTAATCAAAAGAAAAATATCTTACGATTTGTATTTTAGTAACTTTAAGATGGTACATAAATGGTGTGTATTTGTGTTTCTTTGTATTAGTTTATGTCTCAAATTTTGTCTCTCAACAAATTAAATTGATGCACTTGTGTGTTACTTTGTTCATATTTTAAGTAGTCACACTCACACCTACTAACACAACACAATTTTAGTGGACTGATTAAGACTAAAGTTAAACTCTTCAAAATATTTATCCACTAAAAAAAACTAATGAAGTAACCTTCATCTGACTAGTGTTCTAAAAATATTAATTAAAAGATTAAACTAAAAAGCTAAAAAAATAAAATAAAATGTGTAAATGATCAATAGATTAATCACATTAATTAAAAAAATTTAATAAAACTGTTGTCTACACTCTACAGAAGTGATTAACAAAACCAGAAGGTTGGAAATGAAATTTATTCATTGGCCACTTCCACCGTGATTTCACATTTTTTTATTTTTTACCTCTCCTTTGATAGAAGTAAATTTTTTCAATTTTTACTTCAATTGTTTAATAAAGTATGATTTATATTATTTAATATTTTCTTTCACATATTTTTTTAATTTTATTTAAAAAAATAAAAAATAAAAAATTACACATTACTAAATAAATTAAAAGGATGCATGGCTTCTTTTTGACCTGATTCCGAAACAGTGGAATACCCAAGCCTAGGTCCCTCCCACGTCCCACCCCTAGAACTAGAAGTTTCAAGGACTCAACCTATCTCGCTGTGCCAACTGTCAGCCTATCCGAATTTTCTTCAAATTCTCTCTTCTATTCATTTTCTCCAAACGAAGAAATTTACATAAAGACAAAGATTCGAGCGAAGTTATCTTCGGATAAAATAATAATTAAAAATTATTAAATAATTATATCAACAACAATAATTTCAAGTGAGTTTTCACCTTTTTAATCATATTAATTTAACATCTAATACTTCTCTAGTTCTCTTTCAGATTTAGGCTTGTTCAAGTTAGTATAGTTTGTGTTTGGATTCTATGTAAAATAATAGACATAAACATTTTTAACTAAAAAGATAAGAATGAAATACAAAATTTTTACTATCTAAAAGATTCATAACCT
>NC_029793.2:18781967-18788123 GCF_000816755.2 Arachis ipaensis
ATCAGAAGGATTTTTTTCTATTATAAAATAAAAAAATTACTTATTTCCAAATGCAAGTTTACGGAGAAGAAACCACTTTCCTTCAAAAATCACCCCATAGTTCATCAATAAACACAAGAAAACTAGAATTAGTAAATGATTTTCCTCTAAAGCTATTGCCAAAGATATCAGCCATTGTATATATAACATATTAACATTTACCTGCTCTCCCATCGGTATCGCGAGGCGGCAATCGCACGTGCTACTTCCCAACACGCAATGCACGCGCCACCGTGCATTGACGGTTACAAACGCCGTGTCCAAGCTACAATCGACCTCCATGGTGACTCCTAGAAGCTGCAGCGGTATTAGCGCCGGCGGGTCACACTTCCCGTGCACGTACGGTTGGTAGCTCCGGATGTCCGGGTTATCCACCGTATCCGGATCCGATATCACGGCGTAGCACATCGGCGCCGTCGGTAGGTATTCCTCCGGCGATCTCGACATCGCCGGTACCGGCGCCGAACCTTGGCCGTAGTATATGCGCCTGGAGAGCCTGAGTCCGAAATCAACGGAGCTGGAGAACTGGTTGGCCATGACCGCCGCCGATGATGCCGGAGATGAATTTCCGGCGAGTGCTTTTAGAAAGAAGATTAGAGAGAGAAGAAGAAGATTGGAGAATTTTGGAAGGATGTGGAATGACGCATTAATAGGAAGATGAAAGTGAAGGGTTTTGAATAACAGTTGATGAAGAAAGCGGAAGAAAAAGATGAGAAAAGTGAGCAAGAGGAAGAGGTAGCTCGAAATAGGCCCAACCTGTTAGAACCTCAAAGTCCTTGCGACTTTACCTCTACTAATTTAAGTCACATTTACATAAATCAAGAAATTATTTTTAAGGGTCCCAATTCTCAAATACAAAATACATCTCCATTTCAATAATTTCTCCCATTATATTGATGATATAATATAATTTATGTCTACATAAGTACATATACATTTTATTGTTTTAAATAAACAATTATTTAAGAGTAAAATCATTAACTCTTTTACTCTTTAGTCTTTACTCATATTGTGTACATAATTAGTCCACATTTGTTAATTCGTTAACGCTTGTTTGAAAAGTTTTAAAAGTAAAATCATTAACTCTTTAGTCTTTACTCATATTGTGTATATAATTAGTCTATATTGGTTAAATTTAAATTTTTTAAAGTTTGAATTTCACTTTAAAGAGTAAAGTGTGATTTCTCATCATTGATTTTATAGGTGGGACCAATAATAAATATGAAAGAGAAACTATTCAATGGTAGAAGATCACACTTTACTTTCTAAAGTGAAATTCAAACTTTAGAGGATCCAAATCCACATTGGTTAATTCATTAAGGCCCGTTTAAAAAATTTTAAAAGTAATTTTTTTGAATTTTTGATTTATGAAAAATAGTAATATTAATATTTAGTGTAATTTTTAAAATTAAATTGCAGCTTTTTAAAAAGCTATTTAGGAACTTATAAAAAAGTTTTAAAAAGGGTTAACTACAATTTTGGTCCTTAAGATAGGGGCTGGAAATTTTTTTCGTCCTCGACCTTTTTTTCGCTACAAAATGGTCTCAAAGGTTTCACTTTTTTTAAAATCGTCCTTCGAACGAAACTGCCCTTCCCCCTGCTTTCCCAAAATACAGAAACAGAAGCATAATGCAGAAGCAAAAAGCAGAAGTAGTGAAATAACAACAACAACGAGAAGAACAACACCAACAATAACAATGAATGATGAAATCAGAGCAACAACAAAAACAAAACTAGAAGTAGAATCAGAAGCAGAAGGAATCCAGAATCAAACCAAAAACAGAATCAAACCAACAACAATAACCATTTCCTAAAATCCACTAATAGAAAATCAACATCCAACTAAACTAATCCAGAATCAAACTAAAAATAGAAATTGAAAGCAGAATAATAACTTGAATTATGAAAAGAAAACAGAAAACATTCTTCTTTTTCTTCAATGAAATCAGAAACAAAAACAGAAGAAATAAAAGTGAAACAGCATTGTCTTCTTCTTCAATGGAATCAAAAGCGTGGAACAGGTTCTCCAAGTTGACCGTGGCGCCTAGCCCAAATTCACCGTCGAGACTCCGTAATCGCCGCTGCCATCATCGTCTACCTCTTCCTCCTTCTTTGCCGCCAGCATCGCATCAGTCTCGGACCAACTGCCTTCTTCAAATTCCTCGTCATCAAAGGCCTAGATGCCTCGCCGTAGGTCCGAGACAGGGAAGGAGAGAAGGAGGGGAGAGGAGCAGCGGCGGTGGCCATTCCCCTTCCCTTTCCCACCTTCCCTTTTCCCTCTTCTGTCCCCTCTTCCCTTTCCTGAATTGAACCAGCGTGAATTGAATCCCTTCCCCCTTATTCAACTTTTTTTTAAGTTAAGGGTATTTTTGGAATAAAAATTTAAACTTTGGTAAAAATGACGATTTTAAAACAAATTGAAACCTTTGAGACCATTTTGTAGCGAAAAAAAGGCGGAGACGAAATAAATTTTCGACCTCTACCTTAGGGACTAAAACCATACTTAACCCTAAAAAAAATGACTTCTCTCATAATACTACTACTTTTTATCACATTTCTATAAAATAAGCATTTTTAGAACTAAAAACTCAAATACAAAATAACTTATTTATAAACTACTTTTAATATAATTATTTATCGCTAAATAATTTTGGTAAATAAATCCAATTAAAATTTTCAAAATCATATTGTTTTTTATCTCTTTGTTTTTCATAAGGTGTTTTTTTTCCTCTTAGTCTTTTTTTTTTTAATTCTTCTCTTTTATTCTCTTTTAAGTGCATGGTTTTTTCTTTTTCTTCTTCTTTTCTCATCTTCACTGGCTAAAAAATTTAAATATGAAAGTGGTATGAGTAATATACTTTAACATGGTAATTTTTTATGTTTTTTAAAATTGTAGAAGGCACACAAATCATCGGACTGTCCGATTTGTGTTTAAAAAATTAAAAAATTTTGGGTACACAAATTGGACCGTCCGATTTCTGTACCTCAAATTTTTTTAATTTTTTTAACACAAATCAAACGATCCGATTTTTATACTTTTAACAAATCGGACGGTCTGATTTTTACTTCTCTAATTAAACAGTTCCATATTTGAGAATAACACTCCAATCATTCATATTTAAAAAAAACACCGTTACCATTCCAATATTAAAAATAAAAAAGTGCATCTTCACTTCTCGTTAATTTTCTTCTTTATTTTTTTTCTTTTATTTCTTATTTCAAATTCTCTTCGTCCTTTCAAATGTTCATTTATCTTAATATTTTTTGTTCTGTTCAAATCCGTCAATAATAAAGAATCTCATTCAAACAAAAGACATATTAAGTTGAATTGTATAAAAATACACATAAAAATTCAATTAAAAAATATAAAAGTTTTAATTGAAAAACACATAAATTGTTTTTAACTATACAAATTTTTTAGTTGAATGATGTAGAATTACGCATACATTTTAGTTAAAATATGCAAAAAAATAAAAGTTGAATAGCATAGAAATAGTTTTGAAGAACTTCTTTTTATGTATTGCCTCTAAAAGTTTGTAGTCCCCAAATATGATTGAAAATATGTGTTGGACAGGATTGTGGGATAATACAATACGGCATTGCCGTTTTAACATTTTTAAATTAAAAAATATAATAAATGATAATTCGACAATAATAAATTGTGTTTGTGTCCGACTTTCCAACTAGATATAAATATAAAAATTACTAAATAATTTTAAAAAACATCAAAATTATATCCTAATAATATTTACAAAATTTAGCCTAGTTTTGACTTGTACAAATTTTTAGTTGAATAAGACAAAAAAGCATAAAAATTTTAATTGAAAAAGACAAAAAAATTAATTAAATAACACATAAACGTAACCTGAATAATACAAAATTTAATTTATGTATTCATAAATCTCTATATGTTGTAAAAACTTTTCTGTGTTTGCTTTTATTTCTCACAAAAATTTTGGTGTTTATCATAAATACTTTTTATGTTCGATTCCTATATTTATCAAATTTTTGTATTTATCATAAAAAGTTTGTATTTGTTTTTTATATGTTTGCTTCATATACTTTTTCGTTTAGGGTCTTAAAAGATTTATGTGTTTGCTTCCTATGTTTTTCTCAAAATAAGAAAGAAAATGAAAAAAAAAAAGAAAGAAAAAAATAAAAATAAAAAATCGTAAAATACTCATAGAAAGAAAAAGCAGAAAACACATAAAAGAAGAAGAAAAGAAAAAAGATAGAAAAAAAAAAAAAAAGAAAGAAAAGACATAAAGGAAGAAGGAGAATTACACAATGCATGTGACATGTATAACAATACTTAGGGTGTGTTTGGGGATGTGACATGTATAACAAGACTTAGGGTGTGTTTGGGGACTTTTGGAATTTTTGAACACATAAGTACTTTTATTTCTGAAAGCACGTTTACGTGATATTAAAAATTGTAGTTTCTGCATTTATATTGATGGTGGTTAGTAATTGTTGAGAAATTAGGAATAAAATTTATTTTTTTTTCTACCAACTCTATTTTTCATTTTTTTTAATTTCAACTTTTTTTTTCATCAAGATTTTTTAGATTTATTTCAATTACTACTAAAATAAATATTTTAATTTTTTAGTAATTTTTTTATATTTTAATTTTTATATTTTTTATTGTATTTTTTATTTATATAATAAATTGAATTTCACTTTGAAAACCCAACGACATCCGATTGCCTTCTTGCCATGTGGTAAAGGGGTAAGAGACCAGGTTTTAGTCTGTTCAAGGGCCAAGAGTTCTGCACTAATAGCCTTCCTCCAACAATCTTATTTGATAGCATCCTCATATGTTGTTGGTTCAGCAACAGTAGTAACAGCAAGAGAAAAAGAGAGTTGAGTAGATGATAATGAAGAGTAAGACACAGAATTAGAAATGGGATATTTGCAATTAGATGATTGTACAGATTGTGGAGTAGTGATGCTATTTGCACATTGAAAATCTTTTAGATACACTGGAGGCCTCTTGACTCTAGTAGATCTTCTAAGATGAGATGATCTATCTATATGTTCTACAGGATTATACTCTAAGGAATGCACTGGCAGCGGGGGTGCGTTATTTTCTGTGGAATGCAGTGATATTGACGGAGGAAGAGGGGAAACATTGGTAAGAGGAATGACGGGATGTACACTTGTGTGATTTGTGTTATCAGATTGTGTAAAATGTAAGTGTGTGTATGGGTCATGTGTGAAGAGATCATCCCAATGAACAGAGGGGTTTGGCATAGTATGCATAGTAGGCGAAGGTGCTTCTGAATTGTCTTTTGAAATGAAAGGAAATACAGACTCATAGAAGAAAACATTTCTCGAAATAAAAAATTGTCTTGTTTTTAAATCATATAGGAAAAAACCTTTGACACCTTCTTTATAACCCTGTGGTAAAGGGGTAAGAGACCAGGTTTTAGTCTGTTCAAGGGCCAAGAGTTCTGCACTAATAGCCTTCCTCCAACAATCTTCTTTGATAGCATCCTCATATGTTGTTGGTTCAGGTAAAAGGCACAAAGAAAGAATCAAGAACTGAAAGAAAAAGAAGAGTAATCAATGAATCTTGAAATGTGAGATTCAGAACTTCTCCTCCTTAACTTGCTGATCGGAACACTGTCGTGGAAAGAACCAAGCAGCTCTCATCAGTCTCTATGGTGTGAGTTTAGGAGAAGAGGAAGAAGAAGAAGAAGATGGTAAAGAGGGCCATGGATCTGAAGGCGATGATACCATGTTAAGAATGTGGGAAGTTATCAGCGGAAGGGAGAAAGAGAAGTTTCCAGAGAATACAGTAAGAAAGAAAGATGAATGAATTGAAAATTGGCAATCAGTCTAACATTCTGTTAGTTGCCTAGTTATTTACATTGGTTATGACTAACAAGTTCATTACAAGAATAGCTTAACTAATCAATCTGATAATCATCTAAACAATACATTATTAATTGCTGCTCATATTCTAGTTAAATCATGTAAGGGGTCAGGTAATAACATGAACACAACAAAAGTACTTAACCAATATAAAAATGCGAAATATAATGCCCAAAAAATAAAACAATTTTTTATTTATAATAAAAATTTATTAATATTATAAGATTTAGCTAATATGTA
>NC_029793.2:18788693-18800956 GCF_000816755.2 Arachis ipaensis
CTTGATTTATACATTTATCGACCCAGGTTAGCTAAATTTATTCTATAACTAAACGAAGTTACAATTAGAGTCAAATAGTTCGTAATTATAATCAAAATTCATGGCAAATAAAGTCAAACTATGTTTGCATTTATAATCAAAAAGAGGAAATTTTATGGTACTGATTTATAATGCATGGATACGAAATATGACACAATACGAAATAAGAAGCTACAACTAGAAAATAGATTAATATAGACAGATTTACAGACAGATTTAGTCTTTATTATAGATGGATTTTTGGTTACCGACGGATTTTGTCTCTCTGTAAAAGTCTCGTTGAAAATTATTTACCGATGAATTTTTTTCTGTCAGAAAATTACAGACAGATTTTTACCAGTTACCGACGGATTTTCCCTCTGTAAATTTTTTGTTCATTTCCCAAAGGCGACAAAATTTCCGACGGATTTTCCGTCTGTAATTACAGACAAATTTTCCGACAGATTTTCCGTCTGTAATTACAGACGAATTTTCAAACGGAAAATTCGTCTGTAATTACAGACGGATTTTTCGACGGATTTTCCGTCTGTAATTTGAACTTTAGAAAATCATTCTTACACTTTAATTACAGACAGAAAATCCGTCTGTAAATCCGTCAGTAAAGTAAAATAGATTTTTTTTATTTTTCTAATTACAAAATAAACTTATTTTCATACAAAATAAGTATAAATTTAATAAATACAAATTTTTATTGATGGTATAAATAGAAAAACACATCAGTGAGTACAAAATGCTTTCTTTATAATAAGAAGCAATTATTTCCATGCAATAATACAATCTAAATACATTAGATGACAAATAACTACTAGTGGACTCATCAAGATTCAATATCCTAATTTATGGATAGCTTCATTCTTTCTTGAGCTTCTTAGTGATGATCGCAATATACTTGCTTCTTGAGATTCTTGGTCCATCAAAATTATTCGCTGCTTTCCACTTTCTGAGCAGAGGATGTCTATCTTACTATATCTGATCTACACTCAGACAACAAAAAAAAATACCCTTTTTATTTGTCATGTTTTTACGTCGAATGAATTTCGGATACGATATATATCGATATTTGTTCGATATGTATATTTTTTTGTCTAATCATATCTTAATAAAAAAAAAATTTCGAACACGATTGAATACATTTAAATATTATCACTAAAATACTAAAATATCATTATAATTTATCTAAAAAATACTTTATATTATATATATGTCATATCCCGTGTCTTATAAAAATTTCAAATTCACGTATTCGCGTGCTCACTACTAGAAAATTAGTTATTACAGACGGATATTTCTGACGGATTTTATCCCACGGAAATACAGACGGAATTTCAGAGGGATTTTTTGTCGGAAAACAAAAAAATGAATTAGCATAAATTACAGACGAAAAAGAGAATCCGTCTATAATTCTGTCGGAAAAATTAAATTTTTTTCCGTTAAAAATGATTACAGACAGAAAATCCGTCTGTAATTTAAAATTTTCCGTCGAAAATGTTGATATTTTAGGTCTATGATAGTTGGGGTTAAGTTTATGCCCGAGCTGCATTCATTCACAGCACACAAATCAAACCTAGCATTCCCCACAGCGCCACCGCCGACGAGCTCCTTCTTCTCCTTTCCTCATCCACAGCGCCACCGCCGGCCACTTTAACCGCCGCAGCTACCTTCTCCTTCTTCTCCTCTTCTTTAAACACTGAACCAGTAGAATACAACCCCTGTCTCTCTCATTCGCAGAACAAAGCAAGCTCAAGCTCCACCACCGCCGCGCCTCTCTCTCCTTTTATCCCCCTCAGTTCTGGCTCGCATACCTTCGCGCAAGCCCTAGCTCCGTGGCGACCAAAATCGGTTCCACCGTCAGTCGCGGTTCCACCTCTCTCTTTCTCCCTGTTCGAACCGATAGGGTGCGTGACTAGGGTTTTGGTTTTGTGGCAGTGGTTGTTCATCGGAGGGCCACTGGCGATGCTCCGATTCTCAAGCATTCTAAATTCAAGGTGATCTTCGTAATGGCAGCATTATATTTTTCCCAGACTTCAACTCAAAATTCATATGATTTTTTTTGCTTATCGTAATCGCTGTGCTTTCTCATTGCTTATTGTGATCTATGTGCTTTTTCAGTTTCTTTTTTAGTTTCTAATTCAAACTTTTGATTGAGGACTATGATTAGTTTGAATCTGAATTATAATTGTTTACAATATTTTGTCAGTATTAGTTTGGGAGGGAACTTGACAATGGTGGATCTTCCTGGTATAACTAAGGTTCCTGTTCATGGCCAGCCTGAAAATATCTATGATCAGATCAATGATATTATCATGGAGTATATTAGACTTGAAGAGAGCATTATTCTGAATGTTCTTTCTGCTACCGTTGATTTTACTTCTCCATTAAATGTTATATTTGTTGCAGAAGTTTGTTGTATGCTTTGACTTCTCCTGAAATTATTTCAGGTTTTGAACAGTTTGGAGTCCTTGAAATGCCGGGTTTGATGTACATTAACACAACTGCAGTAGTTCAAATGGTAAAGTTTCTATACTTATTTTTACATTAGCTTTGTGTTCACTCCATCATTTCCTGGTCATATTACCTAAGGATTAATGCACGTTATATATTCACATTACTATTAGACTTCTCTGGCTTCCCGATTATACACAATAATCCAGATAAGTGCCTTGTGATGCACACTAGTATTAGGCATTCCCAAATATTGAAGAGCAAATGTAGGTTATAGATGCAAAATTTAATTGAATTAACCAGCTGTTTAGTATTTTGTAATCAAGATATTATCTTATTACCCGAGTAGTTGTTGGCTCAAGCCTTGTATTTAATTTCTTTTTTCGTTTTTGGTTATTAAACAGGATTTAATTTGATAAAGTTTCTGCCTTCTCTTTCTTTGAATATGATTTAATGTGTGACTGAGAACTTTCAGTTAAAAAGTTTGTCTTTCTCTTCTATTTTTAGGTTATTTGCATGTAAATTGGAGTTTTGAAGTTTAATATACCTGCTTTGAACAGAGATGGGTGGCTTAAATTTGATGAACTGGGGAAGAAAATACTGTCCATTGCACTACCTGCTGCTTTGGCATTGGCAGCTGATCCACTTATCTCACTGATCGACACAGTATTTGTCGGCAACATAGGTACTTATTATTACTGATGGTGAATTAGTTAGTTAGTTATTAGTAACTTTCTGTTAATAGTCACTTAAATCATTAACTCAAACATACTCTTGTATAAAGTAAGCTAATTTGATTAAATTAATTTTATTTATTGGTTTGCATGTTCTTGTTTTAAACTGGTCGAAAGTATGGAATTGTAATTTATCTGCCTGCAGCTTATTTGGCTTAATTTTATTCTCACCCTGGAAGCCCATTCTGAATTTCTAGTTTGTTGTTTATTTAATATATAGTTGTAATCTTGTAATTGTAGTTGGTGATGATGGTTACAAGTATTTGCTTGTCTTAGGTTCTGTTTGTTTGGACATACATTTGATTGATGATTGTTTTGTAGTACTTGTTCATGGAAAGTATTGCTAGTTTATGGATTAGATCTTGCTATACTGTTCCTATGTTAAGAATGTTAGCATGTCTTGTTCAAGTTTTGGTTTCCTTAATTTTATCATGGGTAGTGTTAAGATAAAAAACCATTTATTGCTTTTGGTGAAATGGTTCTTCTCATGATACTATATATTATATGTAGGGGTGTCAAAAATTTCCAGGAAGTAGGGATCTCCGCGGGGACCGTCCTGAATGGGCCCCGATAGCGGAGAATTTTTCCTGCGGAGACGGGGATGGGGGACGAAATTCCCCCGAAGCAGATACGGGGACCCGAGCGGGGATCCTCGTCCCTGTCCCCGTCTCCGTATTCCCCACAATCCTCGAATATAGTAAATTACTTAAATATCCTTATGAATTTAATTTTTATTTTGGTTTTTAAGTAATTTCACTTTGCATATATATATATAGAAAAGTTAACCCTAACTCCTCTTCCCAGTTCCCACTTCCCACTTCCAACATAGAGCGCCGCATTTGTTGTTCAACAGTGCTCCTCTCCTCGCGAAACCCTTCGTCTCTCTCTGCACCCTTCCTCTGCATTCTCTCCGTCGTCCCAGCCAGCAACCTCCGACCACCATCGACACCCCTACTCGTCACTGTCCGTTTCAGCCGGCCCACACTGCATCATCACCGCACCGCCCCGTGCGCCCTGTTCCGTTTGCTCTCTTCCCGTCGTTTGCCGCTCTTCTCTTCATCGGCGTTTCTGACCTCTTCAGCCATTTCTCTTTTATCCATGGTAAGATTCACTACTCTCTCCTTTTCTTCTTGTATTTTGGGATTTCAGTTTAGGTTTTTGCTTTTTTTCATGAATTTTGTTCTATGAATTTCTGATAATTGGTGGCTGTTTTTTTCTTTTTTTTCATACTTTAATTTTTTTTATTTTCCATTAATTCTGAATTCTGATTTTATTAGCTGTTGCCTGTTGATGAGTTTATGCTATGCTATTCTGTATTAATAATTTATATTTTGTAGAATGAAAAATTCTGATTTGCTGCACCATTTATATATTGAATTATAACCCAAAACGGTGATACATGAATCGACTAAACATAAAGCTGATTCACCTTCTTATTGTACTTAATTTATTGGTTGAGCTACTTTAGTACAAGGATTAAGTGTGTTTCAGGCCTCAAGTTTTAGGTTCTCTGTTTGTTGTAGTAAGTGTTAGTTATGAGTTTTGATTGCAATTAGGATTCACTAAGTGGAATCTAGGGCCTTTTACAAACGTTTGGAAGGATTTAAGGAGTTTGAGGTTGTTGCAGGTTTAGAAGATGAATGGTTCTACTTCAGTTTTAGATTTTCTATTGAAAACTAGCTTAATTTTGCATACTAGTAATTTCCCTTGCAGTGCAAAATGTGATTGATTGCATGTGGTTGGAAGAAAGTAATACATAAGTTTCAATCCTTGAGAGTGATGTAATTAGTAATTTGAAATTATGTTTTAATCCAAGTTAGAGCACAGATCTTTTTTTTTTTTGGGCGTTTTGTCTTTAATTATTTTCTCTATAGGTTTTTTTTTCTTGTAATTTTGAAATTGGAATATATTGTTCCCAGTGGTTCCTCAAAATTAAGCTATCTTGGCATTTGGATTGATTAGCTGAAGTTGGAAATGGTTAAAAGGTTAGCTGGCCAAAATGAGATGATAAAAAATAAGCTCTATAAACTGTTACTGCATGTGTATGTAATCCATAACATCACATGTTTGATATTTTTCTATGTTATAGAAATCATTAAAGATCATACTATTTTCCTGAAGTTTTTTTTCTGAGCCACAAATTAGTAGTATGCTGTTTCCTGGTGCGGGATTAATTATATTGAATTAGAAAAGTAAAATTACGAAAAAGGCACTTAATAATTTGTTTCCTTATGAGAAGAAGTTAATGAAAAAGGCACTTAATAATATTTGATTTCGTGTTTATGTATTGAATTTTAATTTAGTGTTTCTGTATTAAATCTTACTGTATAGGATGGATAGTTTAAGCTCGACTCCTATTGACAATAATAATGAGACAGAACCAAGTCAAGATGCCGAGGGTCAAGCAATTGAACCACATGTCCAAGGAACACAAGAGGAAGGACAAGAAGAGACACAAGAGGGAGGGCAAGAAGTTAGCCAAAGTGTGGAAAACAGTCCTAACAAAAAAGGATTAACTTCTGAGGCTTGGAAACATTTTAGGAGAGAGAAAATAGATGGAAAGTGGAAGGTAATATGTAAATATTGCGAAAGAAAGATTGGAGGTGACACGAAGCACGGAACTAAGCACTTGCATGATCACATTAGAATTTGCCCGATTCGTACTGTCAGGGGACCAAAGCAATCAATATTGAAAACAATGCAGCAATCATCAGGTTCGACAGGAACGGAAAGGCCAACAGATTCACTTTTGGTTGGAAACTTCACATTTAGTCAAGAGGGAGCACGACGAGCATTAACAAGATGGGTTATTAGGGACGAACACCCTATGTCATTTGTTGAGCAACAAGGTTTTCATGAGTTTATGGCTGAGACTCAACCTTTGTTCAAATTTTATACAAGAAATACACTGAGAAGTGATGTTGAGAAGATGTATGAAGCTAAAAAGACAAAGCTTCTAAAATTGTTGGGAAAAAATTCAAGCCGCATTGCTATAACTACTGATATGTGGAGTGCTGATTGTCAAAACAAAGGCTATATGGCGATTACAGCTCACTTTATTGATGATGATTGGAACTTGCAAAATCGGCTTGTAAGGTATTATTTATACTTTTAGCAACTTTTAAATATTTGAATTTTTAATGTCATGATTGTTTATTATATTTACATTACTCTAGGTTTGCATATGTGCCTGCACCCCATACTGCTGAAGTTCTTAGTGATGCTTTGGTGAATTCCTTGTATGATTGGAATATAGATAGAAAATTGTCAACTTTAACGGTTGATAATTGTAGTACAAATGATGTCATGATTCATCTTATGCTTGATAAGATTTCACCGTCTAATTTTGTTAAGAGAGGAGAATTTTTTCACATGCGTTGTTTGCTCACATTGTGAATTTGATTGTGAAAGATGGCATGAATGCAATATATGGTTCTATTGAAAAAATCAGAGATAGTGTTTCTTTTTGGGTTGCAACACAGAAGAGGGAATAAAAATTTGAAGAGACTTGTAGGCAATTGAATATTAATTATAGGAGAAAGCTTGCACTTGATTGTAGAACTAGATGGAATTCAACTTATCTAATGCTTACTTCTGCTTTGCCATATAGAGAAGTTTTTGAGCATTTAAGACACCGTGAATCTCTGTATAAAGTTGTACCATCTGATGATGAGTGGGAAATGGCAAATGAACTTGTTGATAAATTAGAAGTCTTTTATAGTGTAACTGAATTATTCTCTGGCACTTTATATCCAACGACAAATTTGTACTTTCCCAAGGTGTGTGAAATGAGATTGACATTGAATGAGTGGTTGCTTAGTCCCAATGAGATGATTCATAGAATGACAACAAATATGATTAGTAAGTTTGAAAAGTATTGGGATCAAATTAATGAAGTCATGGCTGTGGGAGCTATCTTAGACCCTAGGTATAAGATGAAATTATTGAAATTTTTTTCCCTAAAATATATGGAACTCAAAGTGAGCATCATCTGAGCAAGGTAAAGAAAATGATGGAAGAATTAGTATGTGAATATCAACTTACGGCTAGGGTTAAAAGAAGAGCAACAAATGATGATAGTTCATCTTTTACTTTGAATGTTGGACATGATGAAGGATCTTCAAAGAGAAAATTTAACTCTATCTACTTGCAATTTGTGGAAGATACATCTGAAGACTGTGTTGCAAAAACTGAGTTGGATTTCTATTTGGAAGAGAGTGTTATGGTAGATAAAACAAATTTGGAAAAATTTGATATTTTGGGCTACTGAAAAAATATTGGAGTGAAATATCCAACTTTACAAAAGATTGCAAGAGATTTTTTAGCCATTCCCATTTCTACTGTTGCCTCAGAGTCTGCTTTTAGCACCGGTGGTCGAGTTATACATCCACATCGCAATAGATTGGATTGTGAACTTGTTGAGGCGTTAATTTATACTCAGCATTGGATACACTCTTCAGGTAAAAGTACTAATAACTCAAATTTTATTTCGTATTAAAGTTCAATTTCATGTTAAATTTAACTCTCGTAAATTGTTGGTTGATATAATATAGGTAAATCAGGGTCGAAAATTCTAATTTCTTGGGACTATATGATGGATATGGAGATTTAAGAGTTTAGGTAATTATTTTTTTATTATGTCAAATTCTTATTAATTATATGGATTTCTTGTTTATGATGTATGTTAAGATATTCATGTTTGTGTTGTATTTTAACAGAGAACATGGAATTGTTGGTTGGAAGCTGAATACTTTATTTTATGGCTTTTTTTAAAAATGTATGTTGTATTTTAAAATTTCGTTTTATGATCTATGATCACTTGATTTTATATTTCTTTATTTGTAAGTTGTAATCTTGGATAAGATATGTATGTTTGTGTGTTGTTTTGACATTTTGTGATTTTTTTATATTTTTTAAATTTTTTATGGTAATTTTCATATAAATGTTCAACATAAGCAGATGGAGAATGGGGACCCGCGGAAAACACGGAGAACGTGGGGAATGGGATGGGGGCAATTATTCCCCTATGGCGGGGAATGGGGCGGGGATGNATGGTTCTTCTCATGATACTAGATATTATATGATCCCTATATGAACTAGTTATTTTCTTCCATTATTTTCTTCCATTCAAGAGTTTAATCCTTTAGGCAAAGATAGCTATCAAAATAATTGAATTTGAAGAAGATATAAGACAACAAGTGTGATAAAATGTGTGGTCAATAGTCGTAGTTGTTCGGTTCAATGCTTGAATGCTAGTTAACATAATAATATTCCTCTAAAATTTGTAATCATCTCCTTGTTATTTATCGGGCATTTGTTTAATTAGAATGTGAATATAAGTGGACGAAAAGTGATTTATTTAGTCTTTGCATATTTTTCTGGGCAATCCCTGAGCCAAGCCCATTTTAAACTTGGATGATTCTTCCTATGACTTCAATAGCCTTCACAATGTTCTCAAAAGTTTTTTGAGTTATTCTATATAATATTCAGTTATGTTGGACTCAGATTGCTATTGTTTTTTGCAGTTCATATTTCATCTTCATCAAAAAAAGAAATAGCCACTTTCTTGAAGAAAGTCACCTCTCAGGAACCTAATCTTCATGTTGTTGACATTGATCTACCACTTATTAGAGTTTGTGCTCACAATTATTAAGTAAGGTTTAAAATTTCTACATAGAAAATGCACATGTTCTGCATATGATATTATGCACTCCACTTTTTTTGTTTTTCTCATTGATATCCATCTATCATGAGTATAGATTAAATTAATCTCTATGAAGGTAATGACTTTGCTAATATGTAGAAACTATAATAAGATATTCAGTCATGTTTTGCTACATTTGTAAAAGTAATGACTTTCTATAGCATGGCTGTATATGTGCAATTACATTTCTTTCTGACATCAACTTTGATCACCTGAGTAAAATTTATTTCTACCCTTTTAAGAATACTAACAAATTTACCCACTCTTCAATGCTAGTCAAGTTGAAATAATTGCCTTATTTGTTGTCTGAGTGTAGATTGGATATAGTAAGGTAGACATCCTCTACTCAGAAAGTGGGAAGCAGCGAATAATTTTGATGGACCAAGAATCTCAAGAAGCAAGTATATTGCCATCATCACTAAGAAGCTCAAGAAAGAATGAAGCTATCCATAAATTAGGATATTGAATCTTGATGAGTCCACTAGTAGTTATTTGTCATCTAATGTATTTAGATTGTATTATTGCATGGAAATAATTGCTTCTTATTATAAAGAAAGCGTTTTGTACTCACTGGTGTATTTTTCTATTTATACCATCAATAAAAATTTGTATTTATTAAATTTATATTTATTTTGTATGAAAATAAGTTTATTTTGTAATTAGAAAAATAAAAAAAATTCTATTTTACCTTACTGACGGATTTACAGACGGATTTTTTGTCTGTAATTAAAGTGTAAGATGATTTTCTAAAGTTCAAATTACAGACGGAAAATCCGTCGAAAAATTTGTCTGTAATTACAGACGGAAAATCCGTCTGAAAATCCGTCGGAAAGTTTGTCGCCTTTGGGAAATAGACAGAAAATTTATAGAGGGAAAATCCGTTGGTAACTGGTAAAAATCCGTCTGTAATTTTCCGACGGAAAAAAAATCCGTTGGTAAATAATTTCCGATGGGATTTTTACAGAGGGACAAAATCCGTCGGTAATTTCGTCGGTAACCAAAAATCCATCTGTAATAAAGACTAAATCCGTCTGTAAATTTGTCTGTATTAATCTATTTTCTAGTTGTGTATTAGTATTTATATTTGGTTGAAAAAAAAAGAAAAAACTATTAAAAATGGGAAATTTTTCAATAATGCTTGTGTAATATATTTTATTTTGTTGGAATAAAAAAGCTAAATAAATAGTTATGATAAGTTAAAATATTAAAAATAAATAAAAATTTTGAATCTAATTGCTAAGAATTTTAGTTAAATAAAAACCTATAAAAAATAGTCCAAAGTTCAAACGAAAACTTACACAAAGGTATAATAAATTAATAATGCATTTAAAAAGGGCCAATTTCTTCAAGCATGCAGTGCAAATAACCAAGTTAATTAATCTCTCAATTATCCTCGTTTAACCTCACATAAAGAAACAGAAATATAAAATTGTGACGAAACAATAAAAGAAGAACTATGCATCATTTTTTAAACAAGACACTATATAATTTTCATAGTATGCTTTTTTCTTTTGTCAGTACCATAGAATTTTCCTCAAATAAATCCTAAAATGGAATACTATTGTATATGTACAATATATGTTTTCGTGTTGATGGTTGATTTTGTATGTTTATGGAGAATTTTTTAAAATTCGTTTCACTACTTTCTATACCAACAAAATGATATCATATGGCTTATATATTAATGGCAAAAGCGTTCCAAAGATTAAAATTGATAATTGCGATGGATATTAATCAATAATAAAAATAAACTTCAATTATTTTTTTAATTTAGATTAATTGATATAATTTATTTGTGAGATTTATTTAATCTAATAAACATAGTTATTCATTGAAAACAAATACAAATGTGGACTCATAGTAATTAGTAAAGACAAACTACGGCTATAATATAAACATGAAAAAAAAAAAACAGAAAAAAAGAAAAGAAAACAAGAAGGAAGAGAAGAAAGGGAAAAGAACTGTTACTAATGTCCTAATAGCATGCGACACTTTAGATTTGCTGTCCCTTTTTGTATTCTGAAGTCTGAACAGAAAACGGAAGGGTATAGTACAGTACAATCACCCCCAGAGTTCTTCTGAGTACTCTTGCGGCAAGCTCCATATCCATTAAACGTGTTTGAACTTTGCAACATGCCAACATGCAATTCGAGAGTCGGGTGCATTTGAGCTATTCATCAGAAGTTAGTTAACGTTGAAAAATCGAATTAACTCAATTATTGTTTTGATTTTAAAGAAATGACAACTTTATTATTGGACTCGTTTGGTTCTAGCAGACAACTAAATGAGTTAGCTCATATTCTATATAATTATTGTCGGGTGAAGTGTATTTTTTGTTTTTGATGTAATACCCTAATACTTGGTCGATAGCTATTTTATATGCAGGTTAAATAGTATTATTATTTATTAATGAAAGCTTGTTTCCATGATCAGACAAGAAAAGGAAATGTTTCCCACGTGCAAATTAATTATTTAGAAGTTAAAACTTATTATAATTCTCTAAGGATAATAACGTGCGCATAGGAAAATTTATCCTAAAAAAAGGTGCATAGGAAAAAATAAATGAGAATCTCTAACTTGCTTCTTTTAGCGGTAGTTCACTTGCATCATTCACCTTTTCTTTAGTCCTATTATCCATTTAATGCGTATTAGAGAAAGTGATCAATTAAATATTCAGGCCATGGCCCCACTAATCCTCAACTTTTGTTATAATTATTGATAAGGCAAGCATAATCAAGTGCTAAACTTTTATTCAAAGATAACTAAATTAGGATGGTCTAAAAGTTAGCTTATTAATTCGATTAAATAAGTGTTGGGAGTTTAAATCTTATTTTATACATATAATAATTTATTAATTAATGATAAATTCTTTAATAAAACTCAATATCACAACAGATTAATCATTAATATGTTGAATATTGAATTGAAAGATACTCTGAAACAAAAATAACTTTTATTCAAAGATAAAGCCAAGGATCCCAAGAGATTTTGTTTAACATATGCTTGAATTTCTTTTTTTATTATCTATTCTTTGCTTTTCATTTCTTAAAAGAAAAATAAAAGGTTAACGCAGTAGGTTGTGCACTTGTGCCTAAGTGCATCCTAGCTAATTAATATAAGAGAAAAATTTTAAATAAGTTTTCGATAATTATTTTAAAAGATAATGAGATATTTAAAAAAAATATTTTTTAATTTTTTAATTTTATTTTTATAAGATTGATTAATTTTTTATTAATATTTTTTTGTATTAATAAAATAAATCTACATTATATATTAAACTGTTGATTTATTTGTTAAGAGTCAACTAGTATTAACAAATTCATTTCTATTAGGAGTTTCATTAT
>NC_029793.2:18801314-18821314 GCF_000816755.2 Arachis ipaensis
TCTTATGCTTAAGTCATAATTCCGAGATGGCAAGGTATTACGACCTCTAGAATTAAAATTTAGTACGTATAGTAGTATGAATGATTGATTATAACTAGGAGCCTTTGTAGAAAAAGGGGTAAACAAAAATCGTAACTCGAAAGCGCAACACTCCGATCGATAACGTAACAAACAGGGATAAGCTAACGCGAGATTATATATATACAAAAGAGTGTCAAAAACGGGAATATCAAAAGTCAAATCCGGATGCGAAGATAACCGGTCCGAGCATAGCAATCTATACATATAATAAAATAAGGAAACCCCGAAGGAAATCCAAAGGGACACAAAAACAGAGAACCTAGTCTCCAAAATCCCCTCTAAGAGGAGTCATCACAGTTTGTATTATTCAATGGAGATAAAAGTGTCTAAGAGAAATCATAGAATCAAAACAGAGTCCCGAGAACAAGGATCTTCACTAATCCAGAAGTCTCCAGCATGCCTCAACGATAAGCCTCGCGTCCTGCATCTGAAAACCACAAAATTCGCATGGGTGAGAACCAGAGGTCCCCAGCATGGTAACAGTTCCCCATATATAACATGTAATAATAGAGGAAAGCCGAAGGCAATCCTAGGACTTCCTCCAGATAATATCAAAGGTTATAAACAAGCTAAACCATAAGTGGCAACTGACTAAAGATCCTTCAGTCTAACTAATACTTCCCTTTCAAATTCCTTCAGACCTCCCAACTACCAGCAGGAGTATAATGTAGCAAACACAGCTAAATCACACAAGAGATAGACAAATAGGAACAGATAAGGCATTTAGACAATTAGCAAGTAATATGCAGTAGAATAGGCAATCTCAAACAATTCATATAGTATGCATATGATGAATGCCTGTCCCTAGTGGCTGATGATATCATCTGTCGGTTATAGAGCCAACCCGACAAGTCCTGGTAGCTAACCATTGGACTGCCCCTCTGTCGTGTCTCCTCAACTCGAGTTATACTCAACAAATCGTGATCATAATCATGCTCCATATCCATCACCCTCACTGGTGAATATTTATGGGGGTGAGCTCATCCGGGGCTTTCACAGTGCCTGGCCACCCTGACGACATAGAGTCAAAAGAGCTTCGAGTCTCAACCTGGAGCACGTGGTGGCTAGCCACTGCTTCCTCCCAGGAAACCCTCATCTCCGATAGTGGAAGTGCAAACATTCACAATTCATTCAACAGCATATATGCATTTATACTTAGCCATAATCATGGCTCCGCCGTAACACGGCAATGGTCCAGCCATCCGGCTCACGGTTAAATCCATAACCAGCCAATTCATTAACAATTACGGCCCTTCGGCCCATGGCATAACAAGCACTTCCACCGCCATCCTCTGCATCTCACATAATCATCTTTGATCCTCATTGATCCTTCATTTTTCCCTTGCTTCACTCGCAAGTTACCACATTCACTAGCTCCTTGTCTCATTGCTAGGCATATCATAATGATTTAAGACATAAGTGGTGAGATCGGAGGCTTAGAAGTATGAAATTTGGCCTTTAAAACTCAAAACTCAACTTTGGGATGAAAACAGGGCCACACGTACACGCACTCCACGCGCATGCGTGGATGGCCACAAAACTCATCGACGCGCAAGCGTCATACGCGCGGATTGAAAAATAGCCAAACGACGCGCAAGCGTCAGCCACGCCTACGCGTGGGTGCTCTTGCGCCCCAAGCACAAAATTGGCACAACTCTGGCACAACTCTCGGGAAAATAGCTGGGCATTTGGTGCAGCGCATCGACGCGCCCACGCATACCACGCGCACGCGTGGATGGTGCTTTCTTGATGAACGGCGCATACGCGCCAAGTGCGCCTACGCGCGGAGGGTCATTTTGCTAAAAATTTTCTAAGTTAAAAGCTGCAGAATTCACAGATTCAACCCCCAATCTTCCGACGGACATAACTTTCTCATTTTAAATCGTTTTCCATCCATTCTTCCAGCGGTGTTGACATCCCGGATCCAATTTCATTTCTAAACAAGTTTGGTACAAAACGGGGATCCGTAGTCCAAGTTATGTCCCATTAAAACATGCCCGAAAATCATGTTTTCATACAAAACCACAAGGTGCCATTTTCAAATCAAACCATTTTCAACTCTTTTCAAAATCAACCAAAACATGCCAATTTCGTCTTTTTCGAAATCAATCAAAATGTACCAAAATCAACATCAAGCCATCCTCAAATCACACATTGACACTTCACCAAAATTCCCAAAACCACCGTACAACCATTTTAACACTTCTCAATCAAATGGCTACAGGGCAAACACAATATCATATCACACATCCTTCCTCATCCCAATTTCCGATAATACCATTTCCAAATCAAACATCATTATACATAATCATCATCATACTCACCATCAATATGGTACCACCCACCAATTCAACCTCAATCATTCATCAAGCATATATCACAACATGCAGTTTCTCATATATCACACAATCAAGGCATCAATATTCATAATCACATATATGATCACATCATATATCTCAACCATTCAACAACATCATCAATTCAATGCTTATCTTAGGGCCTCTAACCTAAGTATTTCCTACCACATTACATATTAGATACAAGAAACCGAGACCACACCTTAGCCGATTTTCCAAGCTCAACCGGAGCACTTCCAAACCACTTGTCCACAAGTCCTCTAGGTCTCAACACCTCCAAGAACAGATTTTTACCACCAAAAATCCCTTTTCAAGCTTTCCAAGGTCTCAATCAAATCCCAATATTCACATATACATTTCAGCGTGTGTGTGTAACAAATGAGGAGAGACTGAGAGAGAGTGCTGAAAACTAGGGTTTTGGCTTAGTTTAGTTGGGCCAAGGGCCCACTTTGGGTCTGGTTGGCCCGTTCGGTCCAATCTTGGTCCGATTTCTATAAAATTGGTACCAAAATTCTCGTCTCAATCTCCTCTATCATCTTTAGCCATAAAAATCACATTTTTGGCTTTCTAGAATAAATTCTCATTTATGGGTTAATTAGCCGTTCAATTACCTGAGAATAAGTGCGGATAATCCGATCGCATCTGCGACTCAAGTTCCCAAGTGTGTTCCTCAACACCGCCTCGACTCCATGCCACTTTGACTAATGAAACCTCTTTTCCACGCAACCGTTTGATACTAGTATCATCAATTCTGACTGGAGCCACTGGAAGCGTCAAATCTTCCCTTAACTGAACCGATTCAGGTTCTAACACATGGCTAGCATCAGGAGTGTACTTTCGAAGCTGCGACACGTGAAACACGTCGTGCAAGTTCGAAAGATGAGGTGGTAGAGCCATCCGATATGCCACCGGTCCAACCCTTTCCAGGATCTGAAATGGACCGATGTACCGAAGATTTAACTTCTTTGCTTTAATCGCCCTACCTACTCCCGTGGTTGGAGTAACCTTAAGGAAAACATGATCTCCTTCCTCAAATTCCAAGGGCTTCCTCCTCTGATCGGCGTAACTCTTCTGGCAACTCTGCGCCGTAAGCATCCTATCTCGGATTTTCTTTTCTTGTTCAGTGGTCTCAGCTATCATCTCCTGCCCCAACAAGCCTTTCTCTCCAGCTTCATACCAACATAGCGGAGATTGACATTTTCTCCCATACAAAGCCTCATACGGAGCCATTCCGATACTCTCATGGTAACTATTATTGTATGCAAACTCCACTAACGGCATATATCGATCCCAACTCGTCGGCTGGTCCAGAACACAAGCTCTCAACATATCCTCTAGTGTTTGGATCGTCCTCTCGGATTGACCATCTGTTTGAAGATGGTAAGCCGTACTCAAGCTTAGTCGGGTTTCAAAAGCTTTCTGAAATGCACCACAAAACCTCGAAGTGAAGCGAGGATCTCTATCAGAGATTATAGTAGCCGGTACGCCATGAAGTCTCACAATCTCCTTTATGTACAACCGTGCTAGTTCCTCAAGGGTGTAAGTCATCCGAATGGGTAAAAAGTGGGCTGATTTTGTCAGTCGGTCCACAATCACCCAGATAGCATCAAACCAGTCCTAGTCCTTGGCAATCCTGACACAAAGTCCATTGCAATACTTTTCCACTTCCATTGCGGAACCTCTAAAGGTTGCAACATTCCGGAAGGTCTTTGATGTTCAATCTTTACCTTTTGACAGGTTAAGCACTTTGAAACATATTCCGCCACATCATTCTTCATACCCGGCCACCAAAACATCGCCTTTAAATCATGGTACATCTTAGTACTTCCCGATTAAATGGAGAATCCGCTTTTGTGTGCCTCCTTTAAGATATCTTGCCTCAAAGTGCCAATATCCAGCACAATGATCTTACCCTTGAATCTTCATAAACCATCTTTTTCTTCCGACACTCTCCACTGTTTCCCTTGCTCAATAGCCGGTAACACCTTCCATAACGCTTCATCATTCTCATGGGCCTTTAGGAGTTCGGACTTAAAGTTACTTGAGATTTCTAATCGGCTCAAACACAAAGTTCCAGATACTTCTTGTGCACCAATTTTTAGACTCTCGAATCTCTTAAGCAACTTCTCCTCTTGAAGCGTCATCCAAGCCGCATATAACGACTTCCGACTTAACGCATCCGCCACTACATTCTCCTTTCCCGGATGGTAATTCAACTCAAAATCGTAGTCCTTCAATAATTCCATCCACCTTCTCTGCCTCATATTAAGCTCTTTCTGATCAAAGAGATATTTCAAGCTCTTGTGATCGGAGAAGACTTGGAACTTAACCCCATAGAGATAATGCCTCCACACCTTCAAGGCAAACACGACCGCAGCGAGTTCCAAATCGTGCGTAGGGTAACTAACTTCATGAGGTCTCAATTGTCGTGAGGCATACGCCACCACATTGTGATGCTGCATCAGCACGCACCCTAGACCCTTTAATGAGGCATCACAGTACACCTCAAAAGGCTCGTTCGGCTCAGGTAACACTAACACAGGTGCAGTGGTCAACTTTTTCTTCAATGTCTGAAAGCTCTCCTCGCACTCAGGAGTCCAAACAAACGGAGTGTCTTTGCGGGTTAACTTTGTCAACGGCAACGCTAATTGTGAAAAGCCTTTGATGAACCTTCGATAATAACCAGCTAAGCCCAGAAAACTCCTTATCTCAGTTACTGTGATTAGTTGCTTCCAATCTATCACAACCTCCACCTTAGCTGGATCTACAGCTATCCCCTTCTTACTCACCACGTGACCCAAAAACTTCACCTCACTCTTCCAAAACTCACACTTAGACAGTTTCACATAGAGTTTCTTCTCCTTTAGGATCTGCAACACGATCCTTAAGTGTTCCGCATGCTCTTCTTCAGTCTTGGAATAAATTAGTATGTCGTCAATGAAGACAACAACGAATTTATCCAGAAACGGACGGAACACTCTGTTCATATAATCCATGAATACTGCAGGAGCGTTCGTCAACCCAAAAGACATTATAATGTACTCGTAATGACCGTAACGAGTCCTGAAAGTGGTCTTAGGGATATCCTCACCTCTCACCCTTATCTGGTGATAACCGGATTGCAAATCGATCTTGGAGAAAACCCCAGCTCCTTGTAACTGATCCATGAGATCATCAATTCTCGGCAATGGGTACTTATTCTTTATCGTGACCTTGTTCAGCTGCCTGTAATCCACACAGAGCCGCATACTCCCATCTTTCTTCTTTACCAGTAACACTGGAGTACCCCACGGGAAAACACTTGGTCGGATAAAGTTCTTACCCAACAAATCCTCTAACTAAGACTTTAGCTCAGTCATCTCTAATGGTGACATTCTGTAAGGACCACTTGAGATTGGTCCCACCCCAGGCACCAATTCAATAGCAAACTCGACCTCTCGGTTAGGTAGAAATTCATCAATGTCATCGGAAAACACTTCCGGAAACTCACACACCACCGGAATCTTTTCCAACCTTTGATCATCACCTGAAACACCCGCGGTTAACAACAGGATACCCTGACATTCGATTCTGGAACAGTTCACCATCATCGAATTCAAGTAATAATTATTCACCACAACCGGTCCTCCTGTACCTTCCGGCATAAAGTACACCGACTTTGTAGAACAATCAAGCAGAACATGGTTCTCAGATAACCAGTCCAATCCCAAGATAAGGTCAAGACCGATCATCGGTAAGCAGATTAAATTATGGACAAAATCACGCTGCTTGAACCTAAACGAAACTTTCGGGCATCCTAGCCTAGTTACCATGGCCTCATGGGTAGCATTATACACTTTTAGGTCATAACCTAAGGTTACGATCTTCAATCCTAACTCATGGGCTTTCTCAAATGCAATGAATGAATGCGATGCTCCCGAATCAAATAAAGCATTTAAAGTTTGACCAGCTATTTCATAGTTACCTCGGATAAGTGCCTCAGATCCCTCAGCACCTTGTTTCTGCTTCTCCGAAAAATTTGCGGCTTTATGTCCCGCCTTTCCACAATTGTAGCACAAACCCCATCCGGCCTTGCATGGTGCTCCCGGATGGTGACTTCCACATCTAGTACAAGCTTGATCATTCTGAGGCTGCTTTCCAAACCTTTTCCCTTGGGAGTTATTGTTGTCGGACCTCCTAAAAGAACCTCCCCTCTTGAAAGGTGGACATCTAGGTGCAAAGCTCTTCCCCCGGTTCTGTGGGAATGATCCTTTGTGACTCCCTCTCTCAGCAGCCGCCTTCTTCATGCACTATTCAGCAACTCTACACTTGTTCACCAACTCGGAGAAAGTTTTGATCTCCATTGGTCCCACTGAGCTGAAAATATCACTCCGGAGTCCTCCTTCATACTTAACGCACTTTCATTCCTCATATTCCACCGGAGTCCCTTGACACATACGAGAGAATCTGAACAGCTCCTCAAACTTGTCAGTATACTCAGATACGGACATAGTACCCTGCTTCAGCTGCAATAATTCAAGCTTCTTGGCCGTCCTAGCAGAAGTCGGAAAGTACTTCTTATAGAACTCCTCTTGGAAGACATCCCAGGTGATATAATCGTCACCCTGCTGTAGGAGGCGTCAGATTCCTTGCCACCAATGCGACACTTCCCCAGTGAGCAAATAGGTAGCAAACTCCACACACTGCCCTTCAGGTACCACCTGCGCTTGCAGTGCTCGTTCCATGGCCTGAAACCATGTATCGACCTCAGTCGGGCTAGTGGTTCCCTTGAACTTAGGTGGATTAACCTTCAAAAAGTTTGCCAGTGTCATCGGGCCCTGAACTCCACCTCCGTCATTACCATGGTTGTTCATCTGTTGACTAAGGGCCTCAGCAGTGGCTTGCATAGCAGCAGCCATGTTCTCCAACGCAGTCATAAAGTTCACCGGGTCATTAGGGTTAATCTCTGGCGCACGAGCGTTCGTATGACCTCTTCCACAGCCTCTATCGCATCCACGAGGCGCCATCTGGTTCCTATACACACCAAACAATCGATATTAAGTTGATCAGTCTCAATATCGGAAGTTTAGTGCTTCAAAGTCTCAAATGCATGCTCATGAATGTTTATGCCAACTATATCAAGTAGATATACTAACAGCACATAACACACATACAGAAAATGCACAGAAGCATAGTCAGTCCGTCCCTCAGGCTCTACAGGAACGAACTGCTCTGATACCATAATGTAACACCCTACCATACATGGTCTTATGCTTAAGTCATAATTCCGAGATGGCAAGGTATTACGACCTCTAGAATTAAAATTTAGTACGTATAGTAGTATGAATGATTGATTATAACTAGGAGCCTTTGTAGAAAAAGGGGTAAACAAAAACCGTAACTCAAAAGCGCAACACTCCGATCGATAACGTAACGAACAGGGATAAGCTAACGCGAGATTATATATATACAAAAGAGTGTCAAAAATGGGAATATCAAAACTCAAATCCGGATGCGAAGATAACCGGTGCAAGCATAGCAATATATACATATAATAAAATAAGGAAACCCCGAAGGAAATCCAAAGGGACACAAAAACAGAGAACCTAGTCTCCAAAATCTCCTCTAAGAGGAGTCATCACAATTTGTATTATTCAATGGAGATAAAAGTGTCTAAGAGAAATCATAGAATCAAAACAGAGTCCCGAGAACAAGGATATTCACTAATCCAGAAGTCTCCAGCATGCCTCACCGATAAGCCTCACGTCCTGCATCTGAAAACCACAAAATTCGCATGGGTGAGAACCAGAGGTCCCCAGCATGGTAACAGTTCCCCATATATAACATGTAATAATAGAGGAAAGCCGAAGGCAATCCTAGGACTTCCTCCAGATAATATCAAAGGTTATAAACAAGCTAAACCATAAGTGGCAACTGACTAAAGATCCTTCAGTCTAACTAATACTTCCCTTTCAAATTCCTTCAGACCTCCCAACTACCAGCAGGAGTATAATGTAGCAAACACAGCTAAATCACACAAGAGATAGACAAATAGGAACAGATAAGGCATTTAGACAATTAGCAAGTAATATGCAGTCAAATAGGCAATCTCAAACAATTTATATAGTATGCATATGATGAATGCCTGTCCCTAGTGGCTGATGATATCATCTGTCGGTTATAGAGCCAACCCGACAAGTCCTGGTAGCTAACCATTAGACTGTCCCTCTGTCGTGTCTTCCCAACTCGAGTTATACTCAACAAATCATGATCATAATCATGTTCCATATCCATCACCCTCACTGGTGAATATTTATGGAGGTGAGCTCATCTGGGGCTTTCACAGTGCCCGGCCACCCTGACGACATAGGGTCAAAAGAGCTTCGAGTCTCAACCTGGAGCACGTGGTGGCTAGCCACTGCTTCCTCTCAGGGAAACTCTCATCTCCGATAGTGGAAGTGCAAACATTCACAATTCATTCAACAGCATATATGAATTTATACTTAGCCATAATCATGGATCCGCCGTAACACAGCAATGGTCCAGCCATCCGGCTCACGGTTAAATCCATAACCAGCCAATTCATTAACAATTACGGCCCTTCGGCCCATGGCATAACAAGTACTTCCACCGCCATCCTCCGCATCTCACATAATCATCTTTGATCCTCATTGATCCTTCATTTTTCCCTTGCTTCACTCGCAAGTTACCACATTCACTAGCTCCTTGTCTCATTGCTAGGCATATCATAATAATTTAAGACATAAGTGGTGAGATCGGAGGTTTAGAAGTATGAAATTTGGCCTTTAAAACTCAAAAATCAACTTTGGGATGAAAACAGGGCCATACGTACGCGCACTCCACGCGCATGCGTGGATGGCCACAAAACTCATCGACGCGCAAGCGTCATACGCGTGGATTGAAAAATAGCCAAACGACGCGCAAGCGTTAGCCACGTGTACGCGTCGGTGCTCTTGCGCCCCAGGCACAAAACTGGCACAACTCTGGCATAACTCTCGGGAAAATAGCTGGGCATTTGGTGCAGCGCATCGACGCGCCCGCGCACACCATGCGCACGCGTGGATGGTGATTTCTTGAAGAACAGCGCGTACGCGCCAAGTGCGCCTACGCGCGGAGGGTCATTATGCTAAAAATTTTCTAAGTTAAAAGCTGCAGAATTCACAGATTCAACCCCCAATCTTCCGACGGACATAACTTTCTCATTTTAAATCGTTTTCTGCCCGTTCT
The DNA here is from genome assembly GCF_000816755.2 of Arachis ipaensis. Classification (NCBI taxonomy): domain Eukaryota; kingdom Viridiplantae; phylum Streptophyta; class Magnoliopsida; order Fabales; family Fabaceae; genus Arachis; species Arachis ipaensis. The sequence goes on from NC_029793.2 coordinate 18,810,980, forward strand.
TCCAGCGGCGTGGATATCCCAGATCCAATTTCATTTCTAAATAAGTTTGGTACAAAACGGGGATCCGTAGTCCAAGTTATATCCTGTCAAAACATACCCGAAAACCATGTTTTCATATAAAACTACAAGGTGCCATTTTCAAAACAAACCATTTTCAACTCTTTTCAAAATCAACCAAAACATGCTGATTTCACCTTTTTCGAAATCAATCAAAATGTACCAAAATCAACATCAAGCCATCCTCAACTCACACATTGATACTTTACCAAAATTCCCAAAACCACCGTACAACCATTTTAAGACTTCTCAATCAAATGGCTACAGGAAAAACACAATATCATATCACACATCCTTCCTCATCCCAATTTCCGATAATACCATTTCCAAATCAAACATCATTATACATAATCATCATCATACTCACCATCAACATGGTACCACCCACCAATTCAACCTCAATCATTCATCAAGCATAAATCACAACATGCAGTTTCTTATATATCACACAATCAAGGCATCAATATTCATAATCACATATATGATCACATTATATATCTCAATCATTCAACAACATCATCAATTCAATGCCTATCTTAGGGCCTCTAACCTAAGTATTTCCTACCACATTACATATTAGATACCAGAAACCGAGACCATACCTTAGCCGATTTCCCAAGCTCAACCGGAGCACTTCCAAACCACTTGTCCACAAGTCCTCTAGGTCTCAACACCTCCAAGAACAGATTTTTACCACCAAAAATCCCTTTTCAAGCTTTCCAAGGTCTCAATCAAATCCCAATATTCACATATACACAACCTAAGCCACAATCATCATACCCATACACAACATCTCAATACCCAAACATCATAGAACAACAATTACACTAGGGTTGAGAATCTTACCACACCCAAGGTCCAAAGAGACAAGATTAACCTTCTCCTTCAAGAGAGTTGGGTCCTATAATATCAAAGAGCCCAAAATCTCAACATTTTTGCTTATAAAACTCGAAATCAAGGCTGGAAATTCGAAGAGTAAAACGTGGTTTACCTCAAGATTGATTGTATGAGTTTTGTAGAGCTCTCTGCGATGAACACGTGACCGCAAACGGTGCAGCGATCGGAGCTCTAGATCAAAAGTTATGGTGGTTTGAATATCAAGTGAGAGATAGAAGTTTGAGAGAGTGTTCTTCCCCTCCCTTACTCCATTTTAGCGTGTGTGTGTAACAAATGAGGAGAGAGAGTGCTGAAAACTAGGGTTTTGGCTTAGTTTAATTGGGCCAAGGGCCCACTTTGGGTCCAGTTGGCCCAATTTGGCCCGTTCGGTCCAATCTTAGTCCGATTTCTATAAAATTGGTACCGAAATTCTCGTCTCAATCTCCTCTATCATCTTTAGCCATAAAAATCACATTTTTGGCTTTCTAGAATAAATTCTCATTTATGGATTAATTAGTCGTTAATTAACCGGATTTTACATAACCTATTATATAAATATATTTTAGAGAGATCATTAATAAAGAAGTTAATCAGTCTCACAAAATTAAATATCAAGAATTAAAAAAATATTTTTTTTATAAAAAATGTTGTGATCCTTCGAAAAAAATTATCAAAGACCGAAATGAGTATCCACTCTTAATATAATGATTAGTTTAAAGACATTAATCCATTTTAATGCTTTGTTGGGTAGAAAAAGGAAATACAAATGCCCAAACTCTGACCCACGCATGAATATTCTAGTTAAATTAAAGGAAACGTATAAAACCAAACCAAAACAAAACCGAGAGAAAACTTAGGCACTACTATATATAAAACTTCCTATAAAAAATGTGCATTGTATTTTGTAATAGCTTAAATTTATTTTATTTAGTATTTATTAATTATTATAATAATTAATAAATATTAAATAAAATAAATTTTAATTATTTTTTATTAAATTTTTTTAGTTATCAAATATTTTTGAATATTAAGCATATATCATATCGCATTTATATTCACTAGCAAAATGTGAAAATGTTCCAAGTGATAGCGCAAATCTAGGAGAGTGATTTAGGGGAAAATGGAAAGATAGGTATTAAATTGCCACTAGTGATATTTTGTTAGCGATTTAAGTCTTCTTTATGTATTTGGTACTTCGTTCCTGGAGATAAAATAGAAATGAAGAAATGCGAAAGGTTCATGCTCTGATCTTGGAGTATATTTGATTTCATTGCCGTGTCATAATGTCATTATGGAGTCGAAATATTAGAGATATAATTATAGATTCGTATTCGTTATATATTTGGGAGAATTATCGATAATTACTACCAAGATACGTTAATTAAAAAGAAGGACCACTTATATTTGGAATCAACAATCAGAAGGCCAGAGCAAGGTATAGATTTGGCCCCATGCTATGAAAGAATGCTGTGTTAGTTAGAAAATAGTAAAGAAGGGTTCGGTACAAGGAAATAGAAATATATGATGATTATTATCTTTGAGGATACAAATCGTGCCACGTGAATGATACTATTTGATGGTGCGTAGATTTTGGCTGTGAATGCTGATAGCAATTATGGAGATGATTGACACGAGGCTCACTAGAAAGATATATATGGGTGTTCTGATAATTAAAGAGAAGAAAGGTGTAGGCATAGAGACTACGAGTGATTTTATTTTTTTATTTTTTATCAGACTCGAATTCGCAATCTTTTGGATGAGTAATGACTTACAATAAGTGAACAACTACTAAACTAGTTAGTTAATTTAGTAATTTAGAGCATTAGTTTTTTATTTTTTATGTTATTAATATGTATAAAATTTAAAATAATTAGCGGTTTTAAATTTTTTCCTTCGTTTTCTTGTTTCTATTTTATATTATTCCGTTGTACTCATTTTTTTTTTCACATTTGTGAGTAGCGTGTTAATATTTGTATACTTAAAAAAAATTAACTATACGTATAGTAATGAGTTTTGAATTATTTTAAAATGGAGTAAATAATTAATTTTGTCCAGCGTGGACAAAATTGATCATAAAATATTTAAATTCATATTATATCTGCAAAATATTAATTTTATTTGACAAAAATATTTAATTATTATGAAGTATTCTCTAGATTAGGTTTGACGTTTTAGCCGATCTACAAATGTCCTATGTGTAGCAAATAGAAGAAGCATTTAAGGAAAATTTGGTCGATTCGCTATTTACCTTACTACAAAACGAAAATTTTTGGTCAAGTGAAAACCCCTCCCTCCAACTGAATGGATCAAGATCAACATAAATAGAATCTTTGTTAGTAACTCGAGACTAGCATGATGTGGTGGAATTCGCAAGAATGATCAAAGTAGATGGATAGTTGGATTTTTGCTAAATTTAGAAGAATGCATTACCTGAGTTATAGAGTATTTTTAAAGGACTACACATCACATGAGATTTGGGCTTAAAAAAAAATTATACTAGACTCGTTCTAATATTGTTCTCAGTCTTTCATTTGAACCAGAAAAGAACAAGGAACATCCCAATCAGCTGATAAAAAAGATCCTTCTTATGATATAGAAAGATTGGATATTAGTATTTAAGGGAATTTTTTTGGTGGAGATAGGATAATATGGTTCTTAAAGCATCATGTACAAAGATTCTTGATGTAGGATTTAGATTGTTGTAGGACACAAATTATTGGTATTGTTAAAAATTTGACTTAACGTTCAATATAATTGCGAACCGATATATGAGATGATCTGATTGAATCTATAATTTTATGACCGATTTTTTTTTTCGGTTGGAAAAGAGTTTTGATGGATTTTTTGTTAGATTTGGCCACATGGCCTGCACCTACAGCCCACCCAAAAATATTTTAATACAAATCCATATTTTCAAAAATTAGATAAATAAAAAAGTAAAAATTAATTATTATATATTTATATATAGTAAAAATTTATGTACACTTAATTTTAAGAAAAATTGATAATTGAAAGTCGTTAGATGATAATTTAGTGTGTATTTGGATTAACGTTTGTCAAATTGGAGTTTGAATGAAAGTGATTTGTAGAATTGATTTTGGGTAGAAATGAGTCTGTGACAACATAATTTATATTTGGCAATTCTATACTAAAATTGATTTTGAATTATAATAATAAATTTTACAATGTCAAATAAAAAATATTCTATAATTTTTTTAGTACTCTCAATATTTTTTTATTTAGTATTATTTTAGACTGTAAAATTTTATTACTTATGACTCTATTGTTATGTATGATCAGTTTTTTTATTTACTTTGTCGTTTTTAATAAAATCAATAATTCATATTATAATAGAATTACAATAACAAATTTAATAAAAAATAAAAAATTAAAATATGAAAGAAAATACTAAAAATTGATTAAAAAATAAAATATTTGGAATGACCTGAAACAAATTTGAAATTTCTTTTGGAAAAAATATTAAAACTAATAATGATCATCAAAGGTAAACGCGCGTTTAAGTGAACGAGAAGCAACAATTTCTTACTTCAAGTAAACGTGCTTTTAGGTTGCAAAATTACTTCTACGTTTAGAAGAAAAAGGGTTGCCAAACATAAAAAAAAACAGCATTCAAAGAACTTAAACGTACTTTTATCTTCTCCATGGCGTTTGCCAAACACACCCTTAGTCAAATTATTTAACTTTCAGTTATTAACTTCACATAAAATTAACTGCAATATATAACTAATGGTAAAGACTTACGTACAGTAATCTTCATGTGAAGTTAACAATTAAAAATAGTGAGTGATTTAATTAAATTTATCAAATCATAAATAACTAATTTTTCACATTTTCACATACATAAATGACTAATTTTCAAGCAAATTATTTAAAAAATTATTTATAAATAATTAAATTAATGTACAAATTTTTTTTCCTATAAACGAAGGACAGGAGCATGAAACACTTCTCTCAACAATCAACATGCATTAATGGGAAGAATCCATATAAATCTGCAAAAATCAAAACCAACCACAGCAAATTCTCCAAAATACCCTCACCTTCTTCCTTAATTTACTTAGGCTGCATTTGTTTACAGAGACAGGACACTGAGACACAAAATTGTGTTTGACAGAGGAGACATGGACAGAGACAATGTATCCAGAGACATTAAATTAGTGTATTTTGTGTCCATCCTGATAGAAAGGACACGGAGACACTAACAAGAGACACAACTTATTTTTTATTTTTTCTTTCATTATTTTTGTTAATTTTTCATAATTATATTTTTTATTATTATATTTTTCATCTCAAATTTTTGAATGAAAAAAATGAGAATAAATTGGATTTTCATAATTTGTTCTAGTTTATCACCAAACAGAATAGAAAAACACAAAATTTTGTGTCTCTGTCCATCAGTGTCTTGTCCTGTCCTGTTCTCAGTGTCTTTTCCTGTCTTGTTCTTGGAAACAAACGCAGCCCTACTTCATAGCCGCTGTACTATTTCCTTTAGCTCAGGGTTACATAGTCAATTCACATCCAAACTCCTCTACAAAAAATTAACATTGCAGATTATTCTCCACAACGACATCGTTTCAATCAGCATTAGCTCCTTGCCACCGGCCAACGGCTCCGCAGAGAACCGTCTCTCTATTTGATTTCCACAATTGCCTTTTTCCTTGGCTTTCAAATTCAATTCCACAAATCCAGAAAAAGTAAAAAACTTTCGATTTCAATTTCCACGAACAGAACACAAGGCGTCGTGGAAGGCACTGTAGAGGGCACACCAGGCGGCAACCTTGCTTCCGACGCGGGGTGCATTGAGGCGGACGACATGACAAGCAGTAACGATTTGGGTTGGAGAGATGCAAAGGAACTTCAAGAAGTGAAAGGGGATACGGCGATTAAACCCATCACAAATCCAGAGCCCGTTGAATCGAGGACATTATCAAGGCTTTCTTCCATTGTTAGGCATTCTTCTATTGTTTCCATGGTTCGCAAACAATATAAATTTTTTTCCTATTTCTATTTTCATTTTTTTCTCCTTTATCTTTGCTTTCGAAATTGACGTTTGTCGGAAGCTCCTATTCAATATCTCGTCGCCGCCGTCACTGTCGCCACTAACACCGCCTAATCGGACTCACTTTGGATCTTCTGGTAGCCATTCAAATTGCACATTTCTTAGAATTTTTCAATCGCAAAGGCTTCACCTTTACTATTAACTACACACCATACAATGAGGTTCTGTATTTCTCTGTTTTCCTACTTCTTTGAAAGACCATGAATGGACATGAAATACCTGTTGCAATGGAAGATTATGAAATACCTGCTGCAATGGAAGACCATGATCTTCAAGAAGCTTGTGAATTGATATGTCTAGATCTCACATATGATAAATAACAAAATATATTTTCTTTAAATTTGCTCCACATGTTACTTTTTATTAATTGTGAACCGACCCTCATATTTTTTATTAATTTCTCTTATTACCTGATTTTTCATGATCCAGAAGATACTTTCTCCACCTAAAAAAGCTCCAGTATTCAAACATATGCATATGAAAGGAAATAAGAAAGTTGAATTCCTTGCTAAAAAGAGTCTAAGTATGGATCTTGATTCTCTTTGTACAAAGTTTTGAGATATCATTGTAGATTATGAGAGAGGGATCACTTTATTCTGATTTGTTCCTTTTATATAATCTTTTTTGGGCACTTTAGTCCTGTTTGTATACAAAAAGGGTATTTTTAGATTTTTCCAGATCCTTCCTTCAAATACTTTAAATATAGAAGTTAATACACGCTCAAAGTATCTTAGTTAACTTTAATCCTTACACCTTTTAGACTATATTGAATTGAGCGTCGAGTTTCTTGTAGATACATTCCACTCTTGTGAAAATGCTACCCCGAAATTAGGAGATCTGCCATAGCCTCATGTTTCGATCAGACAAATTCATGTCGACCATTACGAGAAGTAATCCTAATCTCCCATCCAAAAAATTAATCATTAAATTTTTGTTAAAAAAAATTTTACGTAACTTTTTTTTTCGGTTCAACTTCTTAAAATTTTCAACAATAATAAAAATCTCTACTATCTTTTTTCCAAACTCTATGATAAAGAATGAGAATAAATAAATAAAAATAAGGACTAAAATTGAATAGAAAAAGATAAATTAAAATTAAAAAAGAGATAAATTGAAATTGAATACAAAGAGAATCACTCTACCTTTATTCTAATTTCTTGATGCAACACAAAAAGGATTTGCTCAACCTAACTTGTATATACTATAATTTTGGATAAATTAAAATTAAATAGAAAGGAATCACTCTGCCTTCTATTTGAGTTTTTGATGCAATGAGAGGTCAATCAACCTCACTTGTCCACATTTTTTCACTCTTCTCATTTTTGTCTGACAGCTACAATGGTTTAGAAGGAAATTTTTTTTTGTTTTCCACGGTATCCTTCAATTTGGCAAGTTAATGACTAATTCATCATGGATCAAAACTCCATTTAAGGATTTGTTGCTGGGTAATGGGTTGCTGCATACATAAAGTGAGATTTGAATCTCCGACACTTACTTAAGTGGGTTTTAAGAGGATTTTATACACCTCAAATTAGGTTAAAGATAAAAACTCTAAGCCTACTAATATAAAATTCAATCTCCTAATTAAATAAATAAAATTAAAATAAATATTTTAACACTTAGAAATATAAACTAATAACGAACTACTAAATAATATTTGTACTTCTCATGTCACGAATATCTGAAATATATATAATTCTCTTCCTCTCCAGAAAGATTCATCCTCGACTCTTGTGGTTGAAAAAGATAGGCATAAGAATAGAAAGGATGCAATAATATATTTTTGTTTTTTTGTTTTGTTAGGACATAGGAAGAATAAACACATAATCTGAAACCTAAAATCTGATATCAAATATGAAACAAATGATAAGCAAGAAGACAACAATTAAAATTGAATAAAAAAAATAATTAAAATGGATAGATTAAAAATGAATGAGAGGGAATCACTCTACTTTTTATATAGTTTCTTGATAATAAAAAAGTGACTCACTTCACTCACTTGTACATACTATAGTCAGTGATAAATTAAAGTTGAATTGAAGGAAATCACAATACATTCTATTCAATTTTCTGATGCAATAAGTGAGGAACTCACTCAATCTCACTTGTCCACACACCATGATTTTATCTTGAAATCAAAAAGTGATTTTTCATTCCTCTCATTTCTTTTTTACGGCTACAATAACTTAGGAGGTATTTATACACCTCATATTAGGTTAAAGATAAAATTCATAAGCCTATTAAAACGAACATTCTAATATTTAAAAATATAAACTAATAACTGCAAAATAATATTTATACTCTTCATGTCCAAATATTTGAAGCATGTGTCACTCTAAGCTCCATAATTCACTTCTATCACCACCTTCAAAATCTCAATAACAGACACACCACCACTACCAACATCCCCAACAACATCATCAAAACAACATAACACAACAGAAGAGACACCTACCTTCATTAACACCACCAAGAAGTTAAAATTAAACAAAAATGGTGAGGCATTATCACCTAGGTTGCTCTCCTCTTCTCCTTGGTCAACAGCTTTTACCTCCACTCCTGCAAAGTATCCCTCTTGGCTTTGCTTTCTCTGTGAACAGAAACATCCCTTTCCTGTTCGCTTTCAATTTCTATACCTTAAAGTGACTTTCAAAACATCCACCTTTGCTTCTCCTTCATTCTCGCCCTCGAGCTTCACACCTTCCTTAAATTTATATTCAAATTCAAATAAAATTAAATTCAGAAATTGTTACAATTATAGTTATAGTACGGAGCCGTAGCGGTTGTTGTTGTTGCTCATGGCAGCAGTGTCGTCGAGGTGGAGATTGGAATTGTACTCAGAATTTTCTCCTCCAATAATCTTCTTCTTCGCTAGTGACTAAACCCTCCTACCTGCTCCTCGTGTTTGTATTTCTCCTTCCTTTTTACTTTTGGTCATTCGACGATGGGGTGGCCGTGGTCCCTTCCATCATGGTTGTCACCCTCTCCGGTAGCCTTTCTTCTCCTTATCCTTCTATTTCTCTCTGTTTCTTCTTCATTCTCTGTCTCTCGCTCCCTCCCTTTCCCCGTTTATGTGAATGGGGTCTCAGCACCGGAGATAAGCTCACATGCATTATGTGAATGGGGTCTCAGCACTCAAGATAAGAGCAATTGTTGTGGATGGAAGCTCAGCATCCGAGATAAGCTCACATGCGTATATAAGTAATAGCATTTGGGAATTACGTGCATTACAATCATTTTTCCACTTTTGGGACCTTCTAGACGCGTGAATTCGAGTTCCTTCAGAAAATATGGTCCCCCGACAATATGTCCGCAAAGGAGACATCAACTGACTGAATGCTACTTGGCATGTAGCTAGAGCTTTAGACTTTGAGGTTAGTAGTTTAACCTTTTTTATTGTTACTAAATAATAAATTTAGATGTTTAGTCTTTAGTAACTTAGTTAATAGAGTAGGTATAATGAGTTGACAAGGTTAGGAGATCTACATTAATTTCTTTGGTATACCTAGGATCATTGTATACTTTGTATAATTGATTGTAATTACTTAAGTTAAATAAATAAAATAGGTACCTAATTGTGAGTTAAGTTAAATAAATAAAATAAGTGTATCTCATTTAACCTGTTAGTCCAATAAATAAGTATCTGTTACATTTAATATAAATGCTTATCTAGGTGGATTATAGGTTTTAGTAATGTTTAGCAACAATTAATGGTTTAGATGTAATTAATACATACTAGTAAATATTTTGGGAATTGTAGAGACCACGTTATTGCTGCCATGCCATGTGACCCTGGGTTTCTCGCTGCCGGCCATCCTGTTGCCCTATATAAGAGAGGCTGAATTTGAATATACACTAGAGTTGAGGAATTTTATATTTGACAATTCTTTGATCTTTGTATTTGTCGAGTGGTGGAGGCCCGAGACCCACACATTTCACCTTCCATAGGATGAGGCTAGCATTACGCTCTAGCATGTTGCCCTCCAAGATCTCTGTGATTGTGATTAATTTTGCTTAGTGTTATACAGAATTGCATAATGTTGATTTAATTTTTCTTAATTTTAATACATATATCAGTTAATTTCACCAAAGTAAATGATGCTAAATTTGATGGCTAAGAATAGTTTGGTAATGTTTTCAATGTGTGAATTCCTATTTCTCTTCCTCCTCCTTATCCTCTTTCTCAGAAACTAATATGTCAAACCTAGTGATAGAATTGATACTTTTTTTTGGTGGATAAAAGCCACTCATCTAGCTCTATAGTATCACCAACTTCTTATGCATCAAACCTTTCTTATGGTTCATTTATTCTAGCAACTATT
>NC_029793.2:18822730-18846086 GCF_000816755.2 Arachis ipaensis
CTATCGCTACTATTATTATTATTGTTAATATTATTAATTTATTATTATTATATTATTAATTTTTTTCTGTAAGATACTTGAAATTTATTGTCCAAAAAACTTAATCCGTCAGAAACTTATAACGAGTTTCATCACTTTTTACAAATTGGTGAAGTGAAAGGATATTCTGCACTGTTGAGTGCTTTGGAGGAGCAATGGAGGGCAGAAACTCATACCTTCTACCTTCTTGTCGGCGAAGTGACAGTCACCCTAAAAGACGTCACACATATTCTTAGCCTGCCGGTTAATGGCGAGCTCATGACGAGTAGAACGGACAACAGTCACTCGTTCTTGGTGGAGAACTGCTTAGCAATTTTTCGTAGGCAGTCCGGTCCATATGATCACACGTTAGGGAAGGTAAACCTAGCATGGTTTCGGCAATGTAGAGATACCAAACCATTAGACACCCAAAAGTCTGTCGAGCGGTATATTCGGACTCACATATTCTGCTTACTTGAAACTATTGTGATTCTAGACAAGTCAACCAGTTTTGCCAACTCGAAGCCTCTTTTTCGAGATTTTCATCGCATTTGAATTTACTCTTGGGGAGCAGCTAGCTTGGCACATCTATACAGGTCGTTGTATCGTGCATCGTGATACAACTGTAAAGAAATGAATGGTTCTCTTATTCTGCTTTTTTTTTTTGGCATGGGAGCTTATGCCATGGATAACACCCATTTCTCGCGATAAACTTCCATAGTTGGTGTTTCAATTGGGTAACGGTAATAGTTATCGTCATTATTATTTTTAGAGCCAGTCTAGTGTACAAATGAAAGTTGAAAAAGATTTAAAGAGAATTTGGTTACAGGACACGTGTGACATTTATTTTGCATAATAGAGGAGGTTGTTAGCATTTTGATTTGCTACAGGCTTAGCTTGACTGAGCCTACCTGACGCAGTTGTGTAGTTTGAGTGGTTGATACTGGGCTGCATGGGTTAGTGGGTTGTGTTTTGGGTCTTTTTTTTACATCGGTGTTTTGGGTCATTATGAGTTTTTCTGGTAAGAGGCAGTTTGGGTTTTTATTTCAACCTCAGTCTGCATAGGTGATGATGGCAACATAATTATTGGGCTTGGAGGAGTGGTGATTGGTGTTATGTTTGGGCATTGGTTGGGACAAAATTTAAAAGAAGTAAAAAACATATGATGTGTCCTAAATGAAAAAAAAAGAATGTGATCTTAATATGGAAAAAAAAGAGAAGGTATGACACTATGAGGGAATGGTTTATTTTACCTAGCCGATTTGTTAAGGATGAGCAGCTGCAAGGTAGGGAAGGATATACTGTGACTGATGATAAGCCAAACGTCGGTGTAGAATTTCTAAAAAAAATTGCTTCGTCAATAGTACAGTTCCAAATTAGAAAATGACCCTAATCAAAGTTTAAATGATTGTCACAATTCAAATCAATAAAAATCGAAAGTTTTAAGTCCCGGATCATTCTCCCACGGAATTACAGTGAGGTGTACGTATCATTGGCTATGAGGAAAAATGGGGGTTGTGATAGCAATTGACAAAAAATTAAATAACAAAAAATTAAAGAAGTAATAAAGGTAATTAACTAAGAAAATGAAAGGAGATTCAAATACTAAAAGAAATCTTGGGAAGGGTTAAAAGTCAAGGTTTCCTATTCTAGTCATTGACCACAAACATGACAATTATGAAGAAGTAATCCCACTTAGTCAACCCTAACATTGAGGATAAGTCAAATAGGCATAATTGATCTTAATCCATAAATCCTAACCAACTCACTAATTAGCTTAGTGAAAGACTAGCGTTAGTGGAGACAAAATCAACTAACAATCCTAAATCACCAATCAATATTGGACATCAATGACTCAAGCCTCAATCCCAAGTTAAGAGGGTGAAAAACTACTCAATAACTAAAAGAGGTATTTTATCAAACACTTAGAGGGCATATAAACAAAACATCATAAATTGCATGAATTATAAAAGCTATAACTATCAAACTCAAGAAAATAAGAAAGATAACTCAAGTAAGCATTAATAACATGAAAAATATCAAAATTGTATTAATAAAAAATCATAATTCACAAGATTGTATGAAATTAAAATAGCATAAAATAAAAAACTAACAATAAAAGCTAAATAAATTAAGAGAGTAGAACAAGAAAATATAAAGAAAACTAAACTAAAACAAGATTAAAACATAAAACTAGAGAGAAAACTAAGCTAAAACCCTAGAATTCTAGAGAGAAGACATAATAAAAAACCTCAACTATGACTACTTGGTTCATCCTCCTTCAATCCTTGGTTCAATAGCATCAGAAATGAGTTGGATTGGGTCCAAAATGGGTTAAAAATTGCGGATCACGTGCTGCATTAAATGAGGCACACGCTCAGACGCGTGCGTATGCACACAATGGTGTGTGTGCATGTACAACTCAATGTCCAATATAGACATACGCATATCATTTTGAATCCCCGAATGTTTGCTTTCTAATGTCACTGGAACCGCCTCATTTGGACCTCTATAGCTCAAGTTATAGACATATGTCTTGAATTTTTCCACTTTGCAAGTTTTTCTTCCACTTCTTCAAGTCATTCTTGCTTTTAAAATATTAAATCACTCAAACAAATATATCAAGGCATCGAATGGGAGAAAAGTGAATTAAAATTGGCAATTCTAAGGAAAAAAAACATGTTTTTCACAATTAAGCACAATTAAGAAGAGATTCACAAAAACATGCAATTTCAAGGAATAAATGCAAGGTAAGTTAATAAAATCCACTCTTTTCAAGTAAAAAAAATCATACAATATGGATTTATCAGTGACGCACAATCGAGAGAAAAAATCTAAGTTTGAGATCCGGATCGAGTCGGGCATGGGGATTCTGTTTTAGGTTTGGGACTGGGCCAGATTGGTACCCCGGGTCGGTAACAAAAAAAAAAAAAGAATAATGGACTCAGAATAAATTCTACCTAAATATTGATATGTATTTTTTAAGGAGAAATAAATGGTCCTGGATTTGAATGGGAAAAAAATTGGAATAAAGTTGTTAGTAAAGTTGGAATGAAAATAAAAAGTGGTCAGGACCCTAGGTTGCTCTGATGAGTTCACCACCTTCTCAGATTGTTGCGATCAATTATCTGTTGTTGTAGCAGGTTATTATTTCGGGTTGATGGCGGTGCAAGAGTGGAATGTAACCTCGTTGTGGTGGCGTTGTGGCTTCGCATCGGTTTGACATAGTGTTGGCGACGTCAGATGCGAAAGTAGGAACTAAAAATCGGTAAGAAAAAAAAATATTCATGTTTATGAGTACAACTACTTCGTATTTCCAGTACAATTCTTTCATTGTGGATTTCATTGTGGATGCATTTAGTTGTAGGTACTTGAGGGTTTACATTGTTGTAGGGTTAGGCCGAAGTTGTGTATTTTTGGATGGTTGACAATATATGGTTATGACTATGTATATGGATTGTTGCTGTTAGGGTGGGTGATGTATGATTTTCACCTTTAATTTGGAGTATCTGAGATTTTCATGGGTGTGAAAAAATGCTTTGTTCATTACAGGATAGATACTTAGGTTAGATTCGTGTAGTTTATGATCATTAATGTTATTCGATTTGGGAGAATAATATTTTGGTTGTTCTTTTCTCTATTTAAATAATTTTTATTCAGTAGTTATGCCTTTTGTGTGGACTAAAATATACCCTCCTTTGGCATAGTTGTGGTTGATGTTTTGTATGTTATCAGGCCAAAACGTTGCAGAGATTATTGCGATGGATTTCGAGCGTATGTTCAGCGTTGAGGTGGAAGACTTGGATGGGAGTAGTTCCAATGATTGTCGCAAACATTATTGTGTGAGTGATAATGAAAATGACGACAACAAAGACTTTGAGTGTCGTAGAGGTCATGACGGTGGCGAAAAAGGTGACAAGGAAGCCGAAGATGGTAAAGGGTCTAGTGGTGCAAGACTGCAAGTGATGCAAGGGATGATGGGTTTAGCCGGCCACTCATTGTAGAGGACTTTTTGGGTAGAGAGTTTGCTGCAGAGGATGATGTTTATGCCGCATACAAGGAGTTTTCTAGAATAAGGGGTTTTGGAGTTTGGAAGGGAGATGTAGGACGTGTTAATGGGGTTTTGGTTAGGAGACACTTTTTCTGCAATTGACAAGGTATCAGACATTCTAAACACTATGACTGTCCAAAAAAAGCGAGTAAAGGAGGAGAAGTTGGAGAGTTGACCAGACTGCAAGGCCAAGTTGAAGATCTACTATGATGTGCAGCATAGCGTATGGAAGGTCAGGACCATCATTGACGAACACAACCATGAGCTTGCTCTGGCCATGTTTACACATCTCCTTCCTAGTCATCGGAAGATGAGTGATGTGACAAGGCACAAGTTGATAGTATGAAGCAGTTTGGGATCCCAACTTTGAAGATAATGACTTACATGGCGGGGCAGTGTGGTGGGTATGGCATGCTTCGATTTACAAAGCAGGATTTGTATAATTATGTGCACGGACAAAGGCTTGCTTGAATCTGTGATGGTGATGCAGCAGCAACTATTAGTTACTTAGAGGGTAAGGCAAATACGGATATGAATGATAGTGGCACGCTACACACGGACCTCGGATAATCGTTTGGGAAGCCTATTTTGGGCTGATGGTGAGATGATGTTAGATTATTAGTTATTTTGTGATGTTCTGGCATTTGATTCGACGTATCAGTCTAATAAATACAAGAAACCACTTGTAGTTTTCTCCGAGTCAAATAACCACAAACAGACACCCATTTTTGGTTTCACATTGCTGGAGGATGAAGATGTTCGCACTTACAGATGGGTGTTGTTGAACCTACTCGATGTTATGGGACAAAAGAAGCCCTGTGTAATGGTCACGGATGGGGACAAAGCGATGCGCGTTGCAATTATGGAGGTGTTATCGATGACGAGACATAGACTGTGTGGTTAGCACCTGGAGAAGAATTGCGTCCAAGGTATAAAGATATAGAATTCCGCAAGCTTTTAAGAAAGCTATAAATGCAAAATTTGAATTAAAGGACTTTGAGGAGTATTGGAAGACGTCGGTTGAGTCACTTGGCCTACATGATAACAGTTAGGTTCAGAGCACATACGAAATTAGAGAAAGTTGGGCGATGGCATACCTTAGGGGAACATTTTATGCGGGATACAAGACAACTTCAAGATGTGAAGGAATCAATGCTTTCATAAAGAGTTTTCTTAAATCAACCGATAGCATTTTAGAGCTTGTGAACAACTTAGATTAGGTTGTAAAAGACTACCAGAATAATGAAGTGAGAGCCTAATTCTATTCCACCTATTATAGTCCAGTTCTGACGACTAGACTTGATTCAATCGAGCTGTTTACATCAAAGTTGTATACACGAGCAGTTTTTAGAGATGTAAAGAAACAAATTAACGGTGTTGCAACATTATTGTTTTGGGGTAGGGACAGCATTAGCACGACGAGTGTGTACACGTTTTTGAAGATGGGAAAACCTAGTAGAGTACATAAGGTGTTGTATGACCCAAATGAGCAAAAGATTGAGTGTGAGTGTACGATGTGGAATAGTGAGGGGATTCTTCGTGATCATATCTTCTGTGTGATGAAGTACGAGGGCTTGGAACTAATACTGCAGGGTCTTATTTTGAGCAGATGGTGCAAGAATGTAAAGGATTGGAGATCGACACCACTTCAAAGTAAAAAGGGGGAATGAAAGACGTTTGCTTACATATGGTGCCATTTGTGCAGCAACGAGTTTGGTTGTAAAACTTAGGTCCGAAGAGGCTGCAGAGTTTGTACTGGCTAGGGATGGCACTGCGAGTCTCGCTGAAGCGCTTCAGTGGAGACTGTATGAGAGGGTTGGAAGACAACTTGGTCTATTGCCACTGCCCGAGATCAAGGATCTAGTGGTAGAAAAAACAAAGGGAGCTCTCAGGAAGGGCAAGGAGTCTGAATCGTGTAGCCAATGTGAGATTGGAACGAATAGACGATATTGCACCAACTGTGGTGTTCTCGGACATACCAAGAAGACATGCACGTGGGACCGGGGACAGGGTGTTGATGGCACTTCTGATGGAGCATCAACCAGGTTCGGGGATTGTTCGTCGCATGACCCAACTGCTGCATCGCATCGCTCTCGATTGATTACCATGAAACCGCTGTGATTAGTAAGTCAAGTTACTTCGTTGTTGGAATCACATGGTTAGTTACTGTGTGGCATGTTCGTAAACTTGCCTGATTTTGTATGAAAATCTTCCTATTAAGTCGGATTATTAATGTTGAAGCTTTGTCGTAGTCTCTTATACAAGACATATATAACACTGGCACTTCGACATAAGGGTGTTCATGGTTTAGTTTTAAAATATAAACTCAACTAAAAAAATATAAAGTAACTTGGAACAAGAAAAACTAAATTACAGGGGTTAAAATATTTTAAAAAAATAGCTTAAAAAAATAATAAGAATAGAAAAATAAAAGAAAACGGAGTTTGTATCAGATTTCATGAAAATGCAAAGTGAAAACAGAGTGAGAGGAGAAAATCTGATTATTAATTGAAGTTAAAATGAGAAACTAGTTTTGTTTGTTTTAACACCAAACTCAACTATAAAAACTGGTTTCTCATTAACTATTTTTTATAAAAAAGACTATAGTTTCAATTCAGTTTTTCACTTAAAGGAACTGCTTTATTTAGTTTAGTTTTAGTTCAGTTTGGTTAAACTGGTTTTTTGAACAGCCCTGCTTCTATATTGTCATGTGAATATTGAATGCTGAATTGTAGGGCCTTTGGTCAGAGAACGAAATCTCTGATCACACTGTTTCAACTATAGCATATGGGAATACACCATCTATCATTCATGGATGTTGCAGTCCATTTTTTCGTCCTCCTACTGGTGTTGGAGGTGGTGGGGGCAACTTCTTCCTAATGGGGCAACACATATCTAGCAATTTTATGCTTCTCAAACTTGATCGGGGCACATAGGGGAGTCTATTGCACATGCTGCCACCTCTAGTATATCGAATCCTACAAGGTCTACAAACGAAGAATTGTTTGAGCAGTGGCTGTTACAGGTATGGTTTGAGAATTAAATTTAGTTGTATTTTTAATGTCCTTTTTTATTGATCGTGAGTTGTAACATTTATTGTTTTAGCGTGTGTTTTTTCGCCTTGTTACAGAATGTGGTGGGTAAGTCTTCTTCTAGCAAAAGACATGGGGCATCCTCAATAAGAAAGCATGTTTAAAGTTACTTGTGTTAGACCCAACTTGGTTGGAGGTGGCATAATATTCTGGTTAACCGATTCTGAGTTTGTATTCTGATATATTTGGGTCTGAGTTTACATTGTACTTTATATATTTTTGAGTTGGAATATCATGAAATGATTGTTTGATTAAGGGTTTTAGTTTTTTTGTTTGATTAGATTTAATATCGTTAGCTAATCTGAGCTGATAATGGGCCTTGGGACAAACGAAACTCTTGCGCGATCTAGAATTTTCACAAATAAATTCCCGTTGTAAGTATAGCTTCTAGACCGACAAGAATTCTTTTCATACAAAAGTTTTGGTTGTCACTTAAGCAAACCCAATAAAATTGATAACCAAAGTATTGAAACCTCGGGTCGTTGACGATCGGTTTTCCAGTCGGTAAAGAAATTCACAAATATATTATCACGTTGTAAGTATAGTTTCTAAACCAACAGAGAATCCTTTTGTGCAAAAGTTTTGGTTGTCACAAGTAACAAACCCCTTTAAAATTTATAACCGAAGTATTCAAATCTCGGGTCGTCTCTCAAGAAATTGTAGGGAGGTATGTTCTTATTATTGGTTATGAGTTTTGTAAATTGGGAGTTTTTTGAAATAAGGAGCAAGTAATTTAAATGACAAGAAAAATAGATTAATAATAATAAAATCTCTTGGCAAGGTATAAGAATTTGGAATTTCTATCCTAGTTATCCTTATCAGATGTGATGAGAATTGTGTTTTAATCCCACTTAATTAAGTCAAGTGGACTAATTAGCTTGATCCTCAAGTCCTAGTCAATCCCTGTAGGAAGACTAGCTTCAGAGCGATCCAAATCAATTAGTAATCTGCCAATTTCAATCACTGCTGAGTTTGACAACTCAAGTGTTACCAATTACTTAACCAAAGCCAAAAGGAAGAAAATATATTAAATTAAATCAAAATCATTCATAACATAAATAAAATAAAACAATCTTATATCTGAAATACCTCAAATTATATTAATTAGAAAATCAATCTAAACATAAAGAATTCATAAACTAAATTGAGAAAATAAGTAAAAGGAACAATGAACCTGGAACTTGAAAGAAATTATAAGTTGAAATAATAAGAAATCCTAAATCCTTTAAGAGGAATCCTAATCCTAAATCGTAAGAGAGAGGAGAGAACCTCTCTTTCTCTAAAAACTACATCTAAATTATGAAAAGTGAATAATGGAAGACATGTTAATGAATGGATGCATTCCCCCACTTTATAGCCTCTAATATGTGTTTTCTAGGCCGAAAACTGGATCAAAAACAGCCCAGAAATCGCCCCCAGCGTATTCTGGTACGTACAGGTCACGGGAAAGTGACGCGGAAGCGTCGTCCACGCGTTTGCATGGATTGCATTTCTGCCAGGTCATCCGTGTGATCCACTCGTTCGCGTCACCTAGCTTCGGGGAAACTATGGCAAATTATATATCGTTGCGAAGCCCTGGATGTTAGCTTTCCAACGCAACTAGAACCGTATCATTTGGATCTCTGTAGCTCAAGTTATGGTCGATTTAGTACCAAGAAGTCAGGCTGGACAGCTTTAGCAGTTCCTTCAGTTTCTTGTATTCCTTCTACTTTTGCATGCTTCCTTTTCATCCTCTAAGCCATTCCTGCCCTGTAATATCTGAAAACACTTAACACACATATCAAGGCATCAAATGGTAATAAGAGAAGATTAAACATATCAAAATTAAGACCAAAGAAGCATATTTTCAATCATAGCACAAAATCAGGAAGGAAAACGTAAATTCATGCAAATCATATGAATAAGTGTATGAAAGATTAATAAAATCCACTCAATTGAGCACAAGATAAACCATAAAATAGTGGTTTATCAACCTCCCCATACTTAAACATTAGCATGTCCTCATGCTAAGCTCAAGAGAAGCTATAAGGGAGTGAAGAGGAATGGTAGAATGTATGAAATGCAACCTATCTATATGAATGCAACTCCATGCAAAATGTTTCTACCTACTTGGTTAAAAGTAAATAAGTCCTCCAAGACAAATATGAATCAAATTCCACTAATTCAAATTACACAATAAAAGACAAGTAAACTTGTAAGAAGATAGCTCATGAAAGCAGGGAACATAGAATTAAGCACTGAACCCTTACTGGTAGTGTATATCACTCTAACTCTCAAGTGTCTAGGGTCAATCACTCTACTCTTCCCTAGTCATGCTTTCTCAACCTTGTTCTTCATCTAACCAATCAACAAATATTTAGTATACTAATGCAAACATCATGAGGTCTTTTCAGGGTTGTAATGGGGCTGAGGTAAAGGTAAGGATATATATATATATAAGGCTAAGTGAGCTAACAAAGTGAATCCTTGATTAGTCTAAGATCTCACCTAACATATACATACTTTAAAATGCTTTACCTAACTACCCAAATTTTTCCCATTTTTGTATTACATGCTCATGTATCAAACTTATTTTTGAATTTTGTCCCATGTGCATTGATTCTTTTTATTTTTCATTTGGGGTAATATTATTTTTCTTCTTTTTTTTTGTATCCCCTTATTTAATTACTTAATATATATATATTTTTTTCAATGCACATGGTAATTTAATTATTTTAATTTCACATGAGCATGCTTCCCAAATTTTTAAATAACTTATTCAATTTAATTCCCTTTTTTTTTCTATCATTCTATGTTCCCATGAAATTTCCCATACTTAAATTATACACAATATCTATCTTAAGCTAACCAAGGATTCAACTTGAAATTTTTATTTTGTTTTTCTGCTTAAGGCTAGTAATGTGGTTATGGAATAGAGGGGGGTTAAAAAGCTCAAAGTGGCTAACAAGGGTGACATAAAAGGGTAGGCTTATGTGGGATATGTGAGTGAAAATAAGTAATGGCCTCAATCATATGCAAGCATGTAAATACACTAAATAATGGACATATAGAGTGGAACAAAGTAAAGATTGCAATTATAGAGAAGAAAACACACAAGAATAAAATATTTATGGTTAACTAATGTAACCATGTAATTAATCTCAAAATCTCACAAGTTGTGTATTCTTTGGCTCAAAAACCATGTTCCAAATACAACTTCAAACAAATTTAACACATAGAAAATTTTAATTTTTTTATTTAAATTAGTGAAATTTTTTTTCAAAAATAAGGTCCTAGAAAGAAACTTATTATTTTTCAACCAAGTAGTATTTAAATGCAAACAATCAACTACACATGCAATCTATTATGCAATGCAACAATGAACTAATGAAGAAAATAAGACATTGGTGTTGAGAAGAGAATAACTAACCCATGGAGATCGGTATCGACCTTTCCACACTTAAAGGTTGCACCGTCCTCGGTGCATGCTAAGATGTACAAGTGGACGGGCTGCTCCAACTGATACCTTTCTCTATAGATTGTGCAGATTGACTTGCCTGTCCCCCCATATAGAAGTTCTTCCTTTTCCCTTCCTCGGCGGCCATCCTGAAAGAAGAGGAAAATGGAGAAAAGTAACCCAGAAATAAAGATAAGAAAAATAAATAAAATATGGGTTGGTAATGCCAAATAATAAAGGTCTCAATTACATGGTAGCTACAACATGCAGTGAGAAAACAGTAGAAGCATACGTCATATCAATAGTGCAAGAATTGCAACAATGAGGGTGTGGGTAATGCAAAATAGTGTAAGTGCATATCAATGCAAAAGGAATATCAGTATTATAAAAATTAGCATTGACTTATGAATAATAATACCCAATTAGAATAAAACAAGTCATGAAGCACTAGAATAATTCAAAAAGATGTAACAGTTGAATGAAAAAATTTTAACACCAATGAAAAAAATAATAATTTTAGAAAAGAAAATAAAAATATACCCAAAAGTAAAATGCAATGGATGAAAGTATGCAAATAAATTAAATAAAATAGAATGGAAGTGAAGAGGGATGAGAAGTTAAAAAGATGAAGTAAGAAAGAAAGAAGAAAGAAGAAAAGATAGAAGAAATTAGGATTATAAAAGAAAAGATAAGATAATTGGCACTGATCTGGATAAGCTGTGCATCGCATGTGACGCGGACGCGTGGTGCACGCGATCGCGTGGTGCACGCGATCACGTGGTCTGTGATAAATTCAGGTAACGCGGATGCGTGGGGCACGCGGACGCGTGAATCGAGTTGTGCTAGTGGCGCGAGAGCAGCCTCACGTACGCACAACTCTCTGTTTAAATGCATTTTTGCCAAAAATCTGGGGTGACGCATTTGCGTGGGTGACGTGATCGCGTGGATGGCCATATTTGCAAAACGACGCGGACGCGTGGGGCACGCGTTTGTGTGGTAAGGCTTGTGCTTCTAGCACCATTCCAGCCCCATTCCAGCCTAACTTGCTGCCAAACACTCGTTTACGTCGATTTTACAGGGCCACGCGTTTGCATGGGTGACGCAGACGCGTGGCAGGCATTTTTCCCACATGACGCAGATGCGTCAGCGACGCGGTCGCGTGGATCAATTTGTGCCAAAGGCACGCCTCCAGCCACGCTTTCGCGTGACTCTCTGTTCAATCTTGTTTTCTTCCCAACGCACATATGACGCGGACGCGTCGGCGACGCTGTCGCGTCGCGTGCCATTTTTTTTATGCAAAATGCAGAATGCAGTATGCAGATGTTAATACAGATGTTATGAATAATTCCAGGTTCAATAAAATAAAATAAAACTAAAAAAAAGAAACAAAACAGACTAGAATTAAAATTGAAAAAGGGACGATCATACCATGGTGGGTTGTCTCCCACCTATCACTTTTAGTTAAAGTCCTTAAGTTGGACATTTGGTGAGCTCCCTTGTTATGGTGGCTTGTGCTTGTACTGATCCTTGAATCTCCACCAATGTTTGCAATTCCAGTATCCTCCGGGATCCCAAACTAGCCACATAAAGCCTTCAAGCAAGTTAAAGCAAGTGACAAGGCCCCAAGAGTGTTGATTGCCAGAATGAATTCCGGGGTCCCAAACCTTGCTTTTGCCCCTGTCTTCTTTTTGACCATTAGTGTTCCAACCGGGTGGCAGGCAATCTGAATTCTCACTAAAGTGGCCAAACAACTTCCTAGACCCATTCAGTTGAGCTTTACACCAACCTTTGCATTTAAACTTTGAGCTTTCCACCATATTGAATCTTGCATGACGACTCCTACCACTAACCATCTCCCTCTTACTCTTAAAGCCACAAGAGCTCTAAGCTGACCATCTGTTTCAAGCAAAGCATATTCAAGTGAGCTAATTAAGCTTAGAGATGAGAGATTTACCCACTTGAATGAAGGGCTGGATGGTGATGGATTTGGGAAAGAGGTCTCCAGCAACTGTGGTAAGGTGATTTCCAGCTCCATTCCCTTGTGCTCTTCCTTGACAACTTCCACCTCTTTGCGAGCTTCTTCAATTCTAACCTCTTCCTCTTGATAGCTTTCTTCCAAATCAAACTCTTCTTTATGGCTTACTAAGGGCATGGGAGGTTGTGATTCCTCTTCTTTAATCTCCATCTCTTGATCAACCTCTGCAAAATCTTAAACCATGATATGCCTTGGAGGTTGTACACCCTCTTCAACATCAAATTCAAAATTCTCAGCAGAATCCTGTACAGTTCTCGATTCCCATCGAGGTTCAGCATCTCCTAAATCTTCAACCATTTCTTCCTCTGCAACTATTATGGCTTCCTCCACTTGTTCCAATACAAAGCCATGTTCCTCATTGTCCACCGAAGTTTCTAGTGTCTCCTTCATGCTACGCTCTTCTTTTGATTCCCCACATGCAGCCATGGGAGTACTTTGAGTGCTTAGATGTTGAGAAGCTAATTTATTTACTACCTCGGTTAAGGCAGTCGTGAGTTCCAGTACATCCCTTTGCATCTTCGCTTGCCCTTGAAGAAGACCACGAAGGATGTCATCCATTGGAGATTGGGGTGGATATGAGGGTTGATTATTTTGGAAAAAGGGTTCATAATAGAAAGGTGGTTCTTCTTGATAAGGATATGGAGATGGTGAATATTGAGGTGGTGGTTCTGGGTGTGGTTCATATGGTGGTTGGTGTGGTGGATATTAGGGTCATATGGTGGTGTTTGGTGGTAAGAGACTTGTGAGTATGGTGATTCAAAATTACGTGGAGGAGGAGGTTCATAGGTATTTTGTGGTGGGTGTTGATTGTCACGAAGAGGTCCACCATAACCATTGTCTTGGTGCGCATTATAGAATGGTTTTTGATAGTGCCTTGGAGGTGGTTGTCGCCAAGAGGGTTGATCAAATCCTTGTGATTCCTCCCATCTTTGATTGTCCCATCCATGACCCAAGCCTTCATTGTAATCTCCTCTTCCTGTAACATAATTGTAACCAAACTCATAGCCAAAGGAGTGAGAATTCATAGTAGCTAATAAAATTAAAAATAAAAATAAATTTAAATTAAAAGGTTATTGAAATTTAAATTTTGAATTTGAAAATTAAATTTTGAATTTTGAAATTTGAAAATTGAAAATTTTTAAATTTGATTTTTTTTTCAAATTTTAAAATTTGAATTTTGAAAAATTCAACAATATAAGATAAAGATTTGAAAAAGATTTAAATTTTGAATAGGTTTGATTTTTAAAATTTTAAATTTAAAATTTAAAATTTAGATTTTGAATTTTTAAATATTGAAATTTGCAATTTGATTTTTGAAATAAGATAAGATAAGATTTTGAAAAGGATAAATTTTTTTTTTGATTTTCGAAAAAAATCAATTAAAATAAAGAGCAATAACCTCTTAATTTACGAAAAAGAAAAAATAAAAACAAAAATAAAAGCAAATAAATAAGCAAAAAGTAAATATTTACAATAATCAATAATAAGGCACACGTTTGCAATTCCCCGGCAACGGCGCCATTTTGACGAACATATTTTCTATCGGTAAAGAAATTCACAAATATATTATCGCGTTGTAAGTATAGTTTCTAAACCAACAGAGAATCCTCTCGTGCAAAAGTTTTGGTTGTCACAAGTAACAAACCCCTTTAAAATTTATAACCGAAGTATTTAAACCTTGGGTCGTCTCTCAAGAAATTGTAGGGAGGTATGTTCTTATTATTGGTTATGAGTTTTGTAAATTGGGGGTTTTTTTTAAATAAGGAGCAAGTAATTTAAATGACAAGAAAACTAAATTAATAATAATAAAATCTCTTAGCAAGGTATAAGAATTTGGAATTTCTATCCTAGTTATCCTTATCAGATGTGATGAGAATTGGGTTTTAATCCCACTTAGTTAAGTCAAGTGGACTAATTAGCTTGATTCTCAAGTCCTAGTCAATCCCTGTGGGAAGACTAGCTTCAGAGCGATCCAAATCAATTAGTAATCTGCCAATTTTAATCACTGCTGAATTTGACAACTCAAGTGTTACCAATTACTTAACCAAAGCCAAAAGAAAGAAAATATCTTAAATTAAATCAAAAGAATTCATAACATAAATAAAATAAAACAATCTTATATCTGAAATACCTCAAATTATATTAATTAGAAAATCAATCTAAACATAAAGAGTTCATAAACTAAATTGAGAAAATAAGTAAAAGGAACATTGAACCTGGAACTCGAAAGAAATTGTAAGTTGAAATAATAAGAAATCCTAAATCCTTTAAGAGGAATCCTAATCCTAAATCCTAAGAGAGAGGAGAGAACCTCTCTCTTTAAAAACTACATCTAAATTATGAAAAGTGAATTATGGAAGACATGTTAATGAATGGATGCATTCTCCCACTTTATAGCCTCTAATCTGTGTTTTCTAGGGCGAAAACTGGGTCAAAAACAGCCCAGAAATTGCCCCCAGCGTATTCTGGTACGTACAGGTTGCGGGAAAGTGACGCGGAAGCGTCGTCCACGCGTTTGCATGGATTGCGTTTCTGTCAGGTCACGCGTCCGCGTGATCTACGCGTTCGCGTCACCTGGCTTCGAAGCAACTATGAAAAATTATATATCTTTGCGAAGCCCCGGATGTTAGCTTTCCAACGGAACTGAAAACGCGTCATTTGGACTTCTGTAGCTCAAGTTATGGTCAATTTAGTACCAAGAAGTCAGGCTGGACAGCTTTAGCAGTTCCTTCAGTTTCTTGTATTCCTTCCACTTTTACATGCTTCCTTTCCATCCTCTAAGCCATTCCTGCCCTGTAATAAGAGAAGATTAAACATATCAAAATTAAGACCAAAGAAGCATGTTTTCAATCATAGCACAAAATCAGGAAGGAAAACATAAACTCATGCAAATCATATGAATAAGTGTATGAAAGATTGATAAAATCCACTCAATTGAGCACAAGATAAACCATAAAATAGTGGTTTATCAGTCGTCTCTCAAGGAATTGCAGGGAAGTGTGTTTATTATTGGTTATGGAAAAAGGTATATTTTTTGGTTTTTGAAATAAGGAACGAGTGATTTAAATGGCAAGAAAAATAAATTAATAATTATAAAGACTCTTGGCAAGGTATGAGAACTGGAAATCCCATCCTTGTTATCCTTATCAGGTTTGATGAGAATTGTTGTTGCTCCCACTTAGTTAACCCTTACTAAATAAAGGAAAGTCAAGTGGACCAATTAACTTGATTCCTCTAGTCCTAGTCAACTCCTGTGGAAAGACTAGCTTTAGAGGGATCCAAATTAATCAGCAATTTCCAATTCTCAATCAACTGCTGAGTTTGACAACTCAAGTGTTACCAATTACTTAACCAAAGCCAAAAGGAGAAAAATCTAAATTAAATTGAAAGCATCATAAATAGAATAAAACAATCATAAATCTGAAATAACTCAAATTATATTAAATAGAATATTTAAATCTAACATGAAGAGTTCATAAGCCAATTTGGTAACATAAGTAATTAACAAGTAAAAGCATTAGAATAAATAAAAATAGAAGAGAACATAAATTAAAGTTGGGAACATTGAACCTGGAATGGAGTAATAACCATAAAGTAAAAGAAATCCTAATTCTAAAACCTAAGAGAGAGGAGAGAGCCTCTCTCTCTCTCTTTCTCTCTCTCTCTCTCTCTTTCTCTAAAACTACATCTAAAACCTAAAATTGTGAATAATGAATGTTGTATCAATTGTGTTTATTGATTCCCCCATTCTCTGGCTTCTATTCTGTGTTTCTGGGCTTGGATTTGGGCCGAAAAAGGGCCCAGAAATCGCTGGGGGCAACTTCTGCAATTTCCTGCACGTGGCATCCGTCACGCGTGCGCGTCATATGGAGTTTTTCCTTGTCACGTGTACGCGTCAGTCACGTGTATGCGTCACTTGCGTTTTGCGCTAGGCACGTAATATCTGAAAACACTTAACATACATATCAAGGCATCTAATGGTAATAAGAGAGGATTAATAATAAGCAAATATAAGATCAAAGAAGCATGTTTTCAATCAAAACACATAATTAGGAAGGAAATATAAAACCATGCAAATAGTATGAATAAGTGGGCAAAGAGTTAATAAAAACCACTCAATTGAGTACAAGATAAACCATAAAATAGTGGTTTATCAGCATGCGTCTGCATCGTCCATGCGTGCGCGTCTCTGCCATTTTCTTCAAAACTCCATTTTGTACGTTCCTTCTATTTTTGTATGTTTCCTTTCCGTCCTCTAAGCCATTCCTGACCTATGAAGCCTGAAATTACTTAACACACAGATCACGACATCGAATGATAATAAAGAATAATTAAAATAAATATTTTGAAAGCATAGGAAACATGTTTTCACATATATCATAGAATAAGGAAGGAATTATAAGCAAATCTTATGAATAAGTGGGTGAAGAATTGATAAAAACACTTAATTGAGCACAAGATATATCATAAAATAGTGGTTTATCAACCTCCTCACACTAAAACATTAGCATGTCCTCATGCTAAATCCAAGAGAAAAGAGTGAAGGTAGAATGGTGGAATCTTATGCAATGCAATCTATTCTAAATGCAAGCTACCTAAATGAATCATGCAATTCTAATTACTATCCACTTATTTATACAAAGCTTAAATGTGATTAATTGAGTCAAAATCTTTCAAGGAATCATATATGCATAGCCAGGCCTAAATCATGTTAAAGCACATTCACAATTTGAGTTGAGTTGAAAGGTTTCACAAACTTGCCAGACAATTAATAATTAAATATGGATATATGAAAATGAGCTATTGAACCCTCACTGGATTTGTGTATACACTCTAGTTACTCAGTGTTTGGGGTTAATCACTCTATTCTTCCCTAGTCATGCTTTCTAAAACTTTGTTCTTCATCTAACCAATCAACAAATATCTAATGTATACATACAAACATCATGAGGTCTTTTTCAAGGTTGTAATGGGGCCAAGGTGAAGGTGATGATATATATAAGGCTAAATAAGCTATAAATTGAATCCTTGATTAGTCTAAGATCTCACCTAACATATACATACTCTATACAATTTTGAAATTATGCCTAGCTTCCCAATTTTCTCACTTTTGTGTCACATACTCATGTACCAATTTTATTTTTGATTTTATCCCATGTGCATTGATTTTTCTACTAAACTTAATAATGGGGTAATTTTGTCCCCTTATTTATTTATTTAACTAAAAGGGATTTTTTTATTTGAAACATAAACACAACATATCAATGCACATGGTATTTTAATTATTTTGGTTTCATGAGCATGCTCCCAAATTTTAAATGAATTATAGAGTTAATACCTTCCTATCAACCCAAGTTCCCACAGTTTCCCCACACTTAGTTGATACATAATCTCTATCTTAAGCTAACCAAAGATTTAATTTGGGATTTTTAATTTGTTTTTCTGCTTAAGGCTAGTGATGTGGTTATAGAACAGAAATGAGATTAAAAAGCTCAAGGGGGCTAACAAGGGTGACATAAAAGGGTAGGCTTATTTGGGATAAGTGAGCAAAACAAGTAATAGCCTCAATCACATGCAAGTATGTAAATACATTCTATATTGGACATATAGAC
Organism: Arachis ipaensis; assembly: GCF_000816755.2. Taxonomy (NCBI): domain Eukaryota; kingdom Viridiplantae; phylum Streptophyta; class Magnoliopsida; order Fabales; family Fabaceae; genus Arachis; species Arachis ipaensis. The sequence goes on from NC_029793.2 coordinate 18,840,975, forward strand.
TAAAACAAAGTAAAGATTGCAAGCATAGAAAAGAAGGACGAAACACACAAGAATGAAAACTATGGTTAAATGTAACTAGGGGTGTGCAAAAAAACTGGTTTCACTGAACTGAATTGAAACTCGAAAGTGTAAAAACTAATTTTATATATGTTAAAAGTTAGAACTAGTTTTAGCCTATAAACCAGTTTAAACTGGTTTTTTCTATTAAAATTGGTTTTATTTTTATGAACTGGTTTAAACTGGTGCACTGTATTATAAACTGGTTTAAAACCAGTTTCTTATTTGACAAAGTAGTTTGATTCAGTTTCTAAACCATTTAAAATAGTTTAGTGCAGTTTTAGTTCAGTTTATGAAAAAACTGAACCATGAACACCCCTAAATGTAACCATGCAATTAAGCTCAAAAACTCACAGGTTGTGTGTTCTTTGGCTCAAAAATCATATATCAGTTATGTATATCATGCAAGTAGAGATCAAGAGTTTCCATTCAACTTAATGTGAATTTTTGAATGGCTCTTATAAAAATAAGTATTTTCCTTGAAAAATGTTGTCAATTAACTAACATTTATTGCTATATATATATAGTGTGTGGATTGTTGTGATTCTGAAAAACTAAAATTTCTAGTTTACTCTTTTATTTTCAATTACACCAAGTTATCATATGCTAAAAGGGATAAACTAAACTAATTAATCCAATTTTTTATATCACAACTAATAAGCTAAAAGTGCAAATTAAGCTAAATATCTAAGATATATATAAACCAAAGTGCAAAATATAATAAGTAAACTGAATACAGTAAAAAAAATGCACAAGTACTGAAAAACAAATAAGATAAAATAAAATAAAAATACAGAAAATAAACAAAATAGGATAAAAAGAGTCTGAAAGTGGTTCACCAAAAATAAAGTTCGCCAGAGATGGCGACCTCCCCACACTTAAATAATAGCATCGTCCTTGATGCTCAATCAAGCTGGGTGTGAGGAAGTGGCATCTCCGGAAGGATGTGCTGCTGGTGTCTTTGTGGGCTGATGAGATATTTTGGTGAGAAACGAATCTCTCCCAAAACACCCAAAACTAACCGGCAAGTGTACCGGGTCGTATCAAGTAATAAAAACTCACGGGAGTGAGGTCGATCCCACAGGGATTGAAGGATTGAGCAATTTTAGTTTAGTGGTTGATTTAGTCAAGCGAATCAAGATTTGGTTGATGATTGTGTGATTTGCAGAATGTAAATTGCATGAAATTAAAGAGAGCGGGAAAGTAAATTGCTGAAACTTAAAGAACAAGAAATTAAATGGCAGAAACTTAAAGTGCAAGAAATGTAAATTGCAGAAACTTAAAGTGCAAGAAATGTAAATTGCTTGGAATGTAAAGGGGATTGGGATGTGGATTTGTAGAATTTAAACAAGGAAAAACTAAATTGCATCAAACAGAAGAAGAAAAGGAAATTGGGATTGAACCGGATCTTATAACAGAAAAGTAAATAAACATGGAAAGCAAGAAACAGGGAATTGAAGTGAGAAATTTAGATCTCAGGACCCAGAGACTAGAAAACCAAGTCTAGATCTCAATGCCTTCCTAGATCCAACAAGAACACTAGCAAGGAAATTGTAAATTGCAAAGAAAAGAGATGAAGAACAATGAACCGGAAATGAAATTCAATTAACAGTAAAGTAAAGAAACAGAGAGATCCAAGATTGAGATTGAAACAGAATTTCTTCAATTCTCCAATCCAAGATCTAAGACAAAAGTAAAATGAAATTGAAAGCAATGAAAGCAAGAAATTAAAGTTCACTCAAGTTCAAAAGCTCTCCGAAAACTATTATGAAAATTCTAAAAGGAAAGCTCCCTTAATAACTTAAATTCTATCCTATTTATACTGGCAATGCTTAGTGCTAGTGGCGCCAACGTTAGCCTCCAAGTTAGGGGGCTAACGTTGGCGCAAACGTTGGCCTTCCTCCTTTGTAATTTAAGTGCCAACGTTAGCCTCCAAGTTAGGGGGCTAACGTTGGCGCAAACGTTGGTGCCCAGGGGAGAAACTTCTCAAGTTCCAACGTTAGCCACTTCCTTTCAATGTCATGTGCCAACGTTAGCCTCCAAGTTAAGGGGCTAACGTTGGCTCAAACGTGGGGAGCCCAGGGAGTGATTTTCATGCCCAACGTTAGCCTCCAAGTTAGGGGGCTAACGTTGGGGCTAACTTCATGCATTCCGGTTCAATTTCACTTATTCCATTGTCCTCTCTTCACTCCTAGCCATTCCTCTTTGCTTCAACCTTTCTCCAAGCTTTCTTCACCTATCATTGATCATCCAAACTAATCAAAGCTATGCTCAAAATCATGAGATATTCAATCTTTCATAATATGCAACAAATATAGCACAAAACCTCATGAAATGGCATGAATTCACATATGGTTGGTTCAATCAAGGGAAACATGAAAATCTACTCAATTAGCTTGCTTGTAGCTCAAGAAAGTGCATAATTCTAATGAAAACTAAAGAAAAAGACTAGCTAAAATGGGCTAAGATGACTTGTCATCATGGGCTCTGGTAGTGATAGTACATGAGGCTCTGCTTGTAGTGGTGCCTGTGAGTCTGATGGCTGTGTCTGTGGAGGCTCCTCATGCTGGGACTCTGCCTGCTGGGATGCTGCCTGCTCAGCCTCGGCTCGTGCCTGCTCCTCCTGGTCATCCGCCTCCTCCTCAGATGGCTCTGATGGTGTGTCAGGCTCGGAGGGGATGTTATGGTGGCCCGATCGGATCATCAGCTTTAAATGCTCATAGCGTCGCTTGCTGCGAGGTGGTAGATGGGCTCTGAAGCAGGTGGAGGTGCTGTGGTGGTGGCTGGTGCAGCAGGGGCTGAAGGGGTAGCAGAAGATGTGGCTGCCTCAGCAGAGGCAGTGAGAAAGGGAGGTCTGTAGCCCAAAGCCTGGAACTTCCTACTGTGTGAGATAATCTTCTTGCAGTCGGCGGCAGGTGGTTTCTCATCTGCAAGCTCCCAGGGCACCTCAGCTCGGCGGCCCATCTGAGTAATCAAATATGGAAGGGGCAGAGTGCCTCAGACATGGACCCTGGACATATAGTATCGGATAAATCTGGGAAGGTACAGGTCCTTGCCCTCCATCACACACCAAATGAGGGTAATCATGGCAGCTGGCACCTCTATCTCATGAGTGCTCGACATCACGTAGTTGCTCAGAATTTGCTGCCAAAGCTGAGCCTCATCATTCAGATAGATAATCTTTATTCCCTTTGGGGCTACTGTAGACTTGCCCATGACCCATGGGACAGTAGGATCAAGAGCTATAGTCTGCTTCACTGCGTCCCAGTCAAACCTCATAAATCACATATCATCTTCAGCCTTTTCGTAACTATCTGGCTGATCTGATTTAGGCTGGAGGTTGAGGATATCTTCTATTGCTTCCTCAGTAACCAGAATCTGCTTGCCTCTGAGCTGCACTGCATCCAGGGTCATTTTGAAGTAGTTGCAGTAAAATTCTCTGACCCAGGATGCATTGACCTCAGTCAAGTTCCTTTCCAGAAAGAACCAGCCTCTCTATTTTATTTGTTCTGAGGTGTATTATTGTAGTTCTTCTGGAATTTTGAGGGTCTTTTCCAGGTATAGGTTCCTTGAAGTTGCAAAGACCGGATACTTCAGCTCACAGTATCTGTTGGCAAACTTGACTGGGTCAGTGGTAGGCAAAAGCTGATCAGCATTTTCCTACGGGGTAAAATTCTTCCCCTGCCAGGAATCATCATGAAGGATATCTAAGATGGTGGTAGAGGATTCTCCTCTCTTTCTTTTGCTTGTGGTTGCTTTGGTTTTCCCTTTGCCTTTTGGGTTTGACATTCTGAAAAGCAGAGGTTCCAGGATACAGTTTATTAAACTAAAGCAGGAAAACAATTAAGAAAATAGGATTTTAACAATTATAAGCATAAATGGGAAAAAGAGGAATAAAATAGCAATATAAGCATGGAGTGAGTTAAATATATGTAAAATTTTAGACTGTATGCAAGTTAAAAGTCAGAGAATAAAAATCACAATCCAAAATCTATGATATGCGGAATTCTTGTTAATCAGGAACAACAGTAATCATGCCTTGAAATGGTTTGAAAGTTGTTAGGTAAAAACCAAAAGAGAAGTTTAGAAAGTTAAAGCAGTTAGGAGTTAAAAAGTGAGGTTAAAGTAAATGGCATGGTATGGTAGTTCCTAATTAAAAAAAATTGCACAGATTTGAAGAACAAGCAATTCACATTCAAGTAAATATTGCAGATTATTGATAAATCATACAAAGAAAAGAATTGCAAAATGAAATTGAAATCATCAATAATGCTATTTAATGAATAAGGGAACTAGAAAGAATAAGAATGCTAGCCCATTTATCCATGAATTGGCTTGGTTGAAACCAATTAGTGCAAAACTTGAAAGTGCCAAAACCAATTCATGAATGGGAGTTGAGTGAAACAATTTGTCAAAAAAAAATCGGGCAGCATTCCGGCTAAAAATTGGACGTTCCCGGGTAATAAACAGCAGCAGAAATAGTTCACATGATAATAAAGTAGTGCAGAAAAGAGTAACAAATAGCAAGTCACATGAATTCAGAATAAACAAACTCAATCTGCAGCAAGGAATGCAATTAAGGTTGAATAGTATAACAACATCATTAAACAGTAAAGAACAGCATATGAATAGCATCATCATCACAGCAGTTTCAAAACGGCGAGACAGATAAAACAAGTAGCAAGAACGGCGCAATTATCAGGCCTAAATCCACTAACCACATCCTAGCTACCTAACCACCTAAAATCCACTACGATCATGCGTCTCTAACTATCCTAATTTGAACAGAATTTGAAAAATATGGAATTCACTAAAAAACTGGGAAAGGAATCGGTGTTCGGCGGAACCTGGTTGGCACAGTAATAATTTGAACGCAGAGAGAGGGTGGTGGTTCGGGTGGGTGACACGGCGGCGCTGGGAGTTTTGCGGCGGTAACAGGGCGGCGCGGCGATGGTCCTTGGCGGTTCGGTTTGGCATAGGGGATGAAAGAGGGAGGGGAAGAGAAGAAGAAGGATAGGGGTGAGGAGGTGGGGTGGCGTGGTGGCCGGCGGGGGC
>NC_029793.2:18846187-18928763 GCF_000816755.2 Arachis ipaensis
CAAAGGAGAAGAGAGGGGGTTGTGAGGGAGGGGAGGGGGAAATGGTGATGCGGGGGGGCTAGGGTTCCGCGTGGGTTGGGTTAAGTGGATTCAAATCCACCCGTGGGTCACGCGAACATGTGGATGAGGCAGAAACGCAACTACGCGAATGCGTCATTGATGCGAACGCGTGAGTGAGGGATAATGAAAGTGACGCGTACGCGTGAAGCACGCGTTCACATCACTCAGAATTGTGCTAAACGCACAATTCCAGCGTCATTTTGGCGTAACTCTCTGTTTCAATTGAGGGGGCAATAATTTCCACGCGACGCGTACGCGTTGCCCACGCTTTTGCGTGGTGTGTGTGAAGTGAAAGTGATGCGTACGCGTCATTGACGCGTACGCGTGGCCCAAATTGTGCCTAACGCATAACAGCCACACGATTCCATCCCAACTTTCTGGGCGTTGGATTGTGACGTCGATTTTGAGTCGACGCCCACGCGTGGCCTATGCGCACGCGTGGGGTGATTTTTTACTTTTTTTTATGCAGCATGCAAGAGGCAGATGTCATGAATGATTCTAGGGAATATGAAATAAAATAAAATGAAGCTAAAAATGAACAAAATGAAATAAAATTAAAATTGAAAAAGGAACGATCATACCGTGGTGGGTTGTCTCCCACCTAGCACTTTTAGTTAAATTCCTTAAGTTGGACGTTTGATGAGCTCATTGTCATGGTGGCTTGTGTTTGAACTCATCTAGAAATCTCCACCAACGTTTGCAATGCCAATATCCTCTGGGGTCCCAAACTAGGCATGTAAAGCCTTCGAGCAAGTCAAAGCAGGTTTTCAGGCTCCAGGAGTGTTGATTATCAGAATGAATCCTAGGATCCCAAACCTTGCTTTTGTACCCGTCTTTGTATTGATCTTCATTTTTCTAGTTGGGTGGTACGTAACCTGGATTTCCACTGAAATACCCAAACATCTTCCAAAACTCATTAAATCGAGCTCTATACCAATCCTTGCACTTCCAATCGGAGCGTGGAACCGTGTTGAACCTTGGATACCAACTTCTATTACTAACCATCTCCCTCTTACTCTTAAAGTTGCAAAGAGCGCTAAGCTGGCCATCTATTTCAAGCAAGCCATATTCAAGTGGAAAAGTAAAGATGAAGGCTAAGGATTTTATCCACTTGAAGTTTGTATTAGGTGGTAATGGCCGTGGGAGAGGTGTTTCCAGTGGTTTTTCAAGCTCCACTTCCTTGTACTCCTCTATGAATTCTTCCAATTCCTGACAAATCTCTTCAATTGCAACCATGTCTTGATCAAAGTCTTCAATGTCTTCCTCATCACTCAGGTCATAAGTTGGAGGTTGAGAAAAGTCTACCTCCACATCGTCTTCATATTCACTCGGGGAAAACTCTTCAATCTCAAAGAATTCAATTGTGGATGCAAGTTCATCATTAGGAGAGCTTAGTTCATGATCATCACTACCAAGGAAACTTGCTTCTTGATTTGTTCCGTCCAGTTCTTCATAAGATACATGCTTTGGGGGTTGTGCACTATCCTCCTTAGCATCGATTTCAAATTTCTTGACGGAATTGTCCATAATTCTTAATTTCCATGGAGGTTCAGCGTTTCCTAAGTCTTCAACCAATTCATCTTCTTCGATAATTGCAGCTTCCTCTACTTGTTCCAGTACAAAGTCATGTTTCGTGTTGTCCACCGGAGCTTCTAATGTCTCCTTCATGCTACGTTCTTCATTAGATTCTCCACATGATGCCATGGGAGTTCCTTGAGTGTTTGAACGTCGGGAAGCTAATCGATTTATCGCTTGCTCCAATTGATGGAGGGTTGTATGAAATTTATCCACGGTTTCCTTGAGACGATTCTATGATTCTTGGTTCGATGGATATGGATATGGTGCATATGGAAGTGGTGGTTCTTGGGAGTAATTGGATTGGAATTGGGGTGGATAAGGGTTAGGGGCATATGGAGGTGAATGGTTGTGGTTGCCTTGTGAGTATGATGGTTCAAAGTTATGTTGAGGAGGTGGTTTATAGGCGTATGTTGGGGCTTGTTGGTAACCACAAGGGAGTCCACCATATCTATCATCTTGGTACGCACCTCGGAATGGCTCTTGACCATAGTAATTTGGTGGAGGTTGGTTGTCACGAAGGGGTCTACCATAACTATTGTCTGAGTATGCATCGTAGAATGGTCGTTGTCTGTGGTATCTTGGAAGGTGTTATTGCCGAAAGGGTTGATCAGATTCTCATGGCTCCTTCCATCTTTGATTGTTTTGACCTTGATGCATGTTCCTATTATAGCTTCCATTCCTTTCAACAACATTGGAACCAAACTCAAAGCGATGGGGGTGAGAGCTCATAGTAGCTAATAAAAATTAAAAACAAAAATAAAAGCAAATAAACAAGAAAAATAAAATATTTACAATAACCAATAATAAGGCACACAATTGAAATTCCCCGGCAATGGCGCCATTTTGATGAACAAAACTCTCGTGCGATCTAAAATTTTCACAAATAAATTCCTGTTGTAAGTATAGCTTCTAGACCGACAAGAATTCCTTTCATACAAAAGTTTTGGTTGTCACTTAAGCAAACCCAATAAAATTGATAACCGAAGTATTGAAACCTCGGGTCATCTCTCAAGGAACTGCAGGGAAGTGTGTTTATTATTGGTTATGAAAAAAGGTATATTTTTTGGTTTTTGAAATCAGAAACGAGTGATTTAAATGGCAAGAAAAATAAATTAATAATTATAAAGACTCTTGGCAAGGTATGAGAACTGGAAATCCCATCCTAGTTATCCTTATCAGGTGTGATGAGAATTGTTGTTGCTCCCACTTAGTTAACCCTTACTAAATAAAAGAAAGTCAAGTGGACCAATTAACTTGATTCCTCAAGTCCTAGTCAACTCCTGTGGAAAGACTAGCTTTAGAGGGATCCAAATCAATCAACAATTTCTAATTCTCAATCACCTGCTGAGTTTGACAACTCAAGTGTTACCAATTACTTAACCAAAGTCAAAAGGAGAAAAATCTAAATTAAATTGAAAGTATCATAAATAGAATAAAACAATCATAAATCTGAAATACCTCAAATTATATTAAATAGAATACTCAAATCTAACATGAAGAGTTCATAAGCCAATTTGGTAACATAAGTAATTAACAAGTAAAAGCATTAGAATAAATAAAAATAGAAGAGAACATAAATTCAAGTTGGGAACATTGAACCTGGAATGGAGTAATAACCATAAAGTAAAAGAAATCCTAATTCTAAAACCTAAGAGAGAGGAGAGAGCCTCTCTCTCCCTCTCTCTAAAACTACATCTAAAACCTAAAATTGTGAATAATGAATGTTGTATCAATTGTGTCTATTGATTCCCCCATTCTCTGGCTTCTATTCTGTGTTTCTGGTCTTGGATTTGGGCCAAAAAGGGCCCAGAAATCGCTGGGGGCGACTTCTGTAATTTCCTGCATGTGGCGTCCTTCACACGTGCGCGTGGGTCACGCGTGCGCGTCATATGGAGTTTTTCCTTGTCACGCGTACGCGTCAGTCACGCGTACGCGTCGCTTGCGTTTTGTGCTAGGCACGCGTCCGCGTCGTCCATGCGTGCGCGTCGCTGCCATTTTCTTAAAAACTCTATTTTGTGCGTTCCTTCCATTTTTGCATGTTTCCTTTCCGTCCTCTAAGCCATTCCTGCCCTATGAAGCCTGAAATTACTTAACACATAGATCACGGCATCAAATGGTAATAAAGGATAATTAAAATAAATATTTTGAAAGCATAGGAAACATGTTTTCACATATATCATAGAATAAAGAAAGAATTATAAAACCATGCAAATCTTATGAATAAGTGGGTGAAGAATTGATAAAAACACTTAATTGAGCATAAGATATATCATAAAATAGTGGTTTATTACCTTGTCACCTTCATGGTTTTTGTATGTGTTTTTATAAGGCTTACAGAACCAGACTTCATTAACATACAAAACAACACCATGATTATTATGCAGTCTTGTCATAAAGGATCCTCTCATCCTTAACAAAAAGGACATGTGATTAAAACAGTGATAGGATAACAAAAAATAAAGCAAATAAGCATAGTGTTTGAATTTGGAGTAGATTATGTCTTTTAACCATAGAGAACATAAAGATTTCAAAGGCATGTAAGAACCTAAGTGTCGCGATAGTGTTGTATCTTAATTTGGGTAAATTCTGTTCCAATCAAAAGGCTTTGTGTATACAACAAAGGATCGTCAAGTTATTAAAAAAGACGTTATAATTATAGGTATGAATGCCAGTTTCTTAGTTTTTCTTCCACCACTTGCGTATAGTCTTCTTTTCAAGTGTTTACTGAAGCACTCAAGGGCCAACCAAAAAAACAAACACCCTAAAGGATTCTTCAAAAAATTACTTTATGGGTTGTGTTTAAGCTAAAAGAAAACTTTTTCAGGGAGCCCTATGTTGCCAATGTGCAACTGCTTTGGAGACAACTTCCCATGTTATTTTGTTGTGTGACTTCAGAATGAAATCCACAGCTAAGCGCATTCGCATAGCATTGTTGGTGTGCTAAAACAAAAATAGAGTTACCAAATAGATTAACAATTACCGAGAATGTAGTTCATGATGAGTACAATATTATTTAAACTTGTGTGTGGGACCGGATGACGGCATATACCTGTACTCCATAATCTTGCCATAGGTGCTCTCAAATCATCCATTGGCCAATCCAAATACCGCAGTCATGTTGTTGAGGCAAACATTTTAGAAATGGTGTTAGTATTGTTAGTTTAACCACTTGAAAAGAGATAAAAGGAATGCGATATATAAGCATGTATGAACAACATATGAAATATGAGGTAACATCTTACGAGTCCCCTTCTTGTTGAGGCACCTTCGGCTCTTCAACTTAAATGTGGAAAATCTAGGACGTGGCACTCCTCAAAGTACATTGCCTACAAAACGCGTAGAGGTCACACGGTTTAGGTTACTGTAGAAAGTGATTGCAAGCACTTAGAAAAGGTGTAACTTACCACACTCATCATCCCTGTCTTCCTTGCATTGGCTTCAACTCGATCCTAAAGTGAGTCAAGGTAGATCCACTTCATGCATGGCACGTCAATGATCATAAGGTAACATTTTTGGTCGTACCACATCAGCTGATAAATCTATCTGTAAAGTCGTTCCAAAGTCATTGTGTAGTCCTCTACACCTAAGTTATGAATGTACAAAAGTGAATACTGTGTATGTACCCTCGTTGCATGGTCAACCTTACATCGCATGTATTTATTCTGTAAGGATGTCAGGTTCCCAGACGTGAGGCACCGACCATTGAATGTTGCTTGCTATTAAGTAGAAACACAAAAGTCATTAAAATGTTTGTTCATCATGGGATATGACAGACTGTTAGATACAGAATTTTTAAATATGACTGACCATAATACTCTAGGGAGGAACCAACAATGTTGTTGTGAAGTACTTGTGAGCATGAAAACAATAACATTTAGTACCTGTAGTGTAAACGCCACACGAAAATCGAGTGAATAGAATTTAATTCCATAACAATTTCACATTTTAAATGGATGGAATGACAAATAAATTTGGCTATGGGCACCCACATCATCAACAACCTCTCCTTTTGGGACAAGAGTCAAGAGTGCTCCCTGGCTAGCGATACAGTCGCCGACGTCAATTAAAGTCTCGCTGTCGTTAACATGAACACATATAAAAATCAACAAGTTTAACTGTGCATTACAGATGTAATACTTGAGATAGGGTATGTGCATCAGGATCATATTAACAAAAGAATGTGTGAGAGTTTAACCGCTCGTATAGTGTGTGGTGGGTTACCTCTTCGAAAGATCTTTGCAAAAGATGTAAGTAGCCACCGCCAAATCTATTCCAGACAAATTCATGTCGTTGTCGGGACGAAAAACAAGGTTCAGGAACTACAATATGTATAGCAAAATAATTACGACCATGGCCAGAATGCAACATAATTCGAGGATTAGAGTACTGATGGTATGAAAAATAATTATCTATATCATCACCTTTGGAATGCCTCGACTTTCATACTTAGCGAGCTTCCAACGTTGATGATACTGTTTGATTCTGTCGAAAGTATGTCACACTTTTGCCTTCCGGATAGTACCCTGAGTTGCATCTCAGTGTCGACACGAGTGTGCAGTGAGGATGTGTCCTGAACTTTGTTTGACATCATATCGACCTAAATTAGGGCAAAGGATTGTGTTATGAGAATGACGTCAAATAGATAAGGGCTAAGTGCTTTACTTGTAAACAAATCAAAGGTCGTTGTATCACGCACCACTTCTGGTGAGTTAATCAATGGGACCTTTTTGCGAGTTGGGTAAGGATACCTTGAGGGTTTATTCTTTCTCTTGGTGCTAAATGGAATGTGGTCGACGGTGAAGGTTGTGTCAAATGTGGGATGGTATGTCGGATCGCGCATGAACTGTGCCCTGGCGACGACTATGGTTGGCTGGCTTCTTGGTCATTGGAGTCCTTTTCTTGTTAGTGGCAATGAAAATTTCTATCGTGCGAGAGTATTGATTACATCTCGCATCTCGGTCACAACCGCATCCTGTCGAGAAGTGGCATCCAACAATCTCTTGATTTCAAAGTGCATCCCCAATACACTTGTTACCACGCTAATTTCTACGGTACTACAATCCTTCAGTTCATTGTGCATTTCAGTTTATCAAGGAAGATGCCTCGTTACTATAGACTTTAATTTAAAGATAAATGACCATGCTAACCTGGTTGTGTGCTTGAAATGAAGAGCAGTAGTTGGCAGCCAAAATGATGGGTTCATCGTCATCCTGAGAAGGAACCCTGCAAGTTCATTTCCAAGGGAATTTGTCAACTGGTTTATGCGTATTATCTGAAACTACCACATATAACCAATCAAGGAAGATTGAAATGACCTCGAAGTGCATGGCCTGCTACTTTTTCGCGCATAGGACGTAGAGCATTTTGAACTGGAACAACGCTAACGCAGTCGAGACCCATTTGGTTTTCGCCCTCTTTGTCTCTCGACTTCTCACCAAATGAGAGATGACGGGAGTGCCTGCATCAAACATGAACTGAAATGTTAGCCAACATGTAGCACGATAGTTTTTGGAATGGATTCTAGGGTTCGTCGGACGTTACTATTATGGTTTCTATCTAAGTGGATCCGGGAATGGCATGTGGGGATCCTAACCCACTGGGAACCCTAATACCTCATTCGATTAGGGGGAACACTGTATCTTAAATTCTTTTTTTGAATAGTTTTGGGCTGCAGGCCAAAGTTATTCAACGGGTTCAGATGGTTTCTGAAATAAAATTCAAATTTTATCGGGCCTTGCCCTACTATGAAAACCCTAAGACGGGTTCGGGGATAACATTTTTCGGGTCCAAAATTTGTTTCGTTTAATTGTCTTCACCCATGTTACTTTAAACATTTCTTACTTTTCATTTGGACCAATCATCAACTATGACCACAAAAAGTCCAGAGTCGCTTAACCATTAAAAAGAAAGAAAAGCCCACGGAATAAAAATTTGAAGACGGTTTCATAAAAAATATAGATAGCAAGGATTGAGTTCATACACGGTCAAAGGTTTTCATTCTTTGAAAAAGGGATTTATTGAACTATAGGGACATGCGTAGTAACTGAAAACTTCAATGTAATTCCAAACACAAATACATTTTCCATTTAGTCACCAGAATTATAAAAATTTCAAAGTGGTCAATCCTAAAATAACACCACTCGAATGCTAATCGTTAGGTTCAAACATTGGTACTGCCATCGGTGTTTATTAACTATCGTTACAGGGGTTATTAACTTTATGTAAATATTGATGCACATCAACACCCTATCCCTAACACTATGGCCAAAACAAAACTGAAAAGGCTACAAAACACATGGCCAAGAATATTTTTAGGTTCCATTATCAAGGATGTATTGTGTCCAAGGGCCACTGGAAATATGTGACTGTTGAAAAAAAAGCACTAGCATGAGTGCGGACAAAAGGGTAAAGAATGAACTCACATGGAGTCAATGCATGCGTGACTTTTGATGCGTGAGCATCTTTCCTATCTTTTCCTAGTGAATTTGCATTCAATTTGTTAAGTTTAATCAAGAATTAATTATATTTTAACCATTATGGATACTACTTTGAGTCGTGTGCAATTCTGTTTATTTTAGGTAGCATTCGACTGGATTTGATAGAGTTTTCACAGAAAAAGAGAAGGCGAATGATGCTGTCAACCCTGACCTCCCTACACTCAAACCTGAATAACTCGAGCTACAGAGGTCCAATGGCCATGATTTTAGTGGCGTTGGAAAGCTAACTTCTAGAGCTTTCCAACGATATATAATAGTCCATACTTATTCTCCAACCATACTGCCAAGGCTGCGCCTAACTTGAGAAATCTCAAGTTAGGCGCAAGACATCAATAAGCACGCACAAGGAGTAGGTTGCATTTCAAGTTAGGCGCAACCTATCTTCAAGTAATGCACAGCACTCAACATTCCACGCCACTCCTCACTGCAACCTTTGAGTTAGGTGTAGCCCATTCTCAAGTTAGGCGTGGGTTATTAATGAATCACATGGTCCCCCCGCCTATACACAAACCATGCGAGATCTTCTATTTATTCTGATTAGACTTTAATTTTAATTTAAAAATAGGAAAAGATATTATTTAGTTTTAGGAAATATAATTTACATTAATTAGGATTAGATATAAAAGGGAAAATAATCATTCCTTCAGGCTCTCTTCTCTTCTCCTCTACCTCATTCCGCAATTTACAGTTTTTTTGAATCCTAGTTTTTCTCTCTGAACCATGAGCAACTAAACCTCCACTGTTAAGGTTAGGAGCTTTGCTATTGTATGGATTGATACTATTATTTTTCTATTTTAATTCATGTATTGATTTCTATTTCAAGAATTGTTTTCGTTCTTTATCTTATGAATTTGGGTGGAACGGAAGTATGACCCTTGTTCTAATTGAGTTCTTGTATAATTTGGAAAAGCTCTTTACTTGAACAACAGCTTGAAAACAATTTCTTCTAAATTTCTAATTATCTGGACTTAACAGGATACGTGACATATAATCCTCTTATATTTGGGTAATTAGGATTTTTGTGGCATATAACTAGAATTGAACTTCACCCTCTAATTGGAATTAAGTGACCAAAGAATTGGCGGTTGATGAATTTCAAAGAAAACTAAAAAGGTCTAAGGAATTAGGGTTTAGTCACATATAGTTTGCCATGAATTAAATCTTGTATGATTAAAATAGTTAGTAAGAAAATTCAATCCGGAAAATAGATAACTCTAAAGCCTTAACTGTTTCTTCATATATTATTCACTACTTGTTTATTTACTGCTTGCTTTATGATATTCTAAATTTATTGTTAATACTTTTGAACCTTCAAGACCATTTTCTATTTGTCTGACTAAGCCAATCACTTGACCATTGTTTCTTGATCCATCAATCCTCGTGGGATCGACCCTCATTTACTTGAGGTACTACTTGGTACGACCCGGTGCACTTGCTGGTTAGTTCGTGGATTGTAAATTTTGCACCAAGTTTTTGGTGCCGTTGCCGGGGATTGACTGTGATTGACAACTACTCGTTGTTTGATTGCTTAGATTAGATAATTTTTCACTTTAATTAGTTTCTTTTAGCATTATTAATTTTTATTTTCCGTTTCTTTATCTTTCTTTAATTCTTTTTCTTTTCTTCGTTAGTATTTTGCTTCCCTCCCCTTGTCCTCGTACAATTTTGTTATTTTTTTCTTTAACTACAATTTTTATTTTTTTTCAACTTCCATTAGTTCCTTTTTTCCTTTCTACTTTCATTTTCTTTTCGTTTCGTTTTAAATTTTTTTCTTTCCATTGTTTTTTATTCCTATATTTTATTAGTTTTATTTTATTTTGGTTTTTAATTAAAAAAAAATTTGCATCATATATTTCTTTTTCTTTAATTTTTGAAATTAAGTTTGGTGTCACCTAATTATTTTTATTTTTATTTATATTTTTTTATATATAAATTTCAAAATTTTCATTCCCATTTTCTTATAATTTTGAAATTCTACTGCTTTAATTATTTAGTTTTTTTTATTTTATTTCTTTTACACAGGTTACCTTACTGGGAATTCTCTGCACTCTGACGTAGAAATTCCCACTTTTCTTTGTTTTCTGTTTGTTTATGAGCAGGAACAGGGATAAAGAGTCCCTTCATGATTTTGATCCTGAACCTGAGAGGATCTACAGACGGCATTTGCAACAAGCACGACTATACAAAGCTGCAGAGTACACTATGGATCATAATAATGCTGTTAATTCTAATGTGGGAAATCCAGTTGGGAATGAGCAACCTAGAAGAGTTTTTGGCTCTTACACTGCTCCTAATGCAGATTTTTATGGCAAAAGTATTGTGGTGCCTCCTATAGCTGCGAATAACTTTGAACTGAAGTCACAGCTAGTTACTCTTGTGAAACAGAATTGCTAATATCATGGGCTCCCTCATGAAGACCCAAATCAATTTATTTCTGATTTTCTGTAGATTTGTGATACAGTGAAGACCAATAGAGTGAATCCTAAGGTATACAAACTCATGCTCTTCCCATTTGCTGTGAGGGATAGAGCAAAGCTGTGGTTAGATTCTCAACCCAAGGAGAGTCTGGATACTTGGGACAAGGTTGCCATTGGATTTCTGACTAAATTTTTCCCACCTCAAAAGCTGACTAAGTTAAGGGTGGAGGTTCAGACTTTCAGACAGAAAGATGGTGAGACCCTTTATGAAGCTTGGGAGAGATTCAAGCTACTGACTAGGCAATGCCCTTCGGACATGTTTCTAGATAGATTCAGCTGGATATCTTTTATGAGGACTTATGTGAAATGTCCAAGATGCGCTTGGATAATTCTGCAGGTAGTTCCTTGCACATGAAGAAGACACCAGAGGAGACTATTGAGCTTATTGAGTTGGTTGCTAACAACCAATACTTATATTACTCCAACAGGAATCCTTTGCACTCTGAGACCTCTCAGAAAAAGGGAGTTTTGGAAGTGGAAGTTATTGATGCTCTTCTTGCTCAGAACAAGCTCTTCTCTCAGCAAATAAATCTGATTACTCAACAGTTGAGTGGAATGTAAGTTTCAGTTGTCAACACTCAGAATGCACCTCAAGAGGTCCCTTATGACATGACAGGTAATTTTATGCCAAATGAAAATTATAATTATGCTCAATCTTCTACTGAACAGGTCAATTACATGGGGAATGCTCCTAGAAATACCAATAATGATCCCTATTCTAAGACCTACAATTAGGGGTGAAAAAATCACCCAAATTTTGGGTGGAGAAAGCAACCTTAGAGGCCACAAAATTTTAATAATAATTCTCAGGGTGGTTTTCAACAGAATAATTTTAATAACCACCAGTTTCAGTCATCTCAGCAAGCAACTTCTTAGCCACAGCAGAACAATGATTTGGGAGCAATATTGGCAAGTTTTAGACAGGAAACCGGAGTATCAATCAAGAACTTGGAGATTCAGATGGGTCAATTAGCCACAAAAGTTAATGAAACTGATCAGAGGACCACTAATAGCCTTCCTGATAACACAATTCCAAATTCAAGAGAGGAATGCAAGGCTATTATCTTGATAAGTGGACAAGTGGCAAGTATGGAAGCACAAGTTAATGAGGAGCCAGTTGAGAAAGAAGCTTCAGAGGAGAAGAAGGAAGAAGTAGAGCACGTCCCTCCAAAGAGTGCGGACAACCCATTCCCAGACTCTCTTGACACTTATCCTACATTGCCAAAGGCTCCTGAGTACAAGCCTTAAATGTCATATCCTCAGAGACTTCGAAAGGAGACCAAGGACAAGCAGTTTTCAAAGTTCTTGGAAGTCTTCAAAAAGTTGCAAATCAATATTCTTTTTGCTGAGGTTTTAGAGCAAATGCCTCTCTATGTCAAATTCATGAAGGAGTTGTTGTCAAAGAAGAAGCCTTTAAAGGGAGATGAGACAGTGATCCTGACTAAGGAATGTAGTGCCATCATTCAAAATAACTTGCCAAGGAAGATGCCAAATCTAGGGAGCTTTCAAATTCTATGCACCATTGGAAGCACAACCTTTGAGAAAGCGTTATGTGATCTGGGAGCAAGAATCAATTTAATGCCCTTGTCTGTGATGAAGAAGCTGCAAATCCAAGAGGCACAACCCACAAGGATAGCATTACAGATGGCAGATAAATCTATAAAGCCT
Source organism: Arachis ipaensis (assembly GCF_000816755.2). Lineage (NCBI taxonomy): Eukaryota > Viridiplantae > Streptophyta > Magnoliopsida > Fabales > Fabaceae > Arachis > Arachis ipaensis. The sequence continues at coordinate 18,858,468 of NC_029793.2, forward strand.
GCATACGGATTAGTGGAGAATATCTTGGTCAAAGTGGGTAAGTTCTTCCTCCCAGCAGATTTTGTGATTCTTGAAACAGGGGAGGATGAGAATACCTCTATAATTATAGGAAGGTGATAAACCACTATTTTATGGTTTATCTTGTGCTCAATTGAGTGGATTTTAACAATCTTTCATACACTTATTCATAGAAATCGCATGTTTTACGTTTTCCTTCCTAATTTTGTGCTATGATTGAAAACATGCTTCTTTGGCCTTATATTTGCTAATATTAATCCTCTCTTATTACCATTAGATGCCTTGATATGTGTGTTAAGTGATTTCAGAGATTACAGGGTAGGAATAGCTTGGAGGATAGAGAGGAAGCATGCAAAAGTGGAAGGAATACAAGAAGTTGAAGAAATTGCTAAGCTGTCCAGCCTGACCTCTTTGCACTCAAACGGTCATAACTTGAGCTACATAAGTCCAAATGAGATGGTTTCAGTTGAGTTGGAAAGCTAACATCCAGGGCTTCGATTTGATATATAATTTGCCATAATTTCCCTGACGCTAGGCGACACAAACACGTGCTCCACGTGGACGCATCGCAGTGACAAAAATAAGCCTGGCAGATTTCTTCTCCAGTGATTTCTGGGTTGTTTTCGACCCAGTTTGCAGCCCAGAAAACATAGATTAGAGGCTATAAAGTGGAAAAATCCATTTATTCATAATCATGCTTTCATAATTCACTTCTCATAATTTAGATGTAGTTTTTAGAGAGAGAGAGAGAGGTTCTCTCCTCTCTCTTAGAATTTAGGATTAGGATTCCTCTTAAAGGAATTAGGATTTCTTATTATTTCAACTTATTATTTCAACTTCCTCTCAGGTTCAATGTTCCTTTAATTTATGTTTCTCTTTTACTTTTATATACTCTAATGCTTATATTTGTATTTGACTTATGTTGCCCAATTGGCTTATGAACCATTCATGTTAGGATTTTCTTTATTTAATATAAATTGAGGTATTTCAGATTTATGATTCTTATTTAGCTTTTTATATTCTTGGCTTTAATTGATTAACTGGAGACTCTTGAGTTATCAAACTTATCGTGGTTGTTAATTGTTATTTTTGCTAATTGAATTGAATTCCACTAACTCTAGTCTTTCCTTAGGAGTTGGCTAGGACTTGGGAATCTAACTAATTAGTCCACTTGACTTTTCTTTGCTTTAGAAAAGGTTAACTAAGTGGGATTAAAACTCAATTCTCATCACCATCGATAAGGATAACTAGGATAGGACTTCCGAATTTTCATACCTTGCCAAGAGTTTATTTAGATATTAATTTAATAATTCCTGCAATTTATTTTCCTTGTTCAAACCTTTCAAAATCCAAATTCTACCTTTTCCATAGCTAATAATAAGTCATACCTCCCTGCAATTCCTTGAGAAGACGACCCGAGATTTAAATACTTCGGTTTATAATTTTTATTGGGTTTGTTACTTGTGACAACCAAACGTTTGTACGAAAGGATTTTCTGTTGGTTTAGAAACTATACTTACAAAGCGATCACTTTTATTCTTTACCGACATTAAATCTCGTTCGTCAAAATGGTGCCGTTGTCGGGGAATTACAAACGTGTGCCTTATTATTGGTTATTGTAAATATTTTCTTTTTGCTTGTTTATTTGTTTTTATTTTTGTTTCTATTTTTGCTTTTTTGTAAATTAAGAGGTTATTGCTCTTTATTTTAATTGATTTTTTTTAAAATCACAAAAAAAAATTATATCCTTTTCAAAATCCTATCTTATCTTATTTCAAAAATCAAATTCCAAATTTCAATATTTAAATTCAAAAATTCAAAATCTAAATTTAAAATTTTAAAAATCAAACCTTTTCAAAATTTAAATCTTTTTCAAATCTTTATCTTATATTGTTGACTTTTTCAAAATTCAAATTTCAAAATTCAAATTTCAAATTTCAAAATTCAAATTTCAAAATTTAAAATTCAAAATTTAATTTTCAAATTCAAAATTTAAATTTTAATAACCTTTTAATTTAAATTTTCTTTTATTTTCGTTTTTAATTTTTATTTGCTATTATGAGTTCTCACCCCTATCGCTTTAAGTTTGGTTCCAATGTTGTTGTAAGGAATGGAAACTATAATGAAAATAGGCATCAAGGTTGGAAGAATCAAAGATGGGAGGAGCCACAAGGATTTGATCAACCCTCTTGGCAACAACCCCCTCCAATGCACTATAACCAACAACCATTCTGTGATGCATACCAAAATGATGACTATGGTGGACCCCTTGTAGTTACCAACAAGTCCCGCTATATGCTTATGAACCATCTCCTCAACACAACTCTGGACCACCATACTCACAAGCCCCTTACCACCAAACACCACCATATGACCCTAACCTATATCCACCACACCAACCACCATATGAACCACACCCAGAACCACCACCTCAATATTCACCATCTCTATATCCTTATCAAGAAGAACCACCTTCCTATTATGAACCCTTTCTCCAAAATAATGAACCCTCATATCCACCCCGATCTCCAATGGATGACAAACTTCGTGTTCTTCTTCAAGGACAAGTGAAGATGCAAAGGGACGTATTGGAACTCATTACTGCCTTAACCGAGGTAGTCAATAAATTAGCTTCTCAACATCTGAGCACTCAAAGTACTCCCATGGCTGCATGTGGATAATCAAAAGAAGAGCGTAGCATAAAGGAGACACTAGAAACTTCGGTGAACAATGAGGAACATGACCTTGTATTGGAACAAGCGGAGGAAGCCATAATAGTTACAGAGGAAGAAATGGTTGAAGACTTAGGAGATGCAGAACCTCCATGGAAAAGTCCAGTCATAGAACCTCCTTCCGAGACATTTGAATTTGATGCCAAAGAGGGTGTACAACCTCCAAGGCATATCATAGCTAAAGACTTTGAAGAGGTTGATCAAGAAATGGAAATTAAAGAAGAAGAAGCACAACCTCCCATGCCCTTGGTAAGTAATGAAAAAGAGATTGAATTGGAAGAAAGCTACCAAGAGGAAGAGGTTGAAATTGAAGAAGTTTGCAAAGAGGTGGAAGTTGTCAAAGAGCACAAGGGAGTGGAGCTTGAAATCACCTTGCCAAAGTTATTGGAGACCTCTCCGCCTAAGTCACCATCATCCTTCACAACATTCAAGTGGGTAAAATTCATATCCCTTAGCTTTCTCATCCCAGTTGAATATGATTTACTTGAGACAGATGGTCAACTTAGAGCTCTTTGTGGCTATAAGAGTAAGAGGGAGATGGTTAGTGGTAAGAATTGTCATGCAAGGTTCAATATGGTTGCATGCTCCAAACTGAAGTATCATAGTTGGAAGAATACTAAATTGTATGGGTCTAAGAAGCTGTTTGGATGCTTCAGTGAGAATTTAGATTGCTTACCACCCAGATGGAATCATGATGATCAACAAGAAGGGTGCAAAAGCAAGATTTAGGACCCCGGAATTCATTCTGGCAATCAACACTCTTGGGGCCTTGTCACTTGCTTTAACTTACTTGAAGGCTTTCTGCGCCTGGTTTGGGATCCCAGAGGCTGTTGGCATTCCAAACATTGGTGGAGATTTCTGGATGAATTCAAGCACAAGCCACCATAACAGGAAGCTCATCAAATGTCCAACTTAAGGACTTTAACTAAAAGTGCTAGGTAGGAGACAACCTACCATGGTATGATCGTTCCTTTTCCATTTCTTCAATTTTGATTTTATTTCGTTTTGTTTGTTTTTGAGTTTTATTTTATTCTATTTTCATTGAACCTAGAATTATTCATAGCATCCACACTATCATTGCATTTTGCATCCTGCATAAAAAAAATCGCACGCGACGCGACAGCATCGCCGACACGTCCGCGTCACCAGTGCGCTTTGAAGAAAAGAGAATTGAACAGAGAGTCACGCGAGAGCGTGGCTGGAGGCGTGCCTTAGGCACAAACATGCCCACGCGACCGCGTTGCTGATGCGCTCGCGTCGTTTGCGAAATAGCTTCCCCACGCGTCCGCGTCACCCACGCGAACGCGTGGCCCTGTGAAATCGACGTAAATAGGTGTATGGCAGAGAGTTATGATGGAATGGGGCTGGACTCGTGCTAGAAGCCCAAGTCCTCTCACGCGAACGCGTGCCCCACGCGGCCGTATCGTTTTTCCAAAAATGGCCATCTACGTGATCGCGTCAACCACGCGACCGCGTCACCCTAAAATTTGGCAAAATGAGTTTCAAACAGAGAGTTGCGCGAACGCGAGGCTGCACTCGCGCCAATCGCACAAATCAGGCCACGCGATCGCATGAGCCACGCGCCCGAGTCACCTGATAATTATTGCACACCATGCGACCGCGTCACTCACGCGCTCGCGTCGCCTGCGCCGCACAAATTATCCAGATCAGCGCCAATTATCTTATCTTTTCTTTTCTAATCCTAATTTCTTCTATCTTTTCTTCTTTCTTCTTCCTTTTCTTACTTTCTTCTTCTTCATCTCTTTAACTTCTCATCCCTCTTCACTTCCATTCTATCTCATTTAATTTATTTCCATAATTTCATTCATTGCATTATTTTCATAGGTGTTAGAATTTTATTTGGGTCATTATTTTCTATATTTTGCTTGTGGATTATTAAAGGAATTGTTTGACAATTATATATTACTTTTTAAAGGGTTGCTTGCATGTTCAATTTAATATATTCAATAACTTATTTACCATGCATGCTATGTGTTTGTGAAAACGCCTGTATGGCATTGTGCACTATTTTTAGATTTCTTTTATTCTACTACTCTAAATGCTTGCTTTTCACAAAATCCTTTTTATATTTTATTACTTAAATATAATTGTTATTACAAATATGTTGTTAATTTGAAAGACTTGGTAATCCAACTTGGACAGTGAATGCTTTATCTATGCTACTCATGCCTTTGCCAACATGCCAATAAACACCTTGCATTTAATTGTCATCATATGCACTTGCTATATTTCCATTAATGATTTTACACATGTAGTCATGACCATGTGTTAGCATCATTCATCTTTAATGTGCATTGATTACCACCTTTTCCGTTCTCTTTCTTGCTCTAATCCTTGACATTTTAACATACTTTCTCTTTTCTTTCTTTTAGGATGGCCACCAAGAAAGGTAAAGAGAAAGCTACTCCCAAACTACCGGCAAAGAAAGAAAAAAAAAGAGCCCCTGCTGAGGAACCACAACCCCCATCCACTTGCACATCTTAGCATGCACCGAGGACGGTACAATCTTTAAGTGTGGGGAGGTCGATACCGACTTCCAGGGGTTAGTTACCTTCTTTTCAACACCAATACTTTATTTTCTTTGTTTGTTCATTATTGCATTTGCATGTTTAATTGCATGTTTGTTTGATTTTATGCATTTAGCTACTGCTTGGTTAAAGTAGTGAGTTTCTTCTAAGATCCTATTTTTGAAAAAAAAAATTCACTAATTTAAATAAAAAAATTAAAATTTTCTATGTGTTAAATTTGTTTGAAGATCGTAAATTGGAACATGGTTTTTGAGCTAAAGAACACACAACCTGTGAGATTTTGAGCTTATTTATATGGTTACATTATTTAACCATAAATTTTTATTCTTGTGTGTTTTCTTCTCTATAATTGCAATCTTTACTTTGTTCCACTCTATATGTCCATTATTTAGTGTATTATGCTTGCATATGATTGAGGCCATTACTTATTTTCACTCACTTATCCTAGATAAGCCTACCCTTTTATGTCACCATTGTTAGCCACTTTGAGCTTTTTAACCTCCTTCTATTTCATAACTACATTACTAGCCTTAAGCAGAAAAACAAAATAAAAATCCCAAGTTGAATTCTTGGTTAGCTTAAGATAGATATTGTGTATAATTTAAGTGTGGGGAATTTTATGGAAACATGGGATGATAGAAAAAAAAGGGGGGGGGGGAATTAAATTGAATAAGTTATTTGAAAATTTGGGAAGCATGCTCATGTGAAATCAAAATAATTAAATTACCATGTGCATTGAAAAAAAATATTAAGTAATTAAATAAGGGATACAAAAAAAAGGTTAGCTCACTTAGCCTTATATATATATATATATATACCTTTACCTCAGCCCCATTACAACCCTGAAAAGACCTCATGATGTTTGCATTGGTATACTAAATATTTGTTGATTGGTTAGATGAAGAACAAGGTTGAGAAAGCATGACTAGGGAAGAGTAGAGTGATTGACCCTAGACACTTAAGAGTTAGAGTGATATACACTACCAGTAAGGGTTCAGTGCTTAATTCTATGTTCCTTGCTTTCATGAGCTGTCTTCTTACAAGTTTACTTGTTTTTTACCGTATGGTTTGAATTACTGGAATTTGATTTATGTTTGTCTTGGAGAACTTATTTATTTTTAACCAAGTAGGTAGAAGCATTTCACATTTAGTTGCATTCATATAGATAGGATTGCATTTCATACATTTTACCATTCTTCTTCACTCCTTTATAGCTTCTCTTGAGCTTAGCATGAGGACATGCTAATGTTTATGTGTGGAGAGGTTGATAAACCACTATTTTATGGTTTATCTTGTGCTCAATTGAGTGGATTTTATCAATCTTTCATACACTTGTTCATAGAAATCGCATGTTTTACGTTTTCCTTCCTGATTTTGTGCTATGATTGAAAACATGCTTCTTTGGCCTTATATTTGCTAATATTAATCCTCTCTTATTACCATTAGATGCCTTGATATGTGTGTTAAGTGATTTCAGGGATTACAGGACAGGAATGACTTGGAGGATAGAGAGGAAGCATGCAAAAGTGGAAGGAATACAAGAAGTTGAAGAAATTGCTAAGCTGTCCAGCCTGACCTCTTTGCACTCAAACGGTCGTAACTTGAGCTACAGAAATCCAAATGAGATAGTTTCAGTTGCATTGGAAAGCTAACGTCTGGGGCTTCGATTTGATATATAATATGCCATAGTTGCCCTGACGCTAGACGATGCGAACGCGTGCTCCACACGGACACATCGCAGTGACGAAAATCAGCATGGCAGATTTCTTCTTCAGCGATTTCTGGGCTGTTTTCGACCCAGTTTGCGGCCCAAAATACACAGATTATAGGCTATAAAGTGGGGGAATCCATTTATTCATAATCATGCTTTCATAATTCACTTCTCGTAATTTAGATGTAGTTTTTAGAGAGAGAGGTTCTCTCCTCTCTCTTAGAATTTAGGATTAGGATTCCTCTTAAAGGAATTAGGATTTCTTATTATTTCAACTTCCTCGCAGGTTCAATGTTCCTTTAATTTATGTTTCTCTTTTACTTTTATATACTCTAATGCTTTTATTTGTATTTGACTTATGTTGCCCAATTGGCTTATGAACCATTCATGTTAGGATTTTCTTTATTTAATATAAATTGAGGTATTTCAGATTTATGATTCTTATTTAGCTTTTTATATTCTTGGCTTTAATTGATTAACTGGAGACTCTTGAGTTATCAAACTTATCGTGGTTGTTAATTGTTATTTTTGCTAATTGAATTGAATTCCACTAACTCTAGTCTTTCCTTAGGAGTTGGCTAGGACTTGGGAATCTAACTAATTAGTCCACTTGACTTTCCTTTGCTTTAGAAAAGGTTAACTAAGTGGGATTAAAACTCAATTCTCATCACCATCGATAAGGATAACTAGGATAGGACTTCCGAATTTTCATACCTTGCCAAGAGTTTATTTAGATATTAATTTATTAATTCCTGCAATTTATTTTCCTTGTTCAAACCTTTCAAAACCCAAATTCTACCTTTTCCATAGCTAATAATAAGTCATATCTCCCTGTAATTCCTTGAGAAGACGACCCAAGGTTTGAATACTTCGGTTTATAAATTTTATTGGGTTTGTTACTTGTGACAACCAAACATTTGTACGAAAGGATTTTCTGTTGGTTTAGAAACTATACTTACAACGCGATCACTTTTATTCTTTACCGACATTAAATCTCGTTCGTCAGAAGGCCATTTCTAGCCACTGGGAGAGCTTTAATTGATGTAGAAGTGGGTGAATTAGTGCTTAGAGTGCATAATGAGCAACTGGTATTTCATGTCTTCAAAGGTATACATTCAGCAGGTGAAGAAGAACGGTGCATGCAGACTGAGCTTATTAATCCAAACCTGCAAGAACCCCCTGATGATGCACAACAGAATTTGCAGCTCAAACCTCCCTTAGTGACCATCAATAAAATTCCTCCTGACATCAAACCTAAGTTTGGTGTCCAAAATGCATCATCCACCAAGGAGGAGGTTCCCAAAAAGAAGAAAGTACCCAGGAGATGGAGAAACAAAAAGATTTCCACTGAAGACTTCTCCCCAGGAATGAAGGTGGTATTCACTGCATGTCCAATCCTGCCTCATACAGTGAACAGGATCCTATCTCTTGAGCATATAGAGTTGATCAATGGGAGCATAGGAAAGAAGTTCACAGTGAGGGGTGAAGAGCTGAGCCCCTATTATCCTCCTCCTTAGAGGAGCTGACCGTCAAGCTAGTGACGGTAAAGAAGCGCTTGTCGGGAGGCAACCCGATATTTTCGTATCCTTTATTTGATTTTTGTTGGTTTGATTTTGTTATTTTTTTAGTTTTAGTTGAGTTTTACTATCATTCCTTTGTTTTATGTGTGTTTAGATCATGCAGAATTATTGAAACATAAACAGGCTCCTAAATACAGAGTTACAGACACTAGGAGAGGAGTATATTGATTCCAAAGAGTTGACCCCTAACTTGAAAATTTTCAAGTTAGGCACTACATACTACGCGCAACATACAATTTCTCTCTGGAGGGTCTGCGCCTAACTTGAGAATTTTCAAGTTAGGCACCACATACTACGCACCAAGGAGCAAATTTCTCTAGAGGGTTTGCGCCTAACTTGAGAATTTTCAAGTTAGGCGCAAGGTGTGAAGACGCAGAACAAGTTAGGCGCAAAGAAGAGCAAGTTAGGCGCAAAAATAGCTAGTACATTGGGAAAGGATGAAGTTAGGCGCCAGGGGGATTACAATACATGAAGTTAGGCGCGGGTTGTGAAGGATACATCAAGTTAGGCGCCAGTGAGATGAAGTTAGGCGCCAAGTGCATCAAACCAAAATCAATTCATTTGATTTCCAAACCAAATTTTGCATCAAACCAATAAAAAAAAATCAAATCCAATCCTTCATGATTTGTGACCCCATACTAGGGGTGTAAGTTATCGAACCGGACTGAAAATTATCGCAGAATCGAACCGAATTTTACAACAACCGATTGAAAAACCGAAAAAACTGGTTTTTTTGGTTTTTTTCGAACTAAACTGATCGGTTCGGTTTGGTTTTCGGTTGCCTTTGCTAAAACCGAACCGAACCGGACCGAACCGAAGAGTGAGGGTTCAGTGAAGTGTGTTTTTACTAAGTTGCCCTTTAACTTAGGTATAAAAGCAACTCAGCCACATAACCTAGCTTTCTTCTTCTCCTTTTACGTCGCGAACCCTAAACTCAGTCTGCCAATCACCCATACTTCTCTCCCCCATTCTTCGAAGGTTCCACCTCCGACCTCCATGCTTGAGACTTGAGAGAAGGAGAGACTGAGGGAGACAGAGAAGTTGCCAATCATCGTTCGAAGCCTCAAAGTCGTTCATTCATCTCCGTCGCAGGGTCGCCGTTGCAGGGTAGCCGTCGCAGGGTCGCCGTCGCAGGGTCGCCGTCGCAACAAAGCCAAAGCCGAGCAGCATTCCAATGTCCAACCAGTCCGTCGCCGAGCAGCAAACGATTCGCCGAGCAGCAGTCCGTCGCCGAGCAAGACTCCAGTGGCCGAGCCGCCGAGCAACCAGTCCCTCTCCTGCAAAAACCCAAAAAGCAACAGAACAATGTCTTCTTCGGAGGTTAGATTTTGTGCTTGGTTATAATTTTTTTACAGTAATTAATGCATATATTGTCAACAAAATCCTAGTCTGCAATATTTTTAGTGATATTGGTACTTGATTTAGTGGAATTTTTAGTGATATTTGTACTGTTATGTGAGTTTCTTATTGTATGTTGAGAAACAAAGGTTTTGGTGCAAGGTGTTGAAGTTGTTTCAACAATAATGCTTGTTATCCAATGCTTTTGATAATTTTTTATTCAAACAATTGAATAATGCATACACATCTGCAGTTCTGTTCAGCACAAACAATAGTATTAAAAGATAGAAGTTGTTTTAACTTCAATTAATTAAGCTCATCCATTAAATCATGTACTGCACTTTATTGTGTTATTGATATTAAATGTCATTGCTATTCTTTCTTACTGTTGAGTGCATTCTTATGCGTTTAAGTCATCAATTCATTATTGTTGCTCAATAGTGGAAGATTTTAGTGTGGGCAACTTTGTAAGCAACAGTGCTGCTGTGCTGCATTATAACACAATATACATATATGAATGATCACATAGAGAAATGAAGAGAGAATCAAAATTGTCCACAAACAATGGTTGAGTTTGAAATTTTATAGTGTAATGTGCTTGTATCCATGCTTTAAAGGATTTATATACTAGCTATTGGTTTATTTTGTATATAGTTTGTCTGCACCTTTTTCATAGTAGTCTAGTTTCATCTTTGTTTATTAATGAACATGCTTACTTTGAAAAAAAAAACACTATGCATATACTCTTATAACAAATATCATTTTGACTTCAGTATTGTTATCAACCAAATTTATTTTCTTTGTTAATATATAATTAATTGTTGATTGGCTGCTTATGAGCTGTTGTGGTTGTGTTGCTGGAAACAAAACTGTTGGTGTTGTTCATGATTTATGTTTATAATTTATAATCTATATTATGTTTATAATCTATATTGATTTTCTTGTTTTATTTTTGTAGAAATTGCACCAACCGGAGAAGATGAGGATGAGTCTGGTGTGGATTCAGATTAAACATGGTGGCTGTTTGGTTTTTATTTGTTTTAAAGTGAATGTTTCGGTTTAAACTGTGTTTATTTTTGTTGTTTTGCTAGACATTTTTAATTGTCTTTGTTTTATGTTTAATTAAGTTGAATTTATATTGGATTTGGATGTGATATACTCTTGTTATTCTAGTTTATTGAAGGTTTTAAACTTTATTTTATGGTATTTTAAATTCTGATAATTAGGTGTAAAAAACCGAAAAAACCGACCGAACCAAACCGCTGTTGGTTCGGATCGGTTCGGTTCGGTTGTTCAAACAGTAGCCAACCGATTAATTAATAAATAAATGATTATATATATAAATAAAAAAATACAAAAATACAAAAATAAAACAATACAAATTGAAAAATATATATATTTTAATTATGTTAACTTCTCTTGTCCTTCTATCATTTTATTCTTCTTTTGTAATAATATTTATTTTTATTCCTCCATACGTCTTTTTATGTCCCTCCCTATTTTTAGTTTTTCTTTGCTTGGGGACAAGCAAACTTTTAAGTTTACTGTTGTCTATTCGCTTGTAGATTTTTTTTGTTTATTTTAATGGCACCAAAGGGAGGCGAATCATCTTCACGGAGGAGCACAGCCTGAAAAATGAGACGGCCACTACGATATCTGAGGTGGTTGAGTTCCTTTCATTCTATATTTCCTCCCATTCTTATTATGTTATATTCTTGTTTTCTGCTATTTTACTTAGTTTCTGCATGATCCTTTGTTATTTCAATTTCTAGGTTCTAGTTTAATTTGCTATTTTTTTCTGTTATTTGTTTTTAATTCCGAAAAGTGTCTCATGTATTGCTCACTGAACTTGAATTCAAAAGAAAAGGAAGAAGAAAAAGGTGTATTGCATGAGAATTAGAGTCTATAACAAAGAATAGTCTTATTTACTTAAATGTGGTGGTGTTTTTTTGTGATTCTGAATGCATGACATGAACAGTGCATATTTGAATTTGAATCAAAGGATGTTGATGTATAAGAAATAGAAATTTAGAGAACTATTATGAATTCTCTGAAGTTAGTGAAAGCTTAATCCTTGAGGCAAAAGAAACAGCAAAAGAATAATAAAAGCAAGGTCCAAGACTCTGAGCATCAATGACTAGGAAGGTCAAATATGATTAAAAGCTCAAAGAGTTGTTTCCCTAGTCATATGCCTGTGGTGTTTTTGTGTCAAGTAATCCTTGAGACAGAACACTTAGAGTCGAGACCAAGTGTATTTAGCAGAGTATGCCAAAGACTTTGAGCACCACTGTTTGGGAGTAACTGAAAGAAAAAAAAAGAACTTAAAGAGAGTCTCCCAGTTATGTGCTTGTGGTGTTTTTGTGTCAAGTGAAGCTTGAGACAAAACATTTAAATTCACGGCTAGGATCAAGGTGCAAAGCACCGAGGAAAAGAGAATTAAAAGGAATTTGTTGTGCTCAAGGATTAAACTGAAATATAAAAGATTAGAGAATTCATAATACTATCCGGATTCTAATTTCGAAAGACATTGACATCCTTCTAATTAAAAGGAGAGTGAGATGCCAAAACTATCCAGGATCGCAGTTATAAACCCCACTTCAAGAAGAGACATGAGCTTAATTGAACTTTCACTCTCATGCAAATTCACATCTTAAGCCTATGTTGGTTTTGGTTGCTTGAGGACAAGCAACTATTCAAGTTTGGTGTTGTGATGCGTGAGCATCTTTCCTATCTTTTCCTAGTGAATTTGCATTCAATTTGTTGAGTTTAATCAAGAATTAATTATCTTTTAACCATTATGGATGCTACTTTGAGTCGTGTGCAATTCTGTTTATTTTAGGTAGCATTCGGCTAGATTTGATGGAGTTTTCGCAGAAAAAGAGAAGAAGGCGAATGATGCTGTCAATCCTGACCTCTCTTCACTCAAACCTGAATAACTCGAGCTACAGAGGTCCAATGGACATGATTTTAGTGGCGTTGGAAATATGACTTCCAGAGCTTTCCAACGATATATAATAGTTCATACTTCTTCTCCAACCATATTGCCAAGGCTACGCCTAACTTGAGAAATCTCAAGTTAGGCACAAGACATCAACAAGCACGTACAAGGAGTAGGTTGCATTTCAAGTTAGGCGCAACCTATCCTCAAGTAAGGCACAGCGCTCAACATTCCATGCCACTCCTCACTGCAACCTTTGAGTTAGCCGCAGCCCATTCTCAAGTTAGGCGTGGGTTATTAATGAATCACATGGTCCCCACGCCTATGCACAAACCATGCGAGATCTTCTATTTATTCTGATTAGACTTTAATTTTTATTTAAAAATAGGAAAAGATATTATTTAGTTTTAGGAAATATAATTTACATTAATTAGGATTAGATATAAAAAGGAAAAGAATCAGTCCTTCAGGCTCTCTTCTCTTCTCCTCTACCTCATTCTGCAATTTACAGTTTTTTTTAATCCTAATTTTTCTCTTTGAACAATGAGCAACTAAACCTCCACTATTAAGGTTAGGAGCTCTGTCTATTGTATGGATTGATACTATTATTTTTCTATTTTAATTCATGTATTGATTTCTATTTCAAGAATTATTTTCGTTCTTTATCTTATGAATTTGGGTGGAACGGAAGTATGACCCTTGTTCTAATTGAGTTCTTGTATAACTTGGAAAAGCTCTTTACTTGAACAATAGCTTGAAAACAATTTCTCCTAAATTTCTAATTATCTGGACTTAACAGAATACGTGACATATAATCCTCTCATATTTGGGTAATTAGGGTTTTTGTGGCATATAACTAGAATTGAACTTCACCCTCTAATTGGAATTAAGTGACCAAGGAATTGGCGGTTGCTGAATTTTAGAGGAGACTAAAAAGGTCTAAGGAATTAGGGTTTAGTCACATATAGTTTGCCATGAATTAAATCTTGCATGATTAAAATAGTTAGTAAGAAAAGTCAATCCAGAAAATAGATAACTCTGAAGCCTTAACTGTTTCTCCATATATTATTCACTACTTATTTACTGCTTGCTTTCTGATATTCTGAATTTACTGTTAATGATTTTGAACCTTCAACACCATTTTCTATTTGTCTGACTAAGCCAATCACTTGACCATTGTTGCTTGATCCATCAATCCTCGTGGGATCGACCCTCATTCACTTGAGGTACTACTTGGTACGACCCGGTGCACTTGCCGATTAGTTTGTGGATTGTAAATTCTACACCAACTTTTATGGAAAGGTTTCTGCCAATGAATGATCAACTTGTAGTGCCTCACGAAGCCATTACCGAAGCATAAGAATCTCCCACCTAGCACAACTTGTCGTCTTGCTTCATTAGATTCCCGTGTGACAATAAACAGTTCCTTGCATTTTTAATGTCAGAAGGGGTTTCAAGTCTTCCCTGCCATTACTACCGACTACAAGAGGAGGAGAGAATAAGGAGATTCTTCCTCCTCTGTGATATATCCTCACGCTATTTTTACCCAACTTTCTCATCCCATTAGGTGACCACAATTTTACTTTAACAAGGAAATTCACACCCTTGGATTAAATTTTCCCTTCACATTTCTGTAAATTAGCACTTACAACTGTGTAGAGCCAAGACAATGTATGGATGTCCAAAATCATCTTTTCAATTGGCCTATTTCCCGAGTACAGCTACAATATGAAACTTGTGTTGACAATCAAACTGTCACATCATCCTGCCTTGAATCGAAGAGGGGGAGCTGGAAGAAAACCAAATTGTATAGGTGCAAAGTAATACGACGTCACATATGGGGGCATGTTCTAGTTTAAGCAAAATTTCCTTGTGCATCGTTATTATTGGAAGGCCAAATTCATCCTTGCAATAAATGATATTGAGGTTTTTTTGTATAAATACCGAGTCTCTGCTACCAAACCACAATGATAGATAATTAGGCTTAGCTCCATGGTGCGGTATTTACAACCACACTTACTAACCAGCAAGTGCACCGGGTCGTACCAAGTAATACCTTACGTGAGTAAGGGTCGATCCCACGAGGATTGATGGACTAAGCAACAATAGTGTTTGATAGGCTTAGTTAGACAAACAAAAATTGGTGTTGAGATGCAATATAAAAGACATTAAACAATATCAAAAATATTGAAGAAAGGCAAGTAAATACTTTGGAAAAAATATGGAGAAGATAGTTAAGGTTTCAGAGTTATCTATTTTTCCGGATTAACTTTTCTTACTAACTAATTTAATTATGCAGGATTTAATTTATGGCAAACTGTATGTGACTAGACCCTAATTTCTTAAATCTTCCTAGTCTCCTCTAAAATTCATTAACTGCCAATTCCTTGGTCAATTAATTCCAATTAGAAGGTGATAATCAATTTCTAGTTTATATGCCACAAAAACTCTAATTATCCAAGAGGTAAAAGGATTATATGTCACGTATCCTATTAAATTCAGATAATTAAAATTTAGGAGAAATAGTTTTCAAGCTGTTGTTCAGGTAAAGAGCTTTTCCAAGTTTTACAAGAACTCAAATAGAAAGAGGGTCATACTTCCGTTCCACCCAAATTCATAAAATAAAGAGAGAAAATAATTCTTAAATTATAAATCCATACATAAATTAAAATAGTAAAAGTAATAAAATTAATCCATAGAAATAGACAGAGCTCCTAACCTTAACAGTGGAGGTTTAGTTGCTCATGGAAAAGAGAAAATAAGGATTCAGGTAAAAATGTACCGTGTTCCAATCTGATGGCATCAGATCCCTTTTTATAACTAATCCTAATAAATTTAAAATATAATATTTAAAATTAAACTTAAAATAATATCTTTTCCTAATTTAAGATTTGAATTTAAATTTGAATTAATTAACAGATCTTCAGTTGATGGGTGGAGACCACTTGTTCTGTCCATTCTGCAGCTTCTAATGTGTTTTCTGGGCTGAAAATTGAGTTAAAACAGCCCAGAAATCGCCCCCAGCATTTTTCTGCATTTTCTGCACATGGCGCATGTGACGCGTCCGCGTCGTTCACGCGTTCGCGTCATTTGTGCAGATTCCAGTCCATGCGATCGCGTCAGGCACGCGATCGCGTCATTGCGATTTCCTCCATTCCGCGCGGTCGCGTGAGCCATGCGTCCGCGTCGGTATTCGCTGGTCATCTCCTTGGCTTCTTCTCTTTCTCTACAGAAACTTCATCAAATCCATCCGAATGCTACCTAAATTAAATAAAATTGCACAAAACTCAAAATAGCATCCATAGTGGCTAAAATATAATTAATTCTTAATTAAACTCAACAAATTAGATGCAAATTCACTAGGAAAAGATAGACAAGATGCTCACGCATCACAACACCAAACTTAAACTGTTGCTTGTCCTCAAGCAACCAACACTAATATAAGCTTAGGATGTGAATTTGCATGAGAATGAGAGTTCGATTAAGCTCATGTCTCTTCTTATAGTGGGGTTTACAACTGCAATCCTGAACAGTTTTGGCATCTCACTTTATCCTTTGAAGTTCAGAATTATTGGCATCCATAGGAACTCAGAATTCAGATAGTGTTATTGATTCTCCTAGTTCAGTATGTTGATTCTTGAACACAGCTACTTTATGAGTCTTGGCTGTGACCCTAAGCATTTTATTTTCCAGTATTACCACCGGATACATAATTGCCACAGAGACATAACTGGGTGAACCTTTTCAGATTGTGACTCAACTTTGCTAGAGTCCCTAGTTAGAGGTGCCTAGAGTTCTTAAGCACACTCTTTTTGTTTTGGATCACGACTTTAACCGCTCAGTCTCAAGCTTTTCACTTGACACCTTCACGCCACAAGCACATGTTTAGGGACAGCTTGATTTAGCCGCTTAGGCCAAGATTTTATTCCTTTGGGCCCTCCTATCCATTAATGCTCAAAGTCTTGGATCCTTTTTACCCTTTGCCTTTTAGTTTAAAGGGTTATTAGCTTTTTCTGCTTGCTTTTTTTTTTCTTGTTTTTTTTTTCTTTATTTTATTAAATTTTTTTTCGCAAGCTTTGTTTTTTTCACTGCTTTTTTCTTGCTTCAAGAATCAATTTTTTTATTTTTCAGATTATCAATAACATTTTTCTTTTTCATCATTCTTTCAAGAGCCAACAATTTTAACATTCATAAACTTCACTATCAAAAAATATGCACTGTTCATGTCATGCATTCAGAATCACAGAAAATACCACCACATTTAAGTAAATAATACTATTATTCAATATAGACTCACTTTCTCATGCAATATATCACTCCTATATTTTTTTTATTTTTGATTTAAGCTGAGTGAGTAATACATGAGACATCTATTTAGAATTAAAGCAATAGGAAAACTAAACTAGTCCAAGGATTCTAACTAATAAAGGATCATGCAACAAACAAAGCAAAATAACAGAAAACCGGAACATAACATAAAAAAGAGGGGAGGAATAAAAAAATGAAAGGAACTCAACCACCTTAATTATCCTAGCGGTCGCTTTCTTCTTCAGGTTGTGCTCCTTCGCGAAGATGATTCGCCTCCCTTTTGTACTAGAAAACCTATAAGCGCAGCGTCAACACCAAACTTAAAGGTTTGCTTGTCCTCAAGCAAAGAAGAACTAAAAATAAAAGAGACAAATATTAAAATGAAAGAAAAAATAAAAGGATAAGAGAATAAGAGAGAATTCGGATTGAGAGAGAGAGAGAAAGAAAACTGGGCGGCGCAAGCGACGCGTTCGCGTGCAACACGCGATCGCGTATGTCGCGCATTCTTCATAATGACGCGTTAGCGTCAGGCACGCGTCTGCGTGCCCTGGATTTTGTGCGATTCGCACGAAGCCAGCCGTGCACCCGCGTGACTTTCTGTTCGCATGGCTTGGGAGCCAAATTTTCATACGACGCATTCGTGTGGGCGACGCGGACGCGTGGATGGCTGTTTGGTCAAATGACGCGTACGCGTGGGGGACGCGTCCGCGTGGGGGATTTTGTGCTTGTAGCACATTTTCAGCCCCAAACCAGCACAACTCTCTGCCAAATCACCTTTTACGTCGATTCTGCAGGTCACGCGTTCGCGTGAGCGACGCGGACGCATGGGTGGCGAAAATCATAAGCGACGCGAATGCGTGGGGCATGCGTTCACGTCGGATCATTTGTGCGAAAAGCATAAGTCCAGCGCCACTCCCGCGCAACTCTCTGTCAATATTTAATCTTCACGCACACTTGATTGACGCGTTCGTGTCAATGACGCTTACGCGTCTGATGAGCGGATATTTTATACGCTTTTGGGGGTTAATTTCATATAGATTTTAGTATGTTTTAGTTGGTTTTTAGTTTATTTTCATTAGTTTCTAGGCAAAATTTATATTTCTGGACTTTACTATGAGTTTGTGTGTTTTTCTGTAATTTCAGGTATTTTCTGGCTGAAATTGAGGGAGCTGAGCAAAAATCTGATTCAGGCTGAAAAAGGACTGCTGATGCTGTTGGATTCTGACCTCCCTGCACTCAAAATGGATTTTCTGGAGCTACAGAACTCCAAATGGCGTGCTTCCAATTGAGTTGGAAAGTAGACATCTAGGGCTTTCTAGCAATATATAATAGTCCATACTTTGCTCAAGGATAGACGACGTAAATTGGCGTTCAACGCCAGTTCTCTGCCCAATTCTGGCGTCCAGCGCCAGAAACAAGTTGCAAGTTGGAGTTCAACACCAGAAAAGGATCCAAAGCTGGCGTTGAACGCCCAAAACAGCCCCAGGCACGTGAAAGCTTTAGTCTCAGCCCCAGCACACACCAAGTGGGCCCCAGAAGTGGATTTCTGCACTATCTGTTATAGTTTACTCATTTTCTGTAAACCTAGGTTACTAGTTTAGTATTTAAACAACTTTTAGAGATTTATTTTGTATCTCATGACATTTTAGATCTGAACTTTATACTTTTTGAAGGCATGAGTCTCTAAACTCCATTGTTGGGGGTGAGGAGCTCTGCTGTGTCTCGATGAATTAATGCAAGTATTTATGTTTTCCATTCAAACATGCGTGTTCCTATCTAAGATATCCATTCGCGCCTAAATATGGAGAAGGTGATGACCAGTGACACTCATCACCTTCCTCAATCCATGAACGTGTGTCTGACAATCACTTTCGTTCTACATCAGATTGAATGAATATCTCTTAGATTCCCTAAGCAGAATCTCCGTGGTATAAGCTAGAATCCATTGGCAGCATTCCTGAGAATCCGGAAAGTCTAAACCTTGTCTGTGGTATTCCGAGTAGGATTCGGCGATTGAATGACTGTGACGAGCTTCAAACTCACAAGGGCTGGGCGTAGTGACAGACGCAAAAGGAGGGTGAATCCTATTCCAGCATGATCGGGAACCTCAGATGATTAGCCGTGCTGTGACAGAGCATTTGGACCATTTTCACAAGAGGAGGGGATGTAACCATTGACAACGGTGATGCCCCAACACACAGCTTGCCATAGAATGACGTGCGTGCGTGAATCAGAGGACAGAGGAAAGCAGAGATTCAGAAGACAAAGCATCAGAGGAAAGCAGAGATTCTGAAGACAAAGCATCTCCAAAACTCCAACATATTCTCCATTATTGCATACAAGTATAATTTGTGTTCTGCCCTTTTATTCCTTGCAATCAAATTTGATAAGTGAATTATTTTATTGTTTTCCTGACTAAGAGTTACAAGATAACCATAGATTGCTTCAAGCCAACAATCTCCGTGGGATCGACCCTTACTCACGTAAGGTATTACTTGGACGACCCAGTGCACTTGCTGGTTAGTTGTGCGGAATTACATTGTGAAGTAATTTTCGTGCACCAAGTTTTTGGCGCCGTTGCTGGGAATTGTTTGTGTTTGAACAACTGACGGTTTATTTTGTTGCTTAGATTAGGAAAATTTTTCTTTTTGGTTTAGAGTCTCTTATTATTGTTCTTGGTTAAAAATATCCTTCTTCAAAACAAGTGTTACATTTATTGCCCAATTGGCTAGAGTGTTGGTTTATGTTCTTGATGATTGGGCACCAGTTTTCTTAAAAATCTTTTTCAAAAATAATTTGCCCTTGATTAAATCTTGTGCCAAACTTTAAGTTTGGTGTTTTCTTGTTGATTTTTTCTTTGGTTTTCGAAAATTTTATTTTGGTTTTCTAAAAATTTTAAGTTTGGTGTTCCTTATTCATGTTCTTGTGTTCTTGCGAATCTTCAAAGTGTTCTTGAGTTTTTCCTTGTGTCTTGATCTTAAAATTTTTAAGTTTGGTGTTTCTTGGTGTTTTCCCTCCAAAAATTTTCGAAAACAAGGAGCATTAGATCTAAAAATTTTAAATCTTGTGCTATTTTATTGTTTTTCTCTCTCCTCCTTAAATTCAAAAATATCTTCCCTTTCTATTTTAAAACAAATTTTCGAAAATTATTTTTTAAAAAAAATTCATATCTTTTTCAAAACTTCCTAACCACTTTCTCTCTCCTCAGTTTTTCGAAATTCTTCACCCATTTTTATTTATTTTATTTTAATTTTTTTTATTTCGAAAATAAAATAAATTAAATAAAAAAATATTTTTATTCTATTTTACATCATCTCCCTTTCTCCATCATGGATTTAAGCGGAAATGAACAGTCCAGGAGGACTCTGGGGTCATACGCTAACCCCTCTACTGCTTCATATGGGAGCAGTATCTGCATACCCTCCATTGGAGTCAGTAGCTTTGAGCTGAATCCTCAGCTCATCATCATGGTGCAGCAAAATTGCCAGTATTCCGATCTTCCACAGGAAGAACCTACAGAGTTTCTGGCACAATTTTTACAAATTGCTGACACAGTACATGATAAGGAAATAGATCAGGATGTCTACAGACTATTACTGTTTCCATTTGCTGTAAAAGATCAAGCTAAGAGGTGGTTAAATAACCAACCTAAGGCCAGCATAAGGACATGGAAACAGCTGTCAGAAAAATTCCTGAATCAATACTTTCCTCCAAAACGGATGACACAGCTAAGGCTGGACATCCAAGGCTTTAAACAAGGAGATAAGGAATCTCTTTATGATGCCTGGGAGAGATACAGAGAGATGCTACGAAAATGCCCCTCTGAAATATTTTTAGAGTGGGTTCAGTTAGACATCTTCTATTATGGGCTTGCAGAAGGAGCTCAGATGTCTCTAGATTACTCAGCTGGTGGATCTATCCACATGAGAAAGACAATTGAAGAGGCTCAAGAGCTCATTGATACAGTTGCCAGGAATCAGCATCTGTATCTATGCAGTGACCCTTCCATGAAAGAAGAGGTTAAAGCAGTAACTGCTGAACTCAGCCCTGTAAAACAAGCTGCTGAATTCAATCAGCAATTGGACTTTCTAACAAAGCAGTTAGCCGAATTCAAGGATAAACTACAAGAGACAAGGATGGCTAATATAAATATGGAAGAACAATTGAAGCAAACAAAGCAGCAGCTGTCAAGACAAATAACAGAAGAATGCCAAGCAGTTCAATTAAGAAGTGGGAAAACATTAAATACCCCATCTCAAGGCAGCAAAAAGTTAAGGAATGAGCAAATCACCCAAAATTCACCTGAGGATAGTAAGAGCCCAGGGAAAAGTAATTCTGGCGTTAAAACGCCAGCAATCTGGTGGAAGGCTGGCGCTGAACGCCCAGATCATGCCCAAGACTGGCATTCAACGGCAGTAACAAGCAAGGACTGGCGTTCATTCTCTATTTTCTCTGATATGGTGGAAAAATTTCTGGAGGTCTTCATGGATGACTTCTCAGTATATGGAGACTCATTCAGCTCCTGTCTTGATCACCTGAAACTTGTCCTGAAGAGATGCCAAGAGACCAATCTAGTCTTAAACTGGGAAAAATGTCACTTCATGGTGACTGAAGGGGTTGTCCTTGGGCATAAAATCTCAAACAAGGGAATAGAGGTGGATCAAGCAAAAATAGAGGTAATTGAAAAATTATCACCACCTGCCAATGTTAAGGCAATCAGAAGCTTTCTGGGGCATGCGGGATTCTATAGGAGGTTTATAAAGGATTTTTCAAAAATTGCAAAACCTCTAAGTAATCTGCTAGCTACTGACACGCCATTTGTGTTTGACACAGAGTGTCTGCAGGCGTTTGAAAGGCTGAAAGCTAAGCTGGTCACAGCACCAGTTATTTCCGCACCAGACTGGACATTACCATTTGAGCTAATGTGTGATGCCAGTGATCATGCCATTGGTGCAGTATTGGGACAGAGGCATGACAAGCTTCTGCACGTCATTTATTATGCTAGTCGCGTTTTAAATGATGCCCAGAAAAATTACACAACCACAGAAAAAGAATTACTTGCGGTGGTTTATGCCATTGACAAGTTCAGATCATACTTAGTAGGATCAAAAGTGATTGTGTATACTGACCATGCTGCTCTTAAATATCTACTCACAAAGCAGGATTCAAAACCCAGGCTCATCAGATGGGTGTTGCTTCTGCAAGAGTTTGATATAGAAATAAGAGACAGAAAAGGGACAGAGAACTAAGTGGCTGATCATCTGTCCCGGATAGAGCTAGTAGAAGGGACGTCCCTCCCCTCTCTTGAGATCTCTGAGATTTTTCCGGATGAGCATTTATTTGCCATTCAGGAAACACCATGGTTTGCCGATATTGCAAACTATAAAGCTGCAAGGTTCATACCCAAAGAGTACAACAGGCAACAAAAGAAAAAATTAATCACTGATGCAAAGTACTACTTGTGGGATGAACCCTATCTCTTTAACAGATGTGCAGATGGAATAATCCGTAGGTGTGTTCCTAGAGAAGAAGCACAGAGGATCCTATGGCATTGCCATGGATCTCAATATGGAGGCCATTTCGGAGGTGAGCGAACAGCCACCAAGGTCCTCCAATATGGCTTCTATTGGCCCACACTCTATAAAGATTCCTGAGAGTTTGTACGTAACTGTGACAGTTGCCAAAGAGCTGGTAATTTACCTCATGGTTACGCCATGCCTCAACAAGGAATCTTGGAAATTGAGTTGTTTGACGTATGGGGAATCGACTTCATGGGACCTTTCCCACCATCATTCTCAAACACTTATATTCTGGTGGCAGTTGACTACGTATCAAAATGGGTTGAGGCCATTGCCACACCCACCAATGATACTAAAACAATGCTGAAGTTCCTCCAGAAATATATCTTCAGCAGGTTTGGGGTCCCTAGAGTACTAATCAGTGATGAAGGCACTCACTTCTGCAATAAACAGCTTTACTCTGCCATGTTTCAGACTAATGGACAAGCTGAAGTCTCTAACAGAGAGCTAAAAAGAATCCTAGAACGGACTGTAAATACCCGTAGAAAGGATTGGACAAGAAGCTTGGATGATGCTCTGTGGGCATACAGAACAGCATTCAAGACTCCTATAGGGACCTCTCCATACCAACTGGTCTATGGTAAGGCATGTCACCTGCCCGTGGAACTAGAACATAAAGCCTACTGGGCAACCAGATTCCTAAACTTTGATGCCAAATTAGCTGGAGAAAAAAGATTGCTCCAGCTAAATGAGCTAGAGGAATTCAGATTCATCGCTTTCGAAAATGCCAAGCTTTATAAAGAAAAATAAAAAAGTGGCATGATAGAAAGCTGTCATCTAGAATCTTTGAACCAGGACAAAAGGTTCTGTTGTTCAACTCTAGCCTCAGGCTATTCCCCGGGAAACTGAAGTCCCAGTGGAGGGGACCATATGTGATTACAAGTGTATCACCATATGGTTATGTGGAGCTTCAAGATATTGATTCTGATAAGAAGTTCATTGTCAATGGACAGAGAATCAAGCACTATCTTGAAGGCAATGTTGAGCAAGAGTGCTCAAGGCTGAAGCTAGACTAAAAGCTCAGCAAGGTCCAGCTAAAGACAATAAAGAAGCGCTTGCTGGGAGGCAACCCAGCCATGGGGCATCAATCCTCTAAGCATTTTGCCCTATTTTTATTTTTATTTGTTTATATAAAGTTCATTGATAACAAGGTAGAAAATCAATTGCATAAGTTCACAGGGTTACAGAAGGAATCTGCACACAAAACAGAGAAAAAGAGCTCACTGGCAAGAAAACGCCAGTAAGAGTCTGTTTTGGGCGTTCAACGCCCAAAAGAAGCATCCACTGGGCGTTGAACGCCAGTGAGGATAGCCATCTGGGCGTTAAACGCCAGATTTACAGCATTCTGGGTGTTCAGAAAAACGCCCAGTAACAAAGGACTTCCTGGCGTTCAACGCCAGAAAGAAGCAGCAGCTGGGCGTTGAACGCCTAGGAGAGGCAGCATTTGGGCGTTGAACGCCCAAAACATGCAGCGTTTGGGCGTTCAAATGCCAGGATGGTGGGGAGGAGGTAAATTCATTTTTTCTTCATATTTTTCATTTTAATCTTAATTTTCATATTTCAATTCATGATTTCTTGCATAAACATGTTAAGAACCCTGATTTCTAAAATCCCTAATTTCTAAAAATCCTACCTTAAAAATATCAAATGTATCTTAATCCATAAGCACAAACCCTCTTTTTCAATTCAATTCAACTCTTTTTCAAATTTTCAAAACAAATCTATCTTTTCAACTAATATCTTTTTCAAATCTCCACATTATCTTTTTCAAAATCTAGATTATCTTTTTCAAAAATCTTTCATATCTTTTTCAATTTTAAACTACATCCTCTCTTATCATATCTTCTATCTTATCTTTTCCAAATCAATCTTTTTTTATCATATCTTTTCTAAATTTTCGAACCCACCCCTCTCCCTTTAAATATGGGTTCGGCCTCCCTCTCCTTCCATCAACAATTGCACCTAGCTCTCCTTCTATCCCTCTCCTTTCTTTTCTTTTGCTTGAGGACAAGCAAACCTCTAAGTTTGGTGTGTTTCTCCGTGATCACTAAGACCATGGCTCCTAAGGGAAAACAACCCACTTCAAGAGGCAAGAAAGAGAGAGTTCCAAAACCACTTTGGAATCAAGGGAAGTTCTTATCTAAAGAACATTCAGACCATTATTACAAAATAATGGGTCTAAGATCAGTGATCCCGGAAGTTAGATTCGATCTGAAAGAAGACGAATATCCGGAGATCCAGGAGCAAATTCGAATCAGGAACTGGGAGGTCCTAGCTAATCCTGAAACGAAAGTGGGAAGGAATATGGTCCAGGAGTTCTATGCTAATATGTGGCAGACAGACAAGCAAAAACTATTTGGAACTGCTTTCTATGAATATCGGACCGTGTGTCAGAGGAAAGATTGTTCATACCAACCCTGATAAGATCAGGGAGATCTTAAAGCTACCTCAGCTGAAAGATGATCCAGACTCTTTCAACAGGAGAATGATGAGAACAGACAAGGGCCTGGATAAGATTCTAGAGGATATATGTATCCCTGGATCCAGGTGGACCACCAGCACAAAGGGTGTCCCAAATCAACTCAAAAGAGAAGATCTCAAACCAGTCACCAGAGGATGGCTGGACTTCATTGGGCATTCTCTGCTGCCCACCAGCAACCGTTTTGAAGTCACTGTTAAAAGAGCAGTGATGATCCATTGCATCATGATGGGAAAAGAAGTGGAAGTTCATCAACTGATTTCAACCATCAAGAAGAAAACACAGGAATTTCTCCCAGAAATCCCTCAATCTGAATACTGGGAGTATCTTGAAACATCAGTTACCAAAATGCAAGAAGCTATAGAACAAATAATAAAAGAACAGAAGGAACAAAGTCAAATTCTTTGCTATTTGATTAAAGAACAAGAGGAGCAAGGGCGTGACTTGAGGGAATTGAAGCACCAGAAGTTATCTCTTGAAGGACCAAGCACCCCACAGATCTGAGGAACATCCACTTCCCAGAACAAAGGTTGTTAAATTCCAATTTCTGCTTTAACTCTGTGATAGTTGTCATTATAAGAGTTTACCTTAGGAGTCATATAATAGTAATTAGTATCTATTTTGATTTTTTTCTCCAATCAAGTTATAGTCTATTTTTCTCATCATCAGCAAACATGAATAAAATAGTAGATCTTTTGAATAAGAGGCAATAAAATTTCGAGTTTTTAATAATAAAAATTCTAATTAGTTACATGTGGTGGTAATGCTTTCTGTCTTCTGAATGAATGCTTGAACAGTGCATATGTCTTTTGAATTTGTTGTTTAAGACTGTTAAATATGTTGGCTCTTGAAAGAATGATGAACATGAGACATGTTATTGATAATCTGAAAAATAAAAAAAATGATTCTTGAAGCAAGAAAAAGCAGCAAAGAACAAAGCTTGCAGAAAAAAAAATATATATAATAATATAGAGAAAGAAAAAGAGAAAGCAAGCAGAAAAAGCCAATAACCCTTAAAATCAAAAGGCAAGGGTAATAAAAAGGATCCCAAGGCTTTGAGCATCAGTGGATAGGAGGGCCTAAGGGAATAAAATCCTGGCCTAAGCGGCTAAACTAAGCTGTCCCTAACCATGTGCTTGTGGCGTGAAGGTGTCAAGTGAAAATTTGAGATTGAGCGGTTAAAGTCAAGGTCCAAAGCAAAAAAAAAGAAGAGTGTGCTTAAGAACTCTGGACACCTCTAATTGGGGACTTTAGCAAAGCTGAGTCACAATCTAAAAGGTTCACCCAATTATGTGTCTGTGGCATTTATGTATCCGGTAGTAACATTGGAAAACAAAGTGCTTAGGGCCACGGCCAAGACTCATAAAATAGTTGTGTTCAAGAATCATCATACTGAAATAGGAGAATCAATAACACTATCTGAATTCTAAGTTCCTATAGATGCCAATCACTCTGAGCTTCAATGGATAAAGTGAGATGCCAAAACTGTTCGGAAGCAAAAAGCTACTAGTCCCGCTCATCTAATTAGAATCTGAGCTTCACTCAAAAACTCTGAGATATTATTGCTTCTCAACCTATTAGTCTTCTATTTTGGCGGCATTCATGAGAATCCGGAAAGTCTAAACCTTGTCTGTGGTATTCCGAGTAGGATTCTAGGATTGGATGGCTGTGACAAACTTCAAACTCGCGAGTGCTGGGCGTAGTGACAGACGCAAAAGGATAGTAAATCCTATTCCGGTACGATTGAGAACCTGCAGATGATTAGTCGTGCGGTGACAGCGCATTTGGACCCTTTTCACTGGAAAGATGGATGGTAGCCATTAACAACGGTGATCCACCTACACACAACTTGCCATAGGAGGACGTGCATGTGTGAATCAGAAAACAGAGGAAAGCAGAATTTCAGAAGACAAAGCATCTCCAAAACTCCAACATATTCTCCATCATTGCATACAAGTATAATTTGTGTTCTGCCCTTTTATTCCTTGCAATCAAATTTGATAAGTGAATTATTTTATTGTTTTCCTGACTAAGAGTTACAAGATGGGCGATCAATCTCGCCTCCAAGATAGTGCTTCAACCTCTGGCCATTCACTGTGAATTTTCTGTCAGAATTCTCTTCCTGTATCTCCACATGACCATATGGTGAAGCTCTGATAACCACAAATGGTCCTGACCACCGGGATTTTAGCTTTCCGGGAAAGAATTTGAGCCTTGAATTATATAGAAGCACTCTCTGTCCTGGCTCAAATATTCCGATGGCAATCTTCTTGTCATGCAGTAGCTTGGTTCTCTGCTTATAGAGCTTGGCATTCTCATAAGCTGAATATCTGAATTCATCAAGCTCGTTCAACTGAAGCATCCGCTTTATTCCTGCAGCTTATGAATTAAGATTCAGGTACCTGATTGCCCAGTAAGCCTTGTGCTCCAACTCAACTGGCAAGTGACAGGCTTTGCCATAGACCAACTGATATGGGGACATGCTAATGGGAGTCTTGTATGCTGTCCGGTATGCCCAGAGAGCATCATCAAGCTTCTTAGACCAATCCTTTCTTGAAACACTGACGGTCTTCTCTAGAATCCTTTTGAGTTCTCTGTTGGAAACTTCAACCTGTCCACTTGTCTGAGGGTGATAGGGGGTTGCCACTTTATGACGGACTCCATATCTATGCAGAAGAGAGTCCAGCTGTCTGTTACAGAAGTGGCTTCCACCATCACTAATGAGTGTCCTTGGGACACCAAACCGGCTAAAGATATATCTCTGAAGAAAGCTCATTACCACCTTGGCATCATTGGTGGGTAAAGCTACAGCTTCCACCCACTTGGACACATAATCAACTGCCACTAGAATATAGTTGTTTGAATGTGAGGGTGGAAAAGGTCCCATGAAATCAATACCCCACACATCAAACAACTCAACCTCAAGAATCCCCTGCTGTGGCATTTCATAGTTGGCAGGGAGATTCGTGGCTTTTTCACATCTGTCACAGTGCTTTACAAATGCTCTTGAGTCTCTGAAGAGAGTCGGCCAGTAAAACCCACTCTGAAGGACCTTTGTAGCTGTCCTTTCATCACCAAAGTGGCCTCCATACTCAGAACCATGACAGTGCCAAAGAATCTGCTGTTTTTCTTCATCTGGGACACACCTCCGGATAATTTCATCTGAACACCTTTTAAAAAGGTATGGTTCCTCCCAAATGTAGTACTTTGCATCAGTCAATAGCTTCTTCACTTGTTGCCTACTGTACTCCCTTGGGATAAAATTCATGGCCTTATAATTTGCAATGTCTGCAAACCATGGAGCCTGCTGAATGAGGAACAATTGCTCCTCCGAAAATGTCTCAGTTACAGCTGTGGGTGGTTGCACTCCTGCTTCAGGCTCAATTCTGAAGAGATGGTCAGCTACTTGATTTTCTGACCCTTTCCTGTCTTTTATTTCAATATCAAACTCCTGAATGAGCAACACCCATCTTATTAATCTTGGTTTAGAATCCTGCTTGGTTAGAAGGTACTTCAAAGCAGCATGGTCAGTATAAACAATAACCTTAGAACCAAGTAAATAGGACCTAAACTTATCAACAGCATACACAACAGCTAATAATTCCTTTTCTGTAGTTGTGTAATTCTTTTGAGCATCATTTAACACACGACTGGCATAATAAATGACATGTACAAGCTTACCATGCCTCTGTCCTAAAACAGCTCCTATAGAAAAATCACTAGTATCACACATTAATTCAAATGGTAAATCCCAGTCAGGGGGAGCTATAATGGGAGCAGATGTAAGGTTTGCTTTCAGAGTTTCAAAAGCATGCAGACAATCAGAATCAAAGACAAAAGGAACATCAACAACCAATAGGTTTCTCAATGGTTTAGCAATTTTAGAAAAATCCTTTATAAATCTTCTATAAAATCCTGCATGACCCAAGAAACTCCTAATTGCCTTAACATTAGTTGGTGGTGGTAATTTTTCAATTACATCCACCTTTGCTTTGTCAACCTCAATTCCCTTACTTGAAATCCGGTGTCCAAGAACAATGCCTTCTGTAACCATAAAATGGCATTTTTCCCAATTTAAAACAAGGTTTGATTCTTGACACCGTTTCAAGACAAGAGATAAATGTTTAAGGCAGGATTCAAAAGAATTTCCAAAAACAGAAAAGTCATCCATAAATATCTCAATAAACTTTTTAACCATATCAGAAAAAATTGAAAGCATACACATCTGAAAAGTTGCTGGAGCATTGCAAAGTCCAAATGGCATTCTCCTGTAGGCAAATACTCCAAAGGGGCATGTGAATGCTGTCTTCTCTTGATCTTGAGGGTCCACTGCAATTTGATTATATCCAGAATATCCATCTAGAAAACAATAAAAAGCATGACCAGCTAACCTCTCAAGCATCTGATCAATGAAAGGGAGGGGGAAATGATCCTTCCTTGTAGCAGTGTTGAGCCTCCTGTAATCTATGCACATTCTCCATCCTGTGATTGTTCTTGTAGAAATAAGCTCATTCTTTTCATTCTTGATCACTGTCATCTCTCGTTTCTTGGGAACTACCTGCACAGGACTTACCCAAGGACTGTCAGAAATAAGGTAAATAATACCTGCTTCCCATAATTTCATTACCTCTTTTTGGACCACCTCTTTCATAGTTGGATTGAGTCTCCTTTGTGGTTGCACAACTGGTTTAGCATCATCTTCAAAAAGGATCTTGTGCATACACTTGGTTGGACTAATCCCCTTCAAGTCACTAATGGTCCACCCAAGAGCTGTTTTATGGCTCCTGAGCACTGAAATAAGCGCCTCCTTTTCTTCAGGCTTCAGAGAAGAGCTAATAATCACTGGATATGAATCATTCTCACCCAAGAACACATATTTCAGAGAAGGGGGTAAGGGTTTAAGCTCAAGCTTGGGGGCTTCCTCCTCCTTGATTGGCGTGTTCATCAGCTCATTTTGGGGTGGTGACTCGTCAACTTCAACTAATTCACACTCAGAAATAGGATCCAGAACATCATCAAGTACCTCAATTTCCAGTACTTCTTGAACAAGTGGTTCAATAACATCTATTTTCATACACCCCTCAGAATCATTGGGGTGTTTGAGGGCTTCAAAAACATTTAGGACCACTTGTTCTTCATTGACCCTCAGGGTTAATTCACCCTTTTGCACATCAATCATAGCTCTACCTGTAGCTAAAAAGGGTCTACCAAGTATAATAGAGGGTTTTACCTCATCTTCCATGTCTAATATAACAAAATCAACAGGGAAGATAAATGGTCCTACTTTCACAAGTAAATCTTCAACAACACCCACAGGTAATTTAATAGAAAGATCAGCAAGTTGAAGAGAAATACGAGTAGGTTTTACCTCCTCAATTTGAAGCTTTTTCATCACTGAAAGTGGCATGAGGCTGATGCTAGCTCCAAGATCACATAAAGCTCTCTGAATGCCGACTTCTCCAATGGTGCAAGGAATGACAAAGCTCCCTGGGTCTGGCATCTTCTCAGGAAGGGTGTGTTGAATAATAGCACTGCATTCATTGGTTAACACCACGGTTTCTTGCTCCTTCCAATTCCTCTTGTGGGTCAACAACTCTTTCATAAATTTAGCATCGAGAGGCATTTGCTCCAGAGCCTCTGCAAAAGGAATGTTGATCTGCAGCTTCTTGAAGACATCTAAAAATTTAGAGAATTGCTTTTCTTTGGATGCCTTCTGAAGCCTCTGAGGATATGGCATTTTTGGCTTGTATTCAGGGGTCTTTGGTAAGATGGGATAAGTGTCAAGAGAGTCAGGAAATGGGTTGTCTGCACGTTTAGGAGGGGCGTGCTCTACTTCTTCCTTCTTCTCCTCTGGAGCTTCCTTTTCAACTAGATCTTCATTGACCTTAGTCTCAGAACCAGCTACCTTACCACTTCTCAATTGAATAGCCTTGCAATCTTCTTTTGGGTTAACCACTATATCACCAGGGAATGTATTTGAAGACCTTTCAGGTAATTGCTTGCTCATTTGACCCATTTGCACCTCTAAGTTTCTAATGGAGGCTCTGGTTTCTTGCACGAAACTCATCATCATCTCCCACTTAGAATCTTCTTGGGATTTAGAATTTGCCTGCTGAGGTGGTTGTTGTTGCTGAGATTGAAATTGGCGGTTATTATAGTTGTTCTATTGAAAACCGCCCTGAGAACTATTGTTGAAGTTCTGAGGTCTCTGAGGTTGATCTCTTCACCCAAAATTTGGGTGATTCCTCCACCCCTGATTGTATGTCTTAGAATATGGATCATTGTTGGGATTCCTAGGACCACTCCCCATGTAATTTACCTGTTCAGAAGAGGGTTAAGCAGAATCATAATTATCATTTTGCATAAAGTTACCTGTCATGTCATAGGAGGTATCTTGGGGTGGATTTTGAGTGTTGATAGCTGAGACTTGCATGCCACCCATCTGTTGAGTAAGTAGATTTATCTGCTGAGACATAAGCTTGTTCTGAGCAAGAAGAGCATTAACAGCTTCTACTTCCAACACGCCTCTCTTTTGAGAGGTCTCAGAGTTCACAGGATTCCTGTTAGATGAGTAGAGATATTGGTTACTTGCAACTAATTCAATCAGCTCAATAGTCTCCTCTGGTGTCTTCTTCTTGTGCAATGAACCGCCTGCAGAAGTATCTAAGCTCGTCTTGGACATCTCACCCAAGCCTTCATAAAAGATATCCAGTTGGGTCCATTTGGAGAACATGTCTGGAGGGCATTGCCTAGTTAGTAGCTTGTATCTCTCCCAAGCTTCATAAAGAGTTTCACCCTCCTTCTGTCTGAAGGTCTGAACCTCCAACCTAAGCTTAGTCAGCTTCTTTAGTGGGAAAAATTTAGTGAGAAATTCAGTAATGACCTTTTCTCAAGTGTTCAGACTCTCCTTTGGTTGGGAATCTAGCCATAGCTTTGCTTTATCCCTTAGAGCAAACGGGAAAAGCATGAGTCTGTACACCTCTGGATTCACTCCATTTGTCTTCACAGTATCACATATCTGCAGAAAATCAGATATGAACTGATTTGGATCTTCATGAGGAAGTCCATGATACTGGCAATTTTGTTGTACTAAGGTGACCAATTATGGCTTCAACTCAAAGTTGTTTGCATTTATAGGAGGCACCACAATACTTTTTCCACAAAGATCTGCAGTAGGGGCAGAATAAGAGCCAAGCACTCTCCTCTGTTGATCATCCCCATTCGGATTTACCACATTGGCATTAGCATTATTATTTGCCATAGTGGATTCTGCAGCCTTGCTAAGTCTTGCTTGTTGTAAACGCCGCCTGAAAGTTCTTTCAGGTTCAGGATCAAAGTCTAAGAGATGTTTTTTGTCTCTATTTCTGCACATACACAAGCAGAAAACAAGAAAAAATGGGACTCTCTACGTCAGAGTGCAGAAAAGTCCCTGTTAGGTAACCTGTGTAAGATAATAAAATGTGAGTAAGGGTCGATCCCACGAGGATTGATGGACTAAGCAACAATAGTGTTTGATAGGCTTAGTTAGACAAACAAAAATTAGTGTTGAGATGCAATATAAAAGACATTAAACAATATCAAAAATATTGAAGAAAGGCAAGTACATACTTTGGAAAAAATATGGAGAAGATAGTTAAGGTTTCAGAGTTATCTATTTTTCCGGATTAACTTTTCTTACTAACTAATTTAATTATGCAGGATTTAATTTATGGCAAACTGTATGTGACTAGACCCTAATTCCTTAGATCTTCCTAGTCTCCTCTAAAATTCATTAACTGCTAATTCCTTGGTCAATTAATTCCAATTAGAAGGTGATAATCAATTTCTAGTTTATATGCCACAAAAACTCTAATTATCCAAGAGGTAAAAGGATTATATGTCATGTATCCTATTAAATTCAAATAATTAAAATTTAGGAGAAATAGTTTTCAAGCTGTTGTTCAGGTAAAGAGCTTTTCCAAGTTTTACAAGAACTCAAATAGAAAGAGGGTCATACTTCCGTTCACCCAAATTCATAAAATAAAGAGCGAAAACAATTCTTAAATTATAAATCCATACATAAATTAAAATAGTAAAAGCAATAAAATTAATCCATAGAAATAGACAGAGCTCCTAACCTTAACAGTGGAGATTTAGTTGCTCATGGAAAAGAGAAAATAAGGATTCAGGTAAAAATGTACCGCGTTCCAATCTGATGGCATCAGATCCCTTTTTATAACTAATCCTAATAAATTTAAAATCTAATATTTAAAATTAAACTTAAAATAATATCTTTTCCTAATTTAAGATTTGAATTTAAATTTGAATTAATTAACAGATCTTCAGTTGATGGGTGGAGACCACTTGTTCTGTCCATTCTGCAGCTTCTAATCTGTGTTTTCTGGGCTGAAAATTGAGTTAAAACAGCCCAGAAATCGCCCCCAGCGTTTTTCTGCATTTTCTGCACATGGCGCATGTGACGCGTCCGCGTCGTCTACGCGTTCGCGTCATTTGTGCAGATTCCAGTCCACGCGATCGCGTCAGGCACGCGATCGCGTCATTGCGATTTCCTCCATTCCGCGCGGTCGCGTGAGCCATGCGTCTGCGTCGGTATTCGCTGGTCATCTCCTTGGCTTCTTCTCTTTCTTTGCAGAAACTTCATCAAATCCATCCGAATGCTACCTAAATTAAATAAAATTGCACAAAACTTAAAATAGCATCCATAGTGGCTAAAATATAATTAATTCTTAATTAAACTCAACAAATTAGATGCAAATTTACTAGGAAAAGATAGACAAGATGCTCACGCATCACTCCATAGCATCTCACCACCCATAAAGGCTTACAAAATGGCAAGGACGAATAGAATAACCAAGATGGCAACCATTAAACCTCCCACATATTATGTGTGAAGGTCTACGACACAATTTAGGCAACTAGATAATATGGGTGGAAATGACGTATATTTTAACGATTTTTGTTAAAAAAAATTTATGTTTAATAATATAACTTATCGTTGTCGTATTTATTAATGTGCAATTTATATGACGGTCATATATGAGAGTTATGGTTCCTGATGACCTATCCTTACATCTGTTAGTGTGTTCCACAAAGTCTCTATTGCTGTCATTCGAGTGTATAGAATGGCACCCAACAGACCGAGTGAGACGCCAATTCGGGCTTGTACAACTTCCATCAGAGGAAGCATTCTGGATTGAACATCCATATTTTCTAAGGACAGAGATTATTCCCCCAAAATAATACACCTCATCGTATCATTACAAGAAAGCGAAAAAGTTGCTCTAGAAGAAGTAGGCTATTGCATTTTTTTTATTTCTTGTCTTTATTGTTGTACGTTTCTTTTTTACTTTTGTGCCTTTGATTTTATTTTTAGATGTTTCTTTTTATTTTTGTATGTTTGATTTTGTTTTATTTTTAATGTACATTTCTTTTTCTTTTATTGCATACATAAAAAAGTTAACATGCATAAATATGTAAAAAAGTTACATAAAAGGTATATAATACACTAGTTATCCTATTAATCCTATTGACCTCCGACAGAGCTTGGACCTATGTGTTGAGGACATCGACTACGACTATATTCCTCTCGTCCACAGAGAGTACACCGGCGAAGAGCGTGTATATCTCGCAAATCCATATCATTCAAGTAGTGGCTTGACTTTGGTCATACTCTAGTCGCACACTTCAATGTCCAATTGGCGATCACCTTCGTTTTATCATATCTAGGCCATGTAGATGGGTCATACTCTATAGACCTTATAAATTTCTGACATCTTGTACATGTCATGTACATACTTACCAATCAAAATGCTGGTTGGCGTAACATGCAAGAATGAGGCGACATGGAAGTCGCTCGACCTGGAAAAAGATCATAATCGTAAAGTCGTTGCGCAAAATTAACAATGTATATAGAACCATCTCGCATTTTGCTAATCTCAAATATCTCATTGTGGCAATCGAATTGGTTCACAACTATGTTTTCTGCACGTTTAAAACTTTTCTCAACTCATTGAGTGGCAAANGAAGATCTAATTATGGTAGTCATAGGAAGGTTGCGTGTACCCTTAAGGATAGAATTTATGCACTCTACCAAATTCGTTGTCATATGACCCCAATGATGACCCTCATCAAATGCAAACACCCATTTCTTAACACCGATCTCATCACATCATTGAGTATACGCCTCACCCCATTATTTGAGCCTTTGGTAGTTTTTGTTATACTCTTGCTCCGTAGTAGAATAGCTTGTAAAACAAACGATGTTATTATAAGCAAATACTACAAATTACTAAGAATAAAACCATAACAGTAAATTCAAATACTTATATTAACCACGAGTTTATACACGTTTGGAGTCTTGAACTTCCTTAAGAAGTTGGATCCAATGTGTCTAATGCAGAACATGTGCCATGCTCTTGGCGGTAACCATTCACTATTACTACGAGCTACTGTTGCATTGATAGAGTTATGACGGTAAAAAATAATGCCCACGCCATCTCGAGTAAGAACATATCTTCGCAAATTAATAAGGAAAAACCCCCCACACATCTTCTGTCTCACCCTCCACGATGGCAAAAGTAATCGGCACAATGTTTTGGTTCTCGTCTTGTGCCACTACAACTAAAAGTATACCTTTATATTTTTCGTGAAGGTATGTACCATCAACTTGCACCGATGGCTTGCAGTGTCTAAATATTGTAATACACGGATAGAAGCTCCAAAGTACCCGATGGAGAACTCTTATACCATTCATCTCGTCACTCTCATGATAAACAGGGAGAATTTTTATTTGAATATGAGACCTTGACATCTTGGTGCACATTGACGTTAACCACATTGGCAAAGTTTGATAAGAAACTTCTCAATCACCGAAAACTTTTACGACAGACTTTTGCTTTGCCAACCAAGTCTTGTGGTAACTTAGACTGCGTTTGTTTACAGAGACAGGACACTAAGACAGGGACACAGAGACACAAAATTGTGTTTGGCAGAGGAGATATGGACAGAGACAATGTGTCCAGAGACACTGAATTAGTGTATTTTGTGTCCATCCTGACAGGAAGGACACGAAAACACTAACAAGGGACACAACTTATTTTTTATTTTTTTCATTATTTTTGTTAATTTTTCATAATTATATTTTTTATTATTATATTTTTCATCTCAAATTTTTTGAATGAAAAAATGAGAATAAATTAGATTTTCATAATTTGTTCTAGTTTATCGCCAAACAGAATACAAGAACACAAAATTTTGTGTCTCTGTCCATCAGTGTCTTATCCTGTCCTGTTCTCAGTATCTTGTCCGCTGTTCTCGAAAACAAACGCAGCCTTACAGTGTAGTTGAACCTGGATTGAACTGCTGAAATAATATATTTCACCTTTATCAATGGGTTTTCTTCAACCAACGGCTTGCTAGCATCTGCAATCATGTCAAAGTCCAACTTGAGATGATATTGTGAAATCATCCCCATGGTGCACATTTAGGGTTTTAACCTCATTGGCAAAGTTTGATAAGAAACTTCCCAATCACCGAAAACTTTTACGACAGACTTTTGCTTAGCCAACCAAGTCTTGTGGTAACTTACAGTGTAGTTGAACTAGGATTAAACTGCTGCAATAATATATTTCACCTTATCAATGGGTTTGCTTCAACCAATGGCTTGCTAGCATCTGCAATCGTGTCAAAGTCCAACTTGGTATGATCTTGTGAAATCATCCCCATGGTACACGTGTGTTTGCCATTATATCTCTTGATTTTCTAACAACCTTTCTTTCGAATCAAGCTAGCTCGGATAAGCCAACCACATCCTGTACTATACCCTTTACATTTTGAGTAGAATGTCTCTGGCTCCGAATCATACACAATGTAATCAACTTCTCTAGAGATAATGTAGCTTTTGATTGCAGAGATCATCGATTCTGTAGAACCAAATTCCATTCTGATACTAAACTCACCATCTTCTGCCGCAACATTGCTTTCACTTATGAAATGTGAACCACTGTTAGTCAATCATGGCTGAATAAAGAAATGATAATGGTAACTTTAATTAATAAACATAACATACCCATATTCGCATATTTAGGAAATTTCGGAGCATGAATGGTTGCGAGATCTAGATTTCGCATAAAAGACAAAACACCAAAGGGGTGCTGGTTGACAACTATATCTGCTTCATTTTGCATTGCCGGATTGCCTGCTTCGTCTCCATCATTGTTTTCGTCATCAACTTCGTAGTTGGCTTTGAATTTCTTTTCATTGTCGTCGTTATATTCTTCCCAAACTATATCCTCGAGTTCATCCATATTCACCTTCTCGCCAACCACGTCCAACCCCATATGCTATTCAAACTCAACGTACAACTTTATCATCGGTACGTGAAATCGGATTTGTTGATAAATATAGAACATCTAGAGCATACATACATCGTCAGTGATGGACATTATTTGAAACTGTATTAGCCTAACAAATACTTGTACAAGATTCTTGTATAAATGTTGCTCACCCTTTTTGAAATGTGACTTTGTATATTATCACAAAGACAATTTTGCAACTTTACAAAACTCATAGTGCATGGAATAGAAAAAAAAATGGACATTCACAAACAAAAGTCATTCCTTTGTGTGTGTTTGGTATGATCTCACCGTTATAATAGACTTGAAAATTTACAATACCTTTCATAACCTCAACCTCACCTCACCCAATTTTTTTGGATATTACTAATTCTCAGAAAAAAAATCGCAAGTACAAAAGAGAGATAAATGAAAATGTTACTTATAGACAAGACTCTTGGATTAAAATATTTTATTTACCCAAAATATAAACCATGATTTACAAAATAAACATACGTTTTGCAGGTTTTGAAATAAAATAAATTAAAAATTTAAAATACAACCTGCATTTTTTGATGTTCAAAACAAAGAAAAAGGTAAAACGCAATCTACGTTTTGCAGGTTGTATGTTTAAAAAATATTAAAATGCTAAACGTAACCTGTATTTTGTAGGATTCAAATTAAAAAAAAAAAGAAATTAAATCACAAGCTGCGTTTTGTACAAACATCATACCAGTGCAAATAATACACATCCATTTCATTGTGTAACACTAATATTTTTTCATATGTAAAAAAGTCAACTTAAAAATACACCTAAAATTATTTTTTGGCTGACAAAAATACCTCTAAATTTTGTTATACATCTAAATCAAATTATTTAAAAATATTCTCAAATTATTTAAAAATGTGACAAAATTGTATACTCATGAACTAAAACGTTCTATGTTAACAGAAAACAATAATATATTAAACAAAAATTTTTACGTGACAAAGAAGACTCTAATATTAACAAATAAATTACATTACACTTTTAAATTATTTAAAAATATTTTTGTCAATAATAAAATTTAGAAACACTTTTATCTGTGCCAAAATTTTTGGATGGTTTATCCGTTCACTTAATTTAAATAGTGTAATTAGGTACTCTTTAAATATTGTCTTTTATTCAATATCTAGAGGAGAGAGAAAATAAAAAATAAATAATTTTTCTAACTTTTTGAACAACTAGTACGTGAAAGTACTTTTTAATTTTATTATGGAGTGGGAAATGGTGTAGAACGGCGATATAGGGTGTATGGATATTATACGTGATTGTGGTATCAGTGACTTGAAATCGGACGGTCCGATTTAGGGGTGGGTAATCGGACGGTCTGATTAGGGAGGCACAAATCGGACCGTCCGATTTGCTTCCTCCAATCCACGTGTTGCGCATGCAGCCTCCCACAGTAACGGTGCCCCTTAAACAAACATGTTTCCTTGTTGAGCCCACTCTTCCCTCTCAAGTCACTTTCTTCGTTACCCACACACTGCCACCATCTTCTTCCTTGTTCTTCATCTTCACTTTTTCAATTTTTTTTTCTTCAGCAGTAAATAAAAAATTACAATGCCAAAGAAAAAAAAATATAAAGATGTTGATCGTCCTAAATTTCATATTATCAATTATCTCTGCCACTCTGATTATGTAAGTTTGTTTTTTAAATTTTTTTATATTTCAGAATTATTATTATTATTGTTAGAAATTGAATTTAGGAATATATATGTTACAGAATTATTATTATTGTTAAAAATTTAGGAATATATGTTTAAATAATAGTTAGAAATATATATGTTTAGATTTAGTTAGTGAAGATTTTAATCAATGATAATGTTTGAATTAGACTAATGTATATTTTAATTAAGAGTAATATTTGAATTAGCTAAAAATATATGTTTAGAATTTTTTGTAATAATTTTGGCAATTATTTGTTT
The DNA here is from genome assembly GCF_000816755.2 of Arachis ipaensis. Taxonomy (NCBI): domain Eukaryota; kingdom Viridiplantae; phylum Streptophyta; class Magnoliopsida; order Fabales; family Fabaceae; genus Arachis; species Arachis ipaensis. The sequence goes on from NC_029793.2 coordinate 18,898,000, forward strand.
AGAGTTACGGTAATAATATGTTTTGTAATAATTTTTTGTAATAATTATATGTTTAGGTCCGGTAATAATAATTTATTTATTGTTAGATATTTAAATTGACATAAATATACAAGCCTGCTACACATCCATATAATCATATAACCAAGTTGACCCAAGCCCAAATTGATTCAGGCGTATTAAATGGAGAGTGAGAAACACGCACCTGACACAAAAAAATCTCTTGTTTTTTATTCTCGCTTCATTATGAAAGAACGTTACATCTTTCACACGAAACCAATACACCAAAACACTCATTCTTTTCGAATCTCTCTGAACATCACTAAAACTTCAATCACATTCTTTGCGGAAACCACTACTGCAAAGGAATCAGAAGAAGATTTCGCAAGCAACAACCAGAAACAAACGAAAACAGCAACAAAGACTACAAAAGGTATGAGAAAACTAATGTTCATTTAAAATCTTGCAATGTCACATTTCGCGTAGTTTGATTTTAGTTTTACTGGTTTGATTTGCTTCGTTTAGTATATTGAACTATTGTGAATGATATTTACAGTATAACTAGGGCTTTAAGATATAGGTGCTTGTTCTTATTGTTGTGGATAATTTAACTAGAGCTCTGTTACTATCTTCAGTACTTCTTTTGCATTGAAGAACAATATTCTTGTTGATTGAAAATTGATAATGATTTATTAACCACATGAACATTTTTCGGTTCGGTGGCCTTTGTGATTTCGGTTCTGTGCATGAAGGATTTTTGGTTCGGTGGGTTGTAGCATATTAATTAACTTGATTAAGATATACATGCTTGTGGTTGTTGATATATTGAATGAGTTTTGTTTAGGATAATTGACATTAGAGACAACTCTTTCACTTTGATAAGCCATACTACTGTAAAATTGTCTCATTATATTTGATGAAGATATATATGTGGTTGTTCTTATTTGTGTGAATAGTTATATACGTTTTTCAGTTTGGTACCCTTTGTGATTTTGGTTCTGTGCATGAAGAATTTTCAGTTCGGTGGGTTATGTCATTTTAATTGACTTGTTTAACATACACATGCTTGTGGTTGTTGATGTATTGAATGAGTTTTGTTTAGGACAATTCACATTAGAGACAACTCTTTCACTTTGATAAGCCATACTACTGTAATAGTATTCTTCTTGATTGAAAGTTGATCATCATTTATTAACCACATGAACATTTTTCGGTTCGGTAGCCTTTGTAATTTTGGTTCTGTGAGTGAACGATTTTCTGTTCGGTGGGTTGTGGCATTTTAATTGACTTGTTTAATATATACATGCTTGTGGTTGATGTATTGAATGAGTTTTGTTTAGAGCAATTGACATTAGAGATAACTCTTTCACTTTGATAAGCCATACTACTGTAAAATTGTCTCATTATATTTGATTAAGATAAATGTGGTTGTTCTTATTTGTGTGAATAGTTATATACATTTGTTTGGTTCGGTACCCTTTGTGATTTTGGTTCTATGTATGAAGGATTTTCGGTTCGGTGGGTTGTGGCATTTTAATTGACTTGTTTAATATACACATGCTTGTGGTTGTTGATGTATTCAATGAGTTTTGTTTAGGACAATTCACATTAAAGACAACTCTTTTACTTTGATAAGCCATACTACTGTAATAGTATTCTTGTTCATTGAAAGTTGATCATCATTTATTAACCACATGAACATTTTTCGGTTCGGTAGCCTTTGTAAGTTTGGTTCTGTGAGTGAACGATTTTCGATTTAGTGGGTTGTGGCATTTTAATTGGCTTGTTTAACATATACATGCTTGTGCTTGTTGATATATTGAATGAAATATTGACCAAAATTTTTTATTACAGCAAAACACAACAAGAAAATGGCAACAATGAAGGAGAATGCGCATTATAATGTAAGCAGATTAAATATATTTATCCACTTTCATTCGAATAATATCTATTTTGTATTATAAATATATCCTCACATTCTATTTCAAAACTTGCAAAAACTCACTATTACAAATGCCAAACAAAGGCAATATCAACAATGTACAGGAAAATGAGTCAAGAAAAGAAAGATATTATGGAAGAAATGGGATTTGATGCCCTGGCACATGTCCCAGAAATGAACATCTCTAATACACTGTTGAAAGAATTGCTTGATCGGTTTGATGAAGAGAGAGGATGCCTGAAAACTCTCCAGGGGAGAATATACATAACTCCTCGGAAAATAGCAGCTGCCCTCGGCATAACCAACGGAGGTAATACATTTTCCACTTACTACTTATTTTCAATTCATTAGTGTCCGAAAAATTAAACTGATCGTTTTTGTCTAATTTTTGCTATTAAAATATTGTAGGAAATCTTTTTCCTGAAAAGGTTGATTACAACAACCTGAATCCAGCAGACAAGGAAATATTCGACAGCATCAAAAATATTTTCTTGGCAACTTTGACAAGGAATGTGCTGGACATGAGTGTAGAAGGGGAGGAGAACTGGAAAAAATTCAAGAGGACTTTTGTTGTCTTCATACAAAAGTGCTTCTTGCTCCCTACAACAGTAAGTGTGGCCTCCCCAATCTATAAGCCACCGGTCTTTCATGTGGACAACATTCAGGAATGGGATTGGGCGAAGCATGTTCTCAACTTCTTGATGAAAGGAGTTGAAAACAAGAGAATGGGGAAGAAACAGTCTGTTAATGGCTGTGTTTTTGTATTAATATTGATATACTTCCACGAAACCAAGTTCCCCCGCCCTTTTGCACCTGATGCTCCCCCTGCACCATGGGTGGCCTATTGGACAAGGCAAATAATACTTGAACGGATTTCATCCAAAGCAACACAACCTTTGGTAAATACTCTACCAAAATTCCCCGAAAAATTTACTTTCAAATGATTTTAAAATACTCTACTAACTAAATAAACTTCTGTTTTAGGTTATAATTAATTTATTTTTCCTAATTGCAATTGTTAGTTTGTTTATTTGAAAGTTTTTTCATTAAGAAACATTTTTATTGATGATTAAATAGTTGTCATGTACTATTCAGCATATGAATGTTTTTTGGTTTGGTACGATTTCTTCATTCGGTTCACCGGATTGTTAATTTGTTATTTTGATGATTAAATAATTGAGACCTTGTTTCTGTTTTAGGGACTTCTGTACAGAAAGCAAAAAAATAAAGAAAAAACAAAAACAAGTAACTTGGACAAAAAAGAAAAAGGAAAGAAAATAAAAAAAATTTGTTGAGACGGAATCTTCTTCAAAAGAGGAAAGACTTTCCAAATCTGAATCCGAAAGCTAGTAAGTTTAATTTTCATATTAATTTCATTTAATTTGTATTTGCTTAAATTTGTTCTTATGCACTTGTTCTTATGTATTGCAGAGAAGAAGAAATAAAAAAACCACAACAAATAAAAGAAAACAACCACTGAAAGTGGTTAAAAAACAAACAAAAAAAAACAAAGCATGTGCCTATAGATTCAGAGAGCACAAGCGAATCTGAAAGCGAGTAAGTATTGCATAATTTCTGTGAGACGTTTTGTTGATTGCATATATATTTATTTTCGGTTCGGTGGGCTTCTAAGTTTTGGTTTAGCACTTTAATTTATTTCGGTTCAGTGGTGTCTATGAGTTTGGTTGACTTCATTGTTAGTGTCTTGTCTCCGATATAAATTCAATGTGTTTATCTGTTTTACAAAGAAAATGATATTGAGAAAACACCGGTAATAAAAAGAAAACAACCAGAAAGGGTGGCAAAAACACCAACCCAACCTGACAAAAAGTAAGTTTCTCGAATCATATTTTCTTTTATTGATACTTACATTTTAGGTTCCTTGATACTTATTTTATGAACTTTCAGAACTGAACAAGCAAAAGGCAATGCTGCCGAAAAAAGAAAACAAGCATTGGAGATGATAAGGGAAAAAAGATCAAAGAAAAGAAATGATGGAGCTCAGTCAACAAACATTGCTCCGGATCAGTTTGACTCTCCACAAGCACAAAATGAATTCTCTTAGACGTAAGATTCAGTTTATTATCCCGAATTCATTTTCTTATTTTGCTTACTTTTGATACATCCTTTTCTAATTCCTCTAGATTTAATTACTAATATTTATTTATCTTGCTTAAAGTGCCGACTGTAAATATGGATAGTGAGCAACTATTACAGACTCAAGGAAGCTCTACACCTTCTGTAAATGTCCCGAGCAATACCAGGTAAATTGGTTCACTGCATATTGTAATTTTGGTAATGTGTTTCTAGAACTCTGCTTTTAATCTTCGTTTCTAATTTTAATTTGTTATCTTTTTTTTAGGATAAATACCCCATAAAACTCGGTCAAATATTTTAGAAAAAAGAAAATCTTCCCAAGAAAGACTCTTAAAACTCCACGAGTGTAAGTTAAAAATATTTATGTTACTCTTTTAGATTTAGGTAATAATTTTTGTTTAATTAATCACAAGGAAATTCTGTTTAAAATGTCACTAGAGCTACACCTGATTCTAAGCTACAAATCATTGAGTTTCAACAACAAACTCGTTCTTAACCTTTGGAAGTGTGAGTTTTTCAATGTGTAAATTCCTATTTTTCAAAAAAATTCTAATTATTCAACATTAACTTTATCCTTGTTTACATCCCTTAGACCTCCTCTTACATTGTCTCTCCCAAGTTCAATTCAGGAAGAGTTGATGAAGGATGACTTCATCTATCTCCCTCCACAAGAGGAAACATAACAAACTTCTAATAATGAGTAAGTTAATAAATATTTATTCACCATATGAATCTTGTTCAATGTTTACTGCTTATACATGGTTTAATTACGGTTCAGTTGAAACCAGAAATGAATTCAATGTGTTCTTGTCTTTGAACTCTCTTCTGCTTATTACTGTTGCCCTTAAAAAGCTGAAAAGCAGGGTGTTACGGTGTCTCTTACGAGTTCTGTAATTGAAGACTTATTCAAAGATGACTATGTGTATGAAGTTTCTAATGAAGAGTAAGTTTCACATAAAAATTCTTTTTATTAATTTTAATGATTGTTATTGAATTGTTTTCTATTTAATACAATAACCCTGCAAAAGAACAACAGCAACAAGCCTAAAAACCACCGGTGCAACATCAATCAGAGCAAGAAGCACCTGTTAATGTGTAAGCGTTAAATTCTTTAATATCACTTTTGTTTAATATAATTTTGGTCCACTGTAAGTTTGGATTTTGGTTCACTATAAGTTTGAATTTCAGTTCACTATAATGATTAATGTCATTTCTGTTAAATATTATTGTTAAATATGATAATAGTTTGGGATAATTATGGAAATGTTTACTGTTTAATGAAGCAGACCTCTGGAACAGCAACAACAGCCCTGCGAAGAAGCAACAGTGCAACAATCCAAACAAGAAGCACCTGTTGATGTATAAGTTTTATTGCTTATATAAATATCGATAATGTTTACTACTTATACATGGTTTAATTATGGTTCGGTTAAACCAGAAATGAATTCAATGTGTTGTTGTCTTTGGACTCTCTTCTGTTTCTTATAGCTGCCCTCAAGAACCCAAAAACCAGGGTGTTACGGGGTCTCTTACAAGCTCTCTTATTGAAGAGTTTTTCAAGGATGCCGATGCCTATCAAGTTTCTGATGAAGAACAATCGCAAGAACCTCCAGTGGCACGGCAATCAGAAAAATAAACTCTAATCTTGTCATCGTTTGACAGGTATGTTACTTGCTTTTCTTTAATATCATTTTTGTTTAATAAAATTTCGGTTCACTGTAAGTTTGGATTTGGGTTCACTATTTGTTTGGATTTTGGTTCACTATAGTGATTAAATATCATTTTTGTTTAATATCATTGTTAAATATCTATCATCCTACAGTGCTACTCAACCTAGGGAAAGGAAAGATGAAAGGCCTTCCTTTTGCCTTGGGATAAGTCCACCATCATCTCAACCAACTCAGCCCTCTCAAGAGAGTGATTCACAGCTTAAAATCCTAGCAGAAGCGGTGGTAGATTCTGGAGTGATAGTAGCATTGAAATTTGCTGAAGGAACATCTTTAGATCCAACCTTACCAGCGGCGCAAGTTTACAAAACGCCGCAGAAAAAGACAAAAATCACGAATGAGCTTATTGAAAAGTGTTATCATTGGATGGCACATGTTAAACATACAAAAGAAGGTAGCAATGAATATGAACCAGTATTTGTCTTGAAACATGAGGGACTCTACGAGGGATTAAGAGAATATTTCATGTCTCTAATGCCCAAAGAACATGTGCATGCTGTGGTAAATTCTTTTCCAGTTGCATTAACATTAATGATTTTTTTAAACACTCTTATATAGTATATCTCATAAATTTTCATCCTGTAGGTGGTTAGTATACACAACATAATTCTCAACGAAATAAAAACTAAGCAGTATCAGGAACAAATATACATTGTGCCGCTAGATATTGTGGTAAGCTAAATTTCCTATTCACTTCTGATTAGTTTTCGGTTCGGTCAGAATGTTAATATTAGTTCACCTGATTCTTATGTCTTCTGTTGAGTTCTTTTGTATTAAGAAAACTTTTCTCTTGATGATTGAATGTTTTTCATGTTATATTCAGCATATGATTTGTGTTCAGTTCGGTGGAAATGTGATTTAATTGATGTTCATTTTGCATAATTTTATGTTGGGAACACATGACATGAAGTACACTGATAAGACGATAAACAAAGCCTACAGGTTTGATATTGAGCAGTATGCCCACCACCGCCAGTTTCTTGACAAAAGGAAACTTGCATTGTATCCATTTGTAAGTTGTAATATCTAAAAATTCTTTGATAATTCTCTTGTTTGCTATTATTTCGACTGAAATATTCTATAATTTTCCGAAACTTCAGCTATTTGTCCCAATTTGCAATGGAGGGCATTGGTGGTTGTGGATTGCTGATGTAAACAAAAAGAAATTCTATATCCTTGGCCCTATCAACAAGAAGCCAGAAGATATACCTGATTCGAGAAAGGAACTGAACAAATTTGTTGTAAGTTATTTTCTTGTAAATTATTCAAATTATTCTGTACATGAGAGGAGTTTGGTTGACTGTTGTTGGTTCTGTTTATTTACTTTTTTGTCTCTTTCAGAGTTTAATAATTTTCCAGATGAGGGTGTACGCTGGGGCGGAACCCTTAATGGAGGATGGACTGGGAGAGGAAGCAGAGTATATCCAATTGAATGGTCAACGTACAGAGTAAGAATCTTTCTCTTCTATAGTGCTATTTTTAATGTGTTTTATTTTTTATACTATTGATCGTATTATACTCAATTATTGCTTAGCTATCATTGTGGAATATTCGTGATGAAATGGCTCGAAACAATAGATTCACAAAAAATAAAAAGCGGGAAGAGATATAAATATAAAGCTTGGACACAAGTAAGTACTTTCTAAATTAATAAACTTCTTTCTTTTCTTATTTCTTTCAGTTAAGTTAATACTGTAACTAGAGCTTTGAAGTTGGTTGTTACTCTGTTCAATAGTTCTTTTCCATGTAGAAATACTATTCTTGTTGATTGAAATTTGATCACCATTTATTCACCACATAAACAATTTTCATTCGGTGGGTATTATAATTTTGATTCACCAAGTGAATGTTTTTCGGTTCGGTGGCATCCTTTTAATTTGTTCAGGGTTTATGGTTACTATGATTGCATTTTTACAGTATAACTAGGGCTTTGAATGAAATTTGTTGTTATTTAATATGATTTTGATTTACTTGATATTTAATGTGTTTAGCGTTTAGGGTTATTGTGATTGCATTTTTACAGTATAATTAGGACTTTGAATGATATTGTTCTTATTTAATTTGGGTTCATTTCTTATGTAACTAATTCATTTCAATTAAAATGCAGAAAGACATTGATGACTTCAGATACCAATATGGTCCAAATCTTCTATTGCATGAAATGAATAAAATCAGAGACCAAGTGATTTCGGCATTTGAAGCAACAAGACTCACCAAGCCATCTGCTTTCCTCTCCAGCGCTTATTGTAAATACACGTCTGGGGATTTAGATAGCAAATAGCATATACTAGTTGTAATTAACAATATTTTGTTTAACTTGTTTAAAAAGTAAAAAATGCATACTTCAAATGTATATATGTCAATGTATCAAACAATGCATATAGTAGTTGTATATATTTTGTTTAAGTTGTTAACAAAGCAAACAATGCTTCTTTCAAATGTATATATGTCAATGTTAATGTATATATCTATTATTAATATCAATGTATGTATCAAATGTTAATATTTATATATCTGTTGGAACTGTCTGGCTGCTGTTTTATTCCAGGTTCTCAGTGATTGCAATCACTGTATTTACCAATACATTATGAACTCCAAAAGAACACAGTGAACCGAAATTAATACACTGGGCGAACCGAAAGGTAGAAACACACTGAACCCCTAAACCCTGAACCCTAAACCCTAAATCCTAAACACTAAAACCAGAACCCTGAACACTGAACCCTGAACCCATAAATCCTAAAACCCTAAACCCTAAACCCTAAACCCAAAACCCTAACCTCTAAACCCTGAACCTTAAACCCGAACCCTGAACTCTGAACCTGAACCCTGAACATTGAACTCTGAACCTTGAATGCTAAACCCTAAACCCTGAACCCTGAATCCTAGCGTAAACCCTAAACCCCTAAAACCCTGAACCCTGAATCCTAAACCCATGAACCCTAAATCCTAAACCCTAAACCCTCAACCATGAACACGGTGAACCGAAATTAATAAACGGGGTGAACCAAAAATTTGAAACACAATGAACCCTGAACCCATAAACCCTAAATCCCAAGTTGACCCAAGCCCAAATAAATTTACCCGCCTCAGACATCACTAAAATAAACGTGACTTCCACGCACTTCATTATAAAAAAACATTCCTTCTTCTTCAAAACGCACGAAACCGATCCTTCTCTTCGAATCTTTCTCAAAATCACTCAAATTTCAGTCACGTTCTCTGCGAAAATCACTACTGCAGAAGAATAGCGAGAAGATTTGGCAACGAACAACCACAAAAGAACAAAAACAGCAACAGAGACTACCAAAGGTATGAGAAAACTAATGTTCACTTGAAATCTTGCAATGTCGCATTTCTCCTAGTTGTATTTTAGGTTTGCTGGATTAATTTGCTTCGTTTAGAAGATCGAACTATTGTCAATGCATTTTTACAATATAACTAGGGCTTGGAATTAAATTTTGTTGTTATTTTCAATCAGTTCAGTGGATAGTGTAACTAGGGCTTTGAAATTGGTTGTTACACTGTTTAGTACTTATTTTGCATGGAAAAATACTATTCTTTAGCAACAGTGTTCAAGAATATGAGTCAGGAAAAGAAAGATATAGTTGAAGAAATGGGATTCAGTGTCCTAGCACATGTCCCAGAAATGATACGTCTCTCACGCCCTCTTAAGAGAATTGATTGATTGCTATGATGAGTATCACGGATGCCTGAAAACTCTCCATGGAAAAATATACATAACACCTGCCAAGATAGCAGCTGCGCTGGGGATAAGCCACGGGGGTAATACACTTTCCACTTCTTGCTTATTTTCGGTTCATTGCTCCCTATAATTTCGGTTCATTGCTCCCTTTAATTTCAGTTTACTGTTACCTTTAATTTTGGTTCATTGGTATATAAAAAATCAAACTGAACCTTTTTGGCTCATTTGTTGCTATTAAAATATTGTAGGGAATCGTTTTCCTAAAAAGGTTGACTATCGTAAACTGAATAAGGAAGACAAGGCAATATTTGATAGCCTCAAATGTGTTATGTTGGCAACTTTGACAAAGTCTGTCCTAAATATGAGTGTTGAAGGGGAGGAGAACCGGCAAAAATTCTACAGGACTTTTGTTGTCTTCGTACAGAAGTGCTTCTTGCTGCGGACGATGATAAGCATGGCCTCCGCAATCCATAAGCCGCCTATCTTTTGTGTGGACAACATCCGACATTGGGATTGGGCAAGTCATGTGCTCAGCTTCTTGAGGAATGAATCGAAAATAAGAGAAAGGGGAAAGAGAAAAGAAAAAGGGAGAAAAAAGAAAAGAAAATTGTTGTTGTGGATTCTTCTTTGGAAGAAGAATCTTTTTCGGAATCCAAATCAGAATCCGAACTAGACAATATAATGCTGGCAAAAAGAACAAGACAAAAGAGGCTCATGAAAAAAGAAAAAATTGTTTAACTGGTTCAGAAACATCAAGTGAATCTCAAAACCAGTGCAGTTTGACTGGTTCTAATTAACAATATTTTGTTTAAACTTGTTTAAAAAAGCAGACACTACTTCTTTAGAATGTATATATGTCAACATTAATGTAAATGTTTATATTAATGTATAGATCTAATGTTAATGTATATACTGATTCAAGATGGATTACTCCTTATCTTGTTATATACATGTTGGAACTGCCTGGCTGCTGTTTTATTGCAGGTTCACAGTGAAAGAAGTCAGGGTGTTTACCAAAAAATTATGAACCCCAAAAACACAATGAACCGAAATTAATACATCAGCCGAACCAAAAGGTAGAAACACACTGAACCCCTAAACACTGAACCATAAACCCTAAATCCTAAACACTAAACTAGAACCCTGAACACTGAACCATGAACCCATAAACCTTAAATCCCTAAAACCCTAGAACCTAAACCCTAAACCCTGAACCTAAATCCTGAACTTTGAACCTGAACCCTAAACACTGAATTCTAAACCCTGAATGCTAAACCATAAACCCTGAACCCTATCGTAAACCCTAAACCCCTAAAACACTGAACCCTGAACCCTAAACCCTATACCCGTAAACCCTAAATCTTCAACCATGAACACGGTGAATCGAAATTAATACATGGGGCAAACCAAAAGTTTGTAACACACTGAACCCCTGTACACTGAACCCTGAACCCAGAAACCCTAAACCCTAAAACCCTAAACCCTAAATCTTAAACCCTAAACCCTAATCCCTAAACCCTGAACTCTGAACTCTGAACCATGAACCAAAAAACAAATTCTAATTATTCAACTTAGAAATTAATACACTAGACGAATCGAAAAACTGCATATATCAAGACAGAATTTCAAAAAAAAAAGTGACTATTCATTAAAGACTATCAACATTCAAAAATTAAACCTGCCATAACCATGGTGAACCGAAATTTGCTCATGGGTGAACAAAAATTTACATTAATAAAAACTAAAACTTGTAAAATCCTCTCTTGGATAATTCATATCTGGTGTATTGTAAAGAGTGGAGGTTGACTGAATTGATGATCTGGAGTCTAAAAGGTTCAACTACAAAAGACATAATTGTGTATTAGCAAAATGAACATTTGAATTTTTAACTAATCAAAAGCAAGTCAATTTTACCTCGCTTGGAGCTGTCCTTTTCTTTTTCTTCATGGCATTTGAGATCTTTTTTTTAAGGTTTGATCCAAGTCTGTTCTTAGGCCGACCTCTTGTTTTAACACGTGGTGGGCTTTGAAGGTCATTCACATTGCTTAATGTCGCTTCTTCGTGGGTTAACAAACTTTTTCCTTTGCTTCTCCCTTGATATTCTTCCATTTTCGCAATGACCTTGTCAAATGCTCGGTGCAAAATTCCGGTCAACTCTTCAGACTCAGATGCAAATTCACATATATTGTGTAACCAAAATACCAATTCATCAAATCTCTTACTTCTTGGCTCCATTAAAGGTTCATCTTGGCTGCTCTTGATGTGTGTATGCCTCCTCTTTATGTTCTTACTCTAACGTTCCAATATGTATTTCGGTGCCACGTTATCCACTCGCTCAAAGCTTAGGACACTTAGGGAATGGCGGCACAATATGCCCCTAGACTCAACCAGCAAGCAATGGCACTTTACATCTCGTGATACTGCGTCGTAGGTGACGACAAACTTATTGAATGTGGAGTTGGAAACCTGCTCTATTACTTCATATGTTGTAAATCCTAGGGTGGAATACATTGATCTTGTGATACAGTTCACTTTACCTCTGAATTGAGCTTGAACTTCTTTGAACTTCTCATGGGTATATACATGCTGAAACTGTGCCTCTATTGCTGATTTTGTTGCACACGGTATCATGGTGTGAAAAATCTGCAGCATCGAATTCTCTCTCTGCTTGCTCTCTGCTTGCTAGGCAATTGTCATATTGCTTCACGAATTGTCTCAAGGAGATATTCCATGTGATGAACTTGTTGAAAAATGAATGCATACTCTTGATCCTTTGCGTGCTTCTCATTTCGGCCTAAAAGTAGTGATCCAAGTAAACCAGAATCCATATATGGCGATCCTCGTACAGCTCTGCATACCAAACCGAAACTATAAGGTCTGGTGAACCAAAAATAGTGCATGCTTTGGGAAAAAAATATGAGCATAAAAATAATTCCAATTGAAACCTCAATTACCTAAAAGCCACTTGTTGCCTCCGAGGCCATACTTTGTAAGAAAATTATTTCAATTTCTGTCAAATGCGTCTTTTGTGTAAGAGTTCCAAACAACATGGCTCATCTCTTGTTCAATATCGATGTGCCCCTTGTAGCCATTTAATTTGCTTGCAATCTTCTTCATAATGTGCCAGATGCACCAGCGGTGAATTGTTGTTGGCATGCACAACTCAATTGCCCTTTGAATCGATGCGCATTGATCGGTAAGCATACCTTTTGGTGTCTTCCCTCCCATGCAACGTAACCAATACTCAAATATCCATTTGAATGATTAGATGTCCTCATTTTTCATCAGCGCGCATCCAAGAAGTGTCGACTGGCCGTGGTGATTCACGCCAACAAAAGAACCTAAAACCAAATTATACCTGCATAAATAACAACCACAAGATGGTGAACCGAAATATATAATATCACTGAACATAAAAAATATGTTTGAATGAACCGAATACCTGTTTGTGTTATAGGTGGTGTCAAATGAAACCACGTCTTCGAAATAATCAAATGCAGCCCTACTTCTTGCATCAGCCCAGAATGCATGTTTAATGCAGTGATCATCTTCAAGGTTGAGCTCAAAGAAGAAATTTCGGTTCTTCTCTTTCATTCTAACTAGGTACTTCCCAAATTCTTTGGCATTGTCTTCTTCGAAAATATTCTGTACTTCCCTTGTGATGTAATTTCTTATGTCTTTTTCAATAAAACCTAGTTCACGGTGGCTGCCAGCTGTTGCCACAAATGATTGGTAAAGTTTTGCTCGGTCTGATTCCGACTTCCTCGTGGGTTTTGATGGTAAGACGCACGAACATGCTAAGCTCCATGTGTTGTTTGAGCATCTCAGCCTGGTCTGCACAACAAGGATGTGAGTGATTCAAAACGACTTTGAAAATTGTCCAAAGACCAACATCCTTCATTATGTGTACGTAAATTCTGGCTGGACAATTTAACCCAACTGAAGGGTTTGTCTTCAAAGTTGGAGATATCTTTGATTTCCATCTCCCCTCTCTAGAGCATACAATTAGTTGATTTTTAATCTTGTCTCCGTCCTGAGTCGTGTTCCTTATTTTGGTAGAAAAATCGGCAAATTTAGAATAATGTTTGTAGAACTTTCCAGCTTCTTCTAGTGTCTTGAAAATCATTCCCACCTTTGGGATAAATTTTTCATCCACGACACGGCTGGTCTGCATGGTGAACCGAAATCTTAATTACGGTGAAACAATTATATAGTGCTTAGGGAACAAAACAGAATATATTCGTCTAATTTTTTTTTAAACTCCTTTATGCTTACTGAACCAAAAACATGAACATGGTGAATCAACTCTTTAGTACTTACCGAACCGAAAAGTTACTCACAATTACTCATAGTTAGTCACAGTTACTCACACTCACAGTTACATATTATCAATTCAATTCAATTCAATTCAATTCAGATAAAGATCACCTCAGTCCATTCAATTCACTTCAAATAAAATTAGCAATTTCATTCCATTGAATTAGATTTAAAATTCAATAATCCAAACCTCATCAAATTGATACGTTTCAGAAGAATTGTCCAAATCGCACTCATTCAACTAATTTGAAGTTAATTCATTCATTATTTCAATTCAGAAATGTATATTGAAGAAAAAACGAAGAAGAAGATGAACGACGAAGCTAATTACGTTAAAGTCAATCTAAATCCATAATGTAGAGAAGAAAAACGTGAATAAAGGAGAGCAACGAATTTAATGAGGTTGAAGAAGAAGAAGAAGAAGAAGAAGAAGAAGAAGAAGAAGGAGGAGGAGGAGGAGGAGAAGAAGAAGAAGGAGGAGGAGGAGGAGGAGGAGGAGGAGAAGAAGAAGGAGAAGGAGGAGGAGGAGGAGGAGAAGGAGGAGGAGGAGGAGGAGGAGGAGAAGAAGAAGGAGAAGAAGGAGAAGGAGGAGGAGACGAAGAAGAAGGAGGAGGAGGAGGAGAAGGAGAAGGAGAAGAAGAAGAAGGAGAAGGAGAAGGAGAAGAAGGAGAAGAAAGAGAAGAAGGAGGAGGAGGAGAAGAAGAAGAAGAAGGAGGAGGAGGAGGAGAAGAAGAAGAAGAAGGAGGAGGAGGAGGAGATAGAGAACGCGAAAAAGGTTGATAACGCAAAATAAGGATTAGGTTATATACGTTAGGATTAGGCACTTGTATACAAACAATTGAGTGGAGCGTAGAATTGAAAGGACTTGTATAACATCCATGTAATTTTTACATGGATGTAAAGCTTTTTCGATAAATATATTATTGTAGTTGAGGTTTTAATAAGTGAAACATAATCAATTAAATAAGAGTTGGATTTATTTAGTTATTAGTAATTATTAATAGTTAGTTTGTAATTATGATTATTTGTGATGATATAGGAATTATTATTATTATCCGTTAAACTATGAATGTATAAGTAAATAATTATGTACAAAACAAGAATGAAAATTTAGGAAACCGTTGAATCATTATTATTTTGGAATTAAATTATTAGTATTATTAATAATTCTTATTAATCTGGATGTAAACAGTTGAAGTATAGTCTAATAAATTAGTTACTATAATTAGGGAAGTATTAACTTTTAGTAGTGCATTAATATGTTTTGTGTAGTTAAAGTTGTAATAATTTTTTTAATAATGATAGTTAAATTATTGGTAGGTTAGTTGTATTTATATGCATGTATGTTAGTTACTAAATTAGCATTAGTCTAATAAAACAGTTACTATTATTAGGAAATTATTAACTTTTAGTAGTGAATTAGTAATTATTATTAATTTACTAATAGTTTGTTATGTTTTTGTAGAGTTTACGGAATTTGATATGTAACCACCTACTGTTTCCAGATCGGTACAATCATGCTGTGGAGAAACATTTACGGTTCACTAGTTTTTATCATGTTTCTCAAATTGGAATAGTTCAATTCTAGAAATCACTGGTAAATGCTCTAGTCGAGAGGTGGTACCCAGACACACACACATTTCACCTTCCGGTTGGTGAGTGTGCTATGACACTAGAAGATGTGGCTTTGATTCTTGGTCTTCCGACAAACGGTCTTCCAGTGACAGGAGTGACTATGAGTAGTCATGAAGCCTTAGAGGCTGAGTGTTTGCACCATTTTAGGGTTGCACCGAGAAAGTCAGACTGTAGAGGAAGCTGCATAAAATTGACGTGGCTTCGGAATTTAAAAGAACGTTTACAATGTGTTGACGAAGACAGTATTCAAAGGTACGTGAAGTGCCATATTATGTTGTTATTTGGTATGATCTTGTTTGCAGACAAGTCTGGGGCAGCTGTGCATTGGAAGTTTCTGCCTTTACTTCGTGATTTTAGCAGTATCGGACAGTATAGTTGGGGATCGGCATGCCTAGCACACCTGTACAGGTCGTTATGCAGGACTTCTCGTTTTGACTGCAAGGAAATCGACGGTCCACTAACACTTCTGCTAGCTTGGGCTTGGCTCCGTCTACCACATCTTGTGCCGGTTCCTAAGGAACTCCACAGTTTTCTGCTTGCAAACAGGTAACATTATCGATTTACATTGTACATTCATATTTAGCATCCTATTGTGTTAATGAAATAAATTACCTTAGGTAGCGTAACTGGAATCGTGGAGGTGGACGCTATAGATATTTTGGGCGTTGAACGCCCAGAATGCACTTTTACTGGCGTTTTCTTGCCAGTGAGCTCCCTATCTCTGTTTTGTGTGCAGATTCCTTCTGTAGCCCTGTAAACTTATACAAATGATTCTTTACCTTAGTGTCAGTGAACTTTATATAAACAAATAAAAATAAAAATAGAAATAGGGCAAAATGCTTTAGAGGATTGATGCCCCATGGCTGGGTTGCCTCCCAACAAGCGCTTCTTTATTGTCTTTAGCTGGACCTTGCTGAGCTTTTAATCTAGCTTCAGCCTTGAGCATTCTTGCTCAATGTTGCCTTCAAGATAGTGCTTGATTCTCTGTCCATTGACAATGAACTTCTTATCAGAATCAATATCTTGAAGCTCCACATAACCATATGGTGATTCACTTGTAATCACGTATGGTCCCTTCCACCGGGATTTCAATTTCCCGGGGAATAGCCTGAGTCTAGAGTTGAACAGCAGAACCTTCTGTCCTGGTTCAAAAATTCTAGATGACAGCTTTCTGTCGTGCCATTTTTTTATTTCTCTTTATAAAGCTTGGCATTTTCGAAAGCTGTGAATCTGAATTCCTCTAGCTCATTTAGCTGGAGCAATCTTTTTTCTCCTGCTAATTTGGCATCAAAGTTTAGGAATCTGGTTGCCCAGTAGGCTTTATGTTCCAGTTCCACGGGCAGGTGACATGCCTTACCATACACAAGTTGGTATGGAGAGGTCCCTATAGGGGTCTTGAATGCTGTTCTGTAAGCCCACAGAGCATCATCCAAGCTCCGTGCCCAATCCTTTCTACGGGTACTTACTGTCCGTTCTAGGATTCTCTTTAATTCTCTGTTAGAGACTTCAGCTTGCCCATTGGTTTGTGGATGATATGGAGTGGCTACCTTGTGGCGAATTCCATACCGAACCATGGCAGAGTAAAGTTGTTTATTACTCTGTGGTTGAACCACTGGTTTGGCATTATCCTCCAGTAGGATTTTGTGCATGCATCTAGCTGGGCTTATGCCCTTAAGGTCACCTATGGACCACCCAAGAGCTGTCTTGTGTGTCCTTAGCACTTGAATAAGTGCTTCCTCTTCCTGTGAATTTAAAGCAGAGCTTATGATCACTGGAAAGGTGTCACCTTCTCCTAGAAATGCATATTTCAAGGATGGTGGCAGTGGCTTGAGCTCTTGTTTAGGAGGTTTTTCCTCTTTCAGAAGAAAGTTCAGAGGCTCTTTCATGTCCCCTGAATCCTCCAAATCAGGCAGAACATCTTTAAAGATGTCTTCCAACTCTGATTCGAGACTCTCAGCCATGTTGATCTCTTCTACCAAAGAGTCAATAAGGTCAACTTTCATACAGTCTGTTGATGTGTCTGGATGCTGCATGGCTTTGACAGCGTTCAACTTGAACTCGTCATCGTTGACTCTCAGGGTTATTTCCCCCTGTTGGACGTCAATGAGGGACCGTCCAGTTGCTAGGAAGGGTCTTCCTAGAATGAGAGTGGCACTCTTGTGCTCCTCCATTTCCAGCACAACAAAGTCAGTGGGAAAGGCGAATGGCCCAACTTTGACAATCATGTCCTCAATCACGCCTGATAGGTATTTAGTGGAACCATCAGCAAGTTGGAGACATATCCGGGTTGGTTTAACCTCTTCAGTTAAGCCAAGCTTCCTGATAGTGGATGCAGGTATTAGGTTGATGCTTGCCCCAAGATCGCATAAGGCTGTCTTGGTGCAATCACCTTCCAATGTGCATGGTATCAGAAAACTCCCAGGGTCTTTAAGCTTTTCAGGAAAGCTTTTCAGAATGACTGCACTGCATTCTTCAGTGAGGAGAACTCTTTCTGTTTCTCTCCACTCCTTTTTATGACTCAAGATCTCTTTCATGAACTTGGCATAAGAAGGTATTTGCTCAAGTGCCTCTGCAAAAGGAATCTTTATTTCAAGAGTCCTTAGATAATCTGCAAAGCGAGCAAACTGCTTATCCTGCTCCTCTTTCCGGAGTTTTTGAGGATAAGGTATCTTGGCTTTATATTCCTCAACCTTAGTGGTTAAAGAAGCCTTTTTAGAGGGGTTGTTATCAGCACTAGTGTGTGTCTGATCCCTCACTGGCAATTGAGTACCAGAGTCAGAAGCTGGAGTGACGTTAGACGCCAACTCACTGTCTGTTCCTGGCGCCTGAGCGCCAGAAATGTGCCCCTGTTGGGCGTTCAGTGCTGGATTATGCCCCCTTTGGGCGTTCATCGCCAGATTCTTGCCCATTTCTGGCGTTGAACGCCAATCCTGCCTTGTTTCTGGCGCTGAACGCCAGTTTTGGGCATGGTCTGGGCGTTCAGCGCCAGCCTTCCACCCATTTTCTGGCGTTTTAGTGCCAGAATTATTTTTCCCTGGGCTCTTACTGTCCTCAGGGGAATCTTTGGTGGGTCGCTCATTTCTTGAATTTTTGATGCCTTGAGGTGGGGTATTTAATGTTTTCCCACTTCTTAATTGAACTACCACGTTCTAAATAACTGAGCTATAAGTTTAAAGTATTTTAACAAGGGATAATTAATAAAAGACTCTAAACCAAAAAAAAAAAAAGAAGAGAAATTTTTCCTAATCTTGGCGCTGGACGCCAGAATTGGGCAGAAGGCTGGCGTTGAACGCCAGTTTACGTCGTTTATCCTTGTGCAAAGTATGGACTATTATATATTTCTGGAAATCCCTGGATGTCTACTTTCCAATGCAATTGGAAGCATGCCATTTCGAGTTCTGTAGCTCCAGAAAATCCAATTTGAGTGCAGGGAGGTCAGAATCCAACAGCATTAGCAGTCCTTTTTCAGCCTGAATCAGATTTTTGCTCAGCTCCTTGAATTTCAGCCAGAAAAATACCTGAAATTACAGAAAAACACACAACTCATAGTAAAGTCCAGAATTATGAATTTTTCCTAAAAACTACTAGAAATAGACTAAAAACTAACTAAAACATACTCTAAACTATATGAAATTATCCCCAAAAAGCGTATAAAATATCCGCTCATCACTTAGTCTTGCTCACTTTAGGAAGTCATTTGATGATCTTCAGGAAGGCCAAGTTTGTTTTCATTAAAGGAGTATTTGTTTTTATTTTAGTGTAATTATTATTTGGCTTGTAATCGTTTGTTTCTTTTATTGTGTGCAGTTTGTGTGGCAGGCCTATGCTATTGATTGCATTGAGCCAGACATAATTCCTGCAAAAATCTACATTGACTCAATTGTGTGGAGCGCTACGGTGCCATTAGTATCATTTGAATGCATTGAGTGGCATGCTTCCGATCGGATTAGGCGATAGTTCAGTTTCATTCAGGGAGTTCCTCATCAGGAACGGAGTTCGGATATGGCACACGAGGAAGTTCTGACTAGTCCAAAGAATCTTGACTGGGCCATAGCCACGACTCATTCATTTTGGGTGATGTAGTGGACAAATAGGTATAATCACATTCTTACTGAGATTTCTGTGCCTCCACAGCATCCCTTAGAGATTTACATGCATTGGTATTGTACAAAATATGGCAACCACTTGAACTTGTCGGATCTTATGGTGCAAGAGAATGATGAGGGTAATCCAGTTAGGGATGATGACAACCAAGAGCAGGAGAATGATGACTATCAGTCACCGCTACCTTAACCTCAACCACCAGAAGAACAACCACGGTCTTCAATTCCATATGTACTTCAAACATAGTTTACCGCATCATACCCATTACATCAACAGTACTGGAGTACTCCACAGTTTGACATAGGAGAATGAGCTTCATTTAGCCAGTTACTTGGGTTCATGGGTGCAAATCCAAGCCGATCACCATCTAGCCATCAGCCTGATATGATGATGGGCAGGTATTCCTTGGACGCGAGGTTTCCATGCTGCACTTCCTTGGGAAATTCTGGAGGGGTAGTATCTAGAGACTCTAATAGGAGTGATGGTGGTCAAGGAATTCTTAACAGCCATAACCCACGACGTGTTTCAATGGGTCTAATTGAGGAGAATACTAAGGCAATTGAGCAAGAGGCTGATGACTATATAGTAGATAAACCAGACAAAGAGAAGGACGAAGTAGAAGATATGGATGATGATTAAGAATCCAAAGACGACGAGTTTGATCATGGTGATGATGCAAGTCCGGGTAAATGTTTACTTTTTTGTTGTTTGATTCATCGAGTACTTGGATAAAATGTAAAATACATAACTCTGCTGAGCATTGTTGCCGGCACTTGCACCTCTGGATTGACGGCATCTACTACGGTTGTGGCCCTCGGCCCCACATTGCCTACACCGTTTAGGACCACGTAACATTCGCGTGTCCATCTCGTTCAAAAAATGCGTCATCCTTGGGCAACCTTTGGAAACCCGTCTCAGGAATGGATTTGGCACGAATCGAGGCCCGTTATAAGCAGGCCATGTAGTAGGATTCCCTAGTGGCCTAAACCTGCCTCGATATACACGTCGAACTTGATCCATCTTATAAACATCATGTACATACACTTGCCAATCTAGCCGTTGATTTGCACAACATGCAAACACATGTCGATATGAAATTCGGTCCACCTGGAACTCAACACGGTCACATCGGTGTCGACGGAGGTTGACGGCATTCTCCATACCACTTGGCATATCACGCACTTCAAAGACCTCATTCTGCCTGTCAAAGCAATTAACCTGGATGTTTCCTGATGCAAGTTGATTTGCATGCAATTTGGAGGTCACAAGTTCAGAAAAAACATGTCCAGCATTAATCTGAGCCTCCGCCTCGGCTCTTTTTCATGTGAACAACTCATTAAGCCTGTAGAATATTATTTTCACAAGTGCAGTGATAAGGAGATTGCGTGCACCCTTCAAGACTGAGTTGATGCATTCCGCTAAGTTCGTGGTCAATGCATACTGTTCGCGGGGGATTCGGCTTAACCAGTTAGTGTAAGCCTCACCTCGTTCTCGTAAGCGCTAGTAACGCAACTCGTACTCGCAGACTGTCCTCGAATATCCTGCGCAATAAGAAAAAACAAAGAAAAAAATAGATGAGAAACACTGTATAAAGATAACTCTGTTAATTATGAACTTCGAATTAGTCGATGTTACCTATATTGACGACAAGTTTTTGCAGGCACGGTGCCTTGAAATTTCTCAAAAAATTTGACTCTATATGCCTGATGTAAAACATGTGAAAAGCTTTAGGAGGTGACCAAGCTCCGTTACTGCGGGCCACAACTGCATTGATGGATTCGTGTCGGTTAGAGATCAGTCCCACACCATCCCGAGTCACTACATTCGTAGGTTACTAAGAAAAAAGTGCCACGCATCAGAACTCTCTCCTTCCACAATAGAAAATGCAATTGGGACGATATTGTTGTTACCATCCTGTGAAACTACAACCAACATACAACCCATATATTTTCCGTACAAGTGGGTCACATCCACCTAGACAACTGGTTTACAATGTCTGAATGCTCTAATATATGGGTAATAACTCTAGAAGACTCGATGCAACACTTGGATATCAGTAACCAAGTCATCGCTTTGATATGCAGGCATAATCTCAAAATGGATGACTACTGATGGCTCCTTATGACACATGGCCTCAAACCATATGGGCAAAACTTGATACGATGCTTCCCAACCTCCAAATATTTTTTCACTGACTTTTGCTTAGCCAACTATGCTTTTCGATAGCTGATGGTGTAATTGAACTTTGACTGCACTTCCGCAATAACTGATTTCACCTTTATCGAGGGGTCAGCCTCAACCAACGACTTTATCGCTTCTGCAATTGTGTTTGAATCTAGCTTCGAATGATCCTGAGAAATGGTTACTCTGGTACAAGTGTGACTACCATTATACCTCCTTATAACCCAACAGTACTTTCTGCTGATCTTGCTAACCCTGATAAGCCAATCACAACCTGACCCATACTGCGTACACTTGGCATAAAATGTCAGCGGCTCTTACTCATACACCCGGTAGTCTACACCTCTTCGGATAGTATAATCTTTCATCGCCATAATAATAGTTTTCCTAGAACTGAATTCCATTCCCACAACAAATTCACCATCTGTGACAATAGAAATTTCTTCCACGACGACAGCAGTACCATAAATATTTAATAAACAAATATTTAATAACTGAAATTAAAAGTAAAATCTATCTATAACTTATAAATCAATCATACCAAAAATTTGATACTAACATAAATAAATATTAAAAGTAATATTTCGGTCGGCCTCAGATTGTTCAAACTCAATATACATTTCAATGAACGGCATCTAAGTGCGACTTTCAATATACATTGAAAACATCTCTTGCATGCTCCCTTCATCAGTTATATATTTGGTTTGAAATTGAACGAATCCGTCAAATACCGGTATAGGATACCTATATAAAATGCATGATATTTTCCTTAACATTTCAGAATCTATCTTCTCACAAATCACACCTTTTAGTTCCTCGAATGAGATTGTAAATGGAATAACAATATCTAACGAATTTTCACAAACAAATTTCACTCCTTCAAATGTTTGTAACAAAATCTGACCAAAATAATATATTTTTAATAGGACTATATCATCCATATTTCTCACTCACATACATATAAACTCCACTATCAATTTTTTTGCACTCAAACAAAACAATGGAGATAGAGCAGAGGGAAGAAGAAGAACAGCACGAAGGAGAAGAAGAGATTTGCAAACTCGTAACACACACACATATATATACACATATAAATATAACAAATCGTACCACTCGATTTCTATTTGTCCATTGAAATAATATATATTATACTGAAATTGGATGGTCCGATTTGTATTTCTCGAAATAAAAAAAAATTAAACCCTACTGAAATCGGACGATCCGATTACAATGGCCAAAATTCAAAATTTTTCCTCCACACAAATCGAACCATCCAATTTGTGACCCCAAATTTCCTTAACAAAGAAATCGGATGGTCCGATTTCATCATACTAAGGTTCAGATAAAGCTGCTTCACACTTCTATATAGCACCCCACAGCTCCATAATCAGACACAATACACACGGTTTTAATATAAAAAAAATAAGCATACGTAAAAGTGGATATTTAAAATTAATTAAATAATAATAAATCCTTAAAAAATTGACTAAAGACTGAAAGTTAAATGACAACTAACATTCTTTTTAGGGCTGTCAAACGAACTAGCCCAGCCCATTTAGGCCCGACCCGTTAAACCCGTGAGTTAAATGGGTTGGACCGTTTAAGCCCGCTTTATTCGCGGGCCATAATTTTTCAACCCGGACCGTTTATGGTCAGTCCGTGGGTTAAACGGGCCAGCCCGTTTATTCTTTTATTTTATTTTTTAAAAAATATTTTGACAAAAAATATTACTTTTAGGTCAAAAACCTTTAAAAAATAATTATTTTTTTTTAGTTGATGGGTCAGATTTTTGGGTCGGATCGAGGAAAATATAGACTAAAAGTGCTACTTTTTTTTTAAAATGTAAAAAAAATTAAACGGACCACCCGTTTAGCCTACGAACTAGCCCGTTTAACCCGTCATTTTTTTCGAGTTAATCGAACTCAGCCCGTTTAGCCCGAAATTTAAACGAGCTTAATTTTGGAGGAAAAGCCCGCCCATTTAAATGGGTAAACGGGCTGGCCCGATGGATTTGGCCCATTTTGAGGGCCCTAATTCTTTTAATTTAAATGAGTAAAGGACATTTTCGTCCCTGACCTTTTTTTTCGCGGACATTTTCGTCCTTGACCATTGAAAAATACTTTTAAGTCCCTGATGTCCTTAAAAACTGGACGGATCAGTCCCTCCGTCCAAATGCCTCCGTTAGACCCAACGGAAAATGCTTGTCACGCGTACGTGTCGTATGACAAACTTTCCACTCACGCGTACACGTGACCCACGCATACGCGTCGCCATGAATTCTGCACTTCACCATGAATTCTGCACTTCACCATGAATTCTCCACTTTGCATACTTTTAATTTAATATTTTTTTACATCGTACTCTTATTCTAGTACTCTCAATAATCTTATTCTTAATATTATTTTGGAATTCAACGTTTATGATTATATTATTACCTATGATTAATTTTTTATTTAATTTGTCTTTTTTAATGAGATCATAATTTATATTATAAAAAAATTATACTAAAATATAGTACACAAAAATTATAATTATAAAAGAGAGTACTAAAAATAATAAAAATTAAATATTTCTCTTGACAATGATGGAAATAAATCTAAAATTTTTTTATGATATTTTTATATAGATATTTTTAATACTCTTAATATTCTTTTTTAGTACGCTATAATTTTACTATTATTATTCTATACAAAAAAAATAATAGGTAAAAAATATATATAAACAAAAAAAATAAGAATCCCATAAAGAATAATAATATCCATGAGAGAGTACCAGAGAACAAATATTATATAAAAAAAACAAAATTAATCATATGAACAATGAAGGACAAAATTAGAAAATAGAAAATAAATTTCAATCTAACGTGAAAATGTAAACGTAAAGCCTATCATTTTTAGTTTTGATTAAACTTGGGTTGAAGAACAGAATCACGTTTACGTTTAGAAGAAGAATAAAATAGCCAAACTAGAAAGTGAAACTTTCAAAACAATTAAACCTACGTTTGATGCTTCAAATTAAGCCAAACACACTCTAAATTACTAAATTTAATTTACTTTTCTTCCATTCGATACATTGATATGTTTGCTTGAGTGATTTAAAGTTTTGAAGGTAAGAATGGTTTGAAAGAAATGGAAAAAAAAACATGCAAAGTAGAGAATTTATGGTGAAGTGGAGAATTCATGGCGACGCGTGAACATGTACACATGAGTGGGAAGTTTGTCATACAACACGTACGCGTGACAAATATTACGGGAGGCACGTCAGCTTTTTTCGTTGAGTCTAACGGAGACATTTAGATAGAGGGACTGATCCGTCCAGTTTTTAAGGACGTCAGGGGCTTAAAAGTATTTTTGAATGGTCAAGGACGAAAATATCATTTCCTCAATTTAAATTGTTCCCGTCCGTTGCTCACGTGCTTCCCACGGAGAATGGAAGGTAGTTTGTCTTCCATTCTTCGGGTATACAGTTAGCTGAAGAAAGTTTCTTCTTCGCTGGTGTCGGTTTGAAAACACCTTGTACGTAGGATCATGTACACACGCCACGTGTCCCTTAAACCCATAGAATAATGAAAACAGACTGTTCTTCCTTATTGTTTCTGCGCTGTGTTTTTACGTTCTTTTTCTTCAAACAGAATATAAGACTTTAAAAAACAAACGTCAGCAGGGTACTTTCATTTGGTTGGATTACTGTTACATGCTTCATTACAATTTATAAACTATCAAACTTTCAATTCAATATGTTTCCTTCAATCTCTTCGTTTTCTTTTTCCCTTTTGTTTCTTCTGAAGTCACGTTCGTCAGGTTTGTTAACTTTCGTTTGTATACTATATACTTTCTTTTATAAACTTTGTTATTTAGAATTATTAGGGTTTTCTGTTGCAGCTTTTTTTTTTTCATTTCTTCAGGCTGCTGCAATTTTTTCTCCAATCAAATTAATTGACTTGATCGCTTATTTCCGACCTCTGTTTATTGATTAACCGAATGAATCGAAACTCGAAGTTCAAATTTTATTGCCAAATAAAAATGTTAGATTTACCTGTTGAATAGTAATATTGAAAAACCTCAGTCTTTTTCATATTATGTGTTCTACTTTATCCTCTTTTCTCTAATTTTCTTTATTACAATTTTGATTCTTATAGTTTTAGTTCCCAATTTGATAAAAAAATTGAAAATCACTATTTTGGTTTAATTTATACTGTAGAAATTGACAAAATGTCTTCCAGTTTTTTTTTCCCCCTTATTTAATCTTTTATCATATCTTTTAGAGTTGTTTTGTTATTAACCGAGTTATTGGTATAGGAAATAGGGATAGTGGAATCATGTCAACTACAACTATGGCTACTGCAGTGGGTGCAGCTGCTCTTTTGTACTACACATTGAATAGGAGATTGCAGTCTCATGAAATAGACAAAGATGAAGATCACAATGGCAATGATTCGCAGGATGTTGTGCCTTTGGGTATCGAACGTGTTTCCCATAGATTAATCCAAGCCCCTGCAACATGGTTAGAGACGATCTCGACGTTGTCGGAGACTCTCAGGTTTACATATTCGGAGACGCTTGCTAAATGGCCTATTGGAGATTTGGCATTTGGTATCAACTTTCTAATGAAGAAGCAGGTTATAGGGACTTTGCTTCTTTAACCAACAGATAATAGTTAAGGAAACTGTGGAGTTGTGTTACAACTAGTGACTATTAATTTTTAACTGTTTAGCGTTGTTTTTATGCTGTGCAGGGAAAGTACCATGTTGAAAGTGTCTTTGCTGATAAGGACAGTTTACAACTGAAAGGATCTGATATTACTGCTGAACTTAAGCATCTCTTAACCTTGTTGACTCTGTGTTGGCATTTTTCAAAAAAGCCCTTCCCTTTGTTCTTGAAAGAAACTGGCTACAATGATGAAAATGTTCTTTTTCAGGAACCAAAAGCAGGAGTAAGTCTTCTCTGAATTTATGAGAAAAGCACCATAAAAACTTAATATCTGTATCATTTGTGGTTGGAGGGAAGGCTGATATAACATAACAGAAGATGTTACTTTAGACTAACAAATCAGGCGCATATTTGATTAATAGAATAGTTTTTGCCATATCGGTAGTCGTAGTTCATTTCGTGAAAAGCAATACATGTGTAAAGTTGTCTTTTCATTTGTCATGCAGATTTTGAAACCAGCTTTTACAATAATAGTTGATCATGAGATGAGATGTTTCCTATTATTAATTCGGGGGACACACAGTATCAAGGATACTCTAACAGCTGTTACAGGATCTGTGGTACCCTTTCATCATAGTGTAGTTCATCAGGGAGGTGTTAGTGATCTGGTATTAGGTTATGCGCATGGTGGAATGCTTGCAGCTGCTCGATGGATTGCAAAGCTATCAACTCCATGTCTGCTTGAGGCACTTAGTCGTTACCCTTCCTATAATGTTAAGGTGAAGATTCCTTTTTCAATATGTATTAATAAAAGAATTTTATTGAGAAGTAGACAATGAATTTCAAAGGTTTGGGAGGAGAAGAAGTTCAAAATCCTTTCTTGCATGCATTCCTTGTTAGAAAGCAAAATCATCTTTTTCACATTAACTTGTGTTTTTATGTTCAAATAGCTACTAATCATGATAATAGTTGTGGATATGGAAGTTATATTTGTTCCTCTGTAGTCATATAAGATAATCTTATAGGTCTTCATACCAACCAGTTTATAAAATTATTTTTTGTTTTCTATCCATCTATGTTGGATTTTTAGCTTTCAATACTAGTGTATGATGCTTCGGTGGTTTTTTGTCTCACTTATTGAAGTGGCTTTTTTTATGCAGATTGTAGGGCACTCCTTGGGTGGTGGCACAGCAGCACTTCTAACTTATATTCTAAGAGAGCAGAAGGCACTGTCTACTACTACATGTGTTGCATTTGCTCCAGGTCAGTCTTATATAATATTAAAAGCTATATTCTTTTCGTTAATTAGATTTTGCATCTTTCCAAACTTAATGGATATATTCAAATATCTTGGAAAGTGAATGTTCAGTTGGAACTGACACATTTTTATTCTGTGCAGCTGCTTGTATGACGTGGGAGTTGGCAGAGTCCGGCAATGATTTTATCACTTCTGTTATAAATGAGGCAGACTTAGTGCCTACATTCTCAGCTGCTTCCGCAGATGACTTGCGTTCTGAGGTTTTGTTCTTGAGAATTTCTAAACAAAATGAATCATGCATCTTGTATTTGAGAATATTTTATAATCTGATTGATTAGCCCAATATATATGATGATATTTTTGAGATCTGCCAATGCTGGATTCTATCAACTAAATAACACATGGGTGAGCGGTTTTGTTAGGTTTCTATCAACTGAATTATTTGATAAGTTGGAAACAAACAACAATTTCAGCATGAAATATACTCTGGGAGATTAATCATGTAATTATCCTACAGCTGAGGGTTTATATAGGACATGGACTACATTGTTGAAGTTACATTTTGGAGATTTTCTGAGTCTCATTTATCAACATTAAGGTCTTACAATGTATACTATAGAATATGCAAAGTATTTCTTATAGTAGTCTTTATGCTCTCATTTTAAGTCAAGGCTTTAACATAGAGTTTGCTGAACATAATTTAGTTTGGTTGCCTTAATGGAGCTTCAATTAACAACATTTTTAGGACAAATGGGGTTTGATGTTTTTGTGTTTCATTTTAGCTTTACTGCATCACATTATAATTAATTATGTTAAGTTTATAGGTTATGGCGTCAGCATGGATAAATGACTTGAGGACTCAAATTCAGCAAACAAGAATAATCAGCACTGTCTGTCGATCTGCTTCAGCACTGGGTTCTCGTCTGCCATCCATTGCTGCTGCTAGATCAAAGGTTGCAGGGGCTGGCGCAATGTTGCAACCTGTTTCTAATGGCACCCAGGTACTTTTCTTCTCTTATATAATTTTGTGCAAAGGTATCATATATAATACAACAATATACTATCTTGAAAAGCTGGATATGATAAACTGCGCAATATAACTAAAAGAGGCCTAAAACAAGAAAATCAAAGAAACCAGTTGTGTGTCCTGTTTTGAGCAAAAATTTTTTGTTGTTGCAATCCAGTTGCCAAAAGAGTGTCAAAACCATAAACTTAAATTTCTAAATTTTAATAATTGGTACCTGGAAATGCAAGCACTTTTTTTCTCCAGTTTCTGAATTTTGAACAACTATAGGTGGTTATGAGGAGGGCCAAAAGTATGGCTCAGGCAGCATGGATGCGTCCAAGTCTTAACCTGTCCTCTTGGTCTTGCATAGGGCCTCGTCGTCGAGCAATTTCTCATTCAACCTCCAAGGATGAAGCAAACTCCCCCACATGTTCAACCTCTAACAATGAAGAAAGTTTGGATCAACCTCTTTATACTACCAAGAAAGGGGTGAATTCCGAGAATATGAACATACCTGTATCTTCGTCTGTAGAGGAATGGTATTCCGAAATAGGATGTGCCGATGAAAGGAGTATGATTGATGAGAGACATGCTGATCATCCCAGCGACATTTTGGAAGACGGCCGGTATGTGGACCACGTGAATGAAGTGTTGTTGTGGCATGAGCTGGAGCACCAGTTGTATGAAAGCTCCAACGGTGAAGAGGGTAATGTGGTAAAGGAGATAAGGGAAGAAGAAACAGAAATAACAGAGGTTTCTGGTGCGCAAACCCAGAGCTCTACTTCAGAAATGAAGGAAGTTCACAGGTTTTTCCCTCCTGGAAAAATAATGCACATAGTTACACTTCACTGCAATGCTTCTGATAGTGAAAACAATAGTAGCCAAACCTCGACGAGTTCGGATGGTCGCGAGCCAGATGAGACTAAGATTGGGATATTTCAAACCTCAAGGTCTTTATATAGCAAAATTAGACTCTCACAAACCATGATCGCTGACCACTTCATGCCGGTTTATAGAAAGCAGATCGAAAGACTGATTCAAGAAGTGGAGGAGGAGGAGGAGGAGGAGGGGGAGGAGGAATAATCTAACTGCGGATCATAGTTCACAGTAGTATTATAGTTAAAGGACATGTTAAATTTTGATTTATTTGTTTTTACTGTCATGTATGTCATTGGGTGTTTTTTTTGTCCCATTGGCATTTCGACGACAAAAACAGTTTTTGCGTTATGCTGCAGAAACTGATGGGTGGGACTGGGACCAATTCGGATCAATGGATGCTTTGACATTGATTTTTGCCGGGGAAAAGCAAGTGTAAATAATGTTGTGGTAATTATACAAGCGAAAGAAAAAAAAGGGTCAACCTGACTCATTGATGCTAATGTAAAACTGCAATCATTTTCTGAATAAATGTTTGTAAAGAAATATTAGTCCATGGCCATGTATGTATGAAGCAGCAGATTCCATTTCCATTGAAAATTGAATGGTTTTTGTAATTATTGAGTTTGGTAGAGGTCACCCTCACACATGATGATGGGGTCTCTGCTGCAGGCTCAGTAATTGAGGTGGACCCTGCTGTCCCTGCCACTTGAATTATAGATTCAAGGGAAAAAAAAATATTATTTATATCCATGAATTTTACAAGTGCTAACAAAAATATCTATAAAAAAAAAAAGCTAATATTATGTTTATAAAAAATGTGTTTTGTGTGATAAAAATACTTAAGTCTTAAATTGTTATTGATTTTTTAATAAAATTTTTAAATTACATTTACTTTTTGTCTATAATTTTAATTTCACTATCATTTTTTCTTTCGCAGATCTCAAACTTTTATATTCTTTTATTATCATTAGGGGTGGTAAACAGGCCAAAATTCACCAAAGTGGCCCGTATAACTGGCCAAAAAATGCAGGCTGCACTGAAAATTTGAAACCAGCATAATTAAAATGAAGCGGGCGCGGGCTTTTCCGGCAGATCCGCCATTTTTTTTGCAATTGAAAATGATAATTGAAGATGTTTTAAGTTATAATTTGGATGATGTTCTATGTTTAATTGATTAGAGACTTGAAGATGTTTAATTACATGTTTTTGACAATGTTTATTTAATAGTTTTGAGAGAGAGAGAGAGAGAGAGAGAGAGAGAGAGAG
>NC_029793.2:18928788-18932923 GCF_000816755.2 Arachis ipaensis
GAGAGAGAGAGAGAGAGAGACCACCTCACTAGGTAGGCAGGAATGTCCTAGCTCGCTTGCCACCCTTAAGGTACCCGCCTTTCCTGCAGAAATAATTAAATGGGGACCCATGACAAGAATAAAATGGGAACAATGAACATTTTTCTAAACCAGGATGGAGAGCGAAAGAAGGGTACCCCGCAAATACTCGTTTGTCATCCCTAATTCGAAATATTAAAAGTACTTCAAACAATTATAATCCTATCCCAAGCTATATGACCAAATTAGTTAGTGTGTCACGTGATTTAGTATTATTAATCCCATTATAATTATAATTACAACTTTGTTAGGTAACTAACTAAGGTATCAGCTAACTTTGCCAACTTTAATGTAGAGTCTAAGAACAAAGTCCAATAACATAAAAAATCATGCCATCATTTTCACCCAAGACTAACCCTAACTTACCTTTTCACCTTCATATGTAGTAAAATTCACAATTCACAAAACTATCGCACATTACTCTCCTCCCATTCCCACCCACATTGCTGCCGAAGTCCACCCAATTGCGCTACTGCCTCCCAACTAGTTCCGGCCACACCACCGCTGCATGAAGAAGCCACGTGTCAACTTAACAGCGCTGACAACCATAGCCCCCAAGAAGGCAGTCTTGCACGCTGTCAGCTTAACAGCGCATCCTGACCCCTCGCGTCGTCGATACCCCCGTGTAACCCGACCCTACAACGTTGACTCGGTGCTAAATGTCCTATTCATGAAGTAACTGCCTGCGTCCTCTGTCGCCAAAGACCACCGCAACATGCATGCGAAGGATTGTCAGTAGTCTGTGGCCACAACGCGCCCAATTCCGACCCTAAGTCCCCTCACTACTGACTGCAACAAAATCCCTTACAAGTTAATGTCACTTGTGCCCAGTACCTGAGGTTTTTTTTTTCTTTTGTTTAAACTCTCTTTATTGGAGGGAAACAAAAAATTCATTTAATTTGGTGATTTTTCAGAAGTTTATTTCTTCCTTAAACATATGTTCCTTAGCTCTTTAGATGGATGCTTCTTAATATAGGAATGCGAATGTTCATTCTTGTTTGACGGATGTTTCTTTGCTCTTAGTTGGATATTTCTTTGTATTGTACATGGATGTTTCTTAGTATAGGATTGCAGATGTTTCTTTGCTCTTAGCTGGATGTTTTATTATATTGTAGATGGATGTTTCTTTATATAGGATTATGAATGTTCCTTCTTGTTTGATTCAGAATGGTTGTAGAGTTGACTCCATCGCTCCTTCCGACAGCCTCTAGCATCAACGACGGTATAGAATGGTAACACACCAAGAGCAACTCCAACATAGACCGGTGGAAGACGGTTGCCCCAGCCAGCGCACTCTGCGGCGATGAGAATCTGACGTAGGTTGGTCCAGCGCAACACATAGATAAGGTGCGGCAGACGGGTGACGCAATGAGAGTGGTTTTAGCAATGATAGTTACGATCACAAAACTGTATGTGTATTACGCAGTAAAAATAAGAGTTACTTTATAATTCTATTTTTAACAAATTCAAAAATCTAATTTTTAAAAAGTCGTTTAAGTTAGCTGGTGGAATAGTTAGATCCTTATACTTTCTCTTGTAATTAATTGCAGAATAATAAAATGTAATCCTAAGCAGATTACTATATACCTACAAAACTAGTCACCAAAAAAAAATATACCTACAAAACTAAATCGTTGTGTAGATTACCCAAGTCGAGTAATCAAAGGAAATAATCGTCGCATACAACAAACTACTCTACATACATGTACACAAGCATTGTCTCATAACATTCAAACGATAATCAATAATCATCTAAG
Source organism: Arachis ipaensis (assembly GCF_000816755.2). Taxonomy (NCBI): domain Eukaryota; kingdom Viridiplantae; phylum Streptophyta; class Magnoliopsida; order Fabales; family Fabaceae; genus Arachis; species Arachis ipaensis. Next base: position 18,930,624 of record NC_029793.2, read on the forward strand.
AACCATACTATGATCACAAATAAAAATTGCTTGATCATTAATTTTTTACTTGCATTACATGAGCATTGTCTTTTAATGCTTTCCGTCAAAGACGTTGAAATAAAACGGCACTTTCTTCTTCAACAAAATATACTCGAACTGAAAATTACCCATGAAAACTTTAATGAAAATCATAATTTTTTTTTGTTTTGATTATTCACGATATTTTTTAACCTGACAGATTAATGATCAATTTGTAGCATATCTGAATTTCTTTTAAAAATTTGCTGCTAGCTGCATGCACAAAATAATATTGGAGTTCCCGACATTTGCTAATCACTCGACCAACTCAAATTGGTCACTAAAACTGAATATTTCCACTTCCCAATTTGCTTCTTCCTCAAAAGGCCCACCATTGAACAACTCGTTATCTTTTTGTGTAATATAAATTCATTGGGCCTATCTGTCTAAAACACCCCAGCATGTTTTTCAACTACATCCTTCCATTCTGACCAAAAAAGCAAAAAACTACATCCTTCCATGGCAGCAACCTTTTCTTGTCCCACACATAAATCATATGGAATTGTGATATTTTCTATATATATAAAAGGAAAAATTGAAGACATTATTTTAGCACTAATTCTATTTATGAACTCTAGTTATTTACACTAGAATACTAAATCTTAAATTTCTCTTTTTTATTAAAAAAAATTCAAACTATACAAATAACATTTTCCTTAGAAGTAAGAAGATATGCTAGAAAAGGCAAGACAAACTAAAATGTGATTAGCATTTTGGCTGATTCATCATAATAAATATGCAGTCATGCAGAACCACGGCTATTTTTTCTATCGCTATTCTAATCAATGCCATTTCATCACTTCATGTGACTTGATCCCATCATAACTCATTACAAGTTCATCTTCTGCTACTTCAAAGCTAGCATTTAAATTGCAAGACAGAGAGTACCCAGCAATTATTACATACTTTTGTACAACAATAAGCAAGCATAAATTACCAACAAAGAAACTAAAACCATAACCTGAAACCTCTGCTGCTAGATCCGTGTAACGCTCGAGTTCACTCAAATGGATGCTGAGAGTCCTTCTCTCCATCTTACAGCAATCGGGCTCCTCACACTGTGGCTTCCATCACTCCACTCAATGGACCCAAAACTTGAAGAAACCGCATTCCCAACCCCTCTAGTAAACGTTACCTCAAATGCTTGTGTCTTGTTTTCAGCACTAAACACAAGCTTGCTTGGTGATACTACAACTTCGACACCAGGAGGAGCAACAACTTTCACATTGTAAACAGCATCAACCGAACGCCCCACGTTAGTAACAACCCGTTTGTACTTAACCTCGCCATGATCCGCACCAAACTCAACCGCGAAAGACGGGTAATTCAGATCACCGGGACTAGTTAACTTACCAGTCCTAGCTACTTTAGTTTCACAAATGTCTGAACTAGGAGCCTCCCTAACAAAAACAGCAATATCCCTATTGTCATACCCAATTGAGCATAGGAATGCAACGTAGTCATCAATGTCCAAATCATAAACCAAACCAGGATTGAGTGCCCTGTTTGGATCAACATGTCCAGCACCATGAATGAAAGGGTTGGACTCTCCACCAGTTCCAAGATCCTTAATTTTACCCCCCGAGTTATCGACATTATAAGCGGTTGTCATCAAAGCAGATTTTATAGCAGCAGGTGTAAAAGATGGATATGCCTTCCTAAGCAATGCAGCAATGCCACTAGCATGGGGGCAAGACATAGAAGTACCCGAAATAATGTTGAATTCGACTCGTCTAGGATCAATTTCTAAATCAGTAGGTCCTATCTTCCCAGTCCACCCTGCCAAAATGTTAACACCAGGGGCTATAACATCCGGCTTAAGAATCTCCGGCGTGAGATGGTTCGGTCCGCGGCTAGAAAATGAAGCAACTTGTGGAGCAGAAGGTGAAGAACCAATCACAGTGCCTCTGAACTCTATTGTTGCAGTTGGAGATTGGCTTGTTTTTATGTATTGCTTGATCTTGTCTCCGGCGGTTTGACCCACCATGGTTGCCGGAAGAAGATGTGCATCCGCGAGAAGCTCCTCACCATTCTCTTCAGTGTTGGCTAATATCATTCCCAACCCACCAGCAAGCTTCACCGCACTACCTTTCTCAACTCTAGCATTCACTCCCCTGTCACAAACAACTATTTTTCCTTGAACCTTGGAAGGTTCTAGAGACCCAATGTAGCACAGCCTGTTTCCACAATCCGAGGCATAAACCAAAGGAAGCTTAAAATCAGGCAACTCTTGGCCGTAG